>NW_004443953.1:20962475-21092070 GCF_000243295.1 Trichechus manatus latirostris | reverse complement strand
CCCGGGGCCCCGCGCTGCAGTCACTTGGCCGCCGCCGCCTCCCGGTCGTTCCGCGGGCTGCTGGGGAGTTGGCCGCGCTCGGGGGCTTCCAGCGGCGGCGCCAGAGGACACCTCTGCGGAGGGCGTCCGGGGTACCGCAGGGATGGGGGCCCCATTTCCTAGCCTGCGAGCGGGCGCGGAGCGAGAATAGGAATTGGCTTGGGGGCGAGGCTGGCCCGGACTCGGGCTCCGCCCCCACCCTCCTTTCGGGGGGCCCCCAGCGGGGACCAGGGCTGTGTGTGTTGTTTTAATGTCAAGGATGATGTAATCACTTAATAATCGATGCCCCGTGCAGCTTCACCCCCACCCCACCACACTCCACCTCACTTCATCCCACCCCCACCCCGCCCCACCCCACTCCACCTCTCGGCCTCCTCCTCCCTCTGCGGCCGTCGCCTTCCCCTTCTCATCCTCCTGCCTATTTCTGGCACCTCCCTTGTACTTCCCCCATCCTCCCCTTCACTCTTCCTGTGCCACCACCCACCCACCCTTCCCCTTCCCATGTGCTGGAGCCGTCTCTCCTCTTTCTCTGCCCCCCACCCCTTCTGTTCCCTTAAGCTCCTTTCTCCTCCCTTCCCCAATCTCTGTATTTCCTCTCTACTTCCCTAGATCGATGGCTGTTTTTGTTTGGTCGCCTCCCTTCTCTTATCTCTGTGGCCACAGGCGGAGGGGACTGGGCCAGAAAGAGGCCACCGAGCTTGGATCCAGGGAGGAGATCTGCTGGGACTCATTGAGAAGAAGATAATAAAATCACCCTTCTTGCCTCTCCTCCCCCCAATAAATCACAGAGGCTTCCCGGGTGTGTGTGTGTGTGACACAAAGGGCTCTTTCAGTGCATAGAGAAGAGACACACAAAGTACCCAAGGATGGGCCCGATGCTTCTTGTTTCTCTTCCCTGGGGCTTCCCTTTCTCTCAGATGAAGCAGTTGATCTTCTTTCTGAGAGTCTTTCCTGCCACATTTACCGAAAAAAAAAAAAAAAAAAAAAGACCCCAGATGCCTGATGCAGGGTGGCAGGTGCCGGCATTTTGCTGTGTTCATGGGGCATTTTGCTGTGTCCATGGACTGGCAGTGTTGACTGGCAGCTGTATCGTTTCCTAGATTCAAGGAGAAAATGATTACAGTAGTCTTAAGAGTTGCTTTACTGTTCTAGGTAGCTACCCCTTCCCTCCCCCCTTTCTTTTTTTGGGAATGGGTACCATGAGTTGGGGTTGGATAAATTGGTGTGGGAGCAGAATTTTGTTTCTGAGTCAGAATTAAATTGGTGTTTGATAAGAGTGAGGCTGCCTGACTTGCTGCTTCTCCCAAGTCTCAGGCCACTGCACTGAAGTGTTTTGAAATGGACTCTTGTCTGCCCGGTGATGTTGGTTTACCCTTATGTTTAAATAAGCGTCTAGGGACATTAATAAAACAGCACTGAATTGGCATTTGGAAAACCACTGGAGACTGTGTCTCTTATCTGCTTCAGCGTAGCCTTCAGACGCCCACATCCTTCCTCACACCCCCAAGCAACTGCAGTACTTTCCACCCTTTGTGTTCTCTTTCCCTACCCGGTGGGTGCCTTGCTTTCTGATGAAGAGACCCACGGACTTTTAGAGGAAGTGGTTTGTTAACTATCTACGGCTTTGGTGATATAGAGAATCTTTTGACTGAACTCTAAACCATCTGCATGATGTTCCTCTTAAAGACGAAAGGTTAATATAAATCTGGGGGCTTATGTTCCATTTTGTAAGCCAGTGAGTATTATATGCGTAGTTGATAATGTCAAAGCTTAGGCTGGACGTGTTGATTCCTAAGAGCATGGCTCCTTGACTGTTATAAGTAATGGAACAAGTTTATTCTTAAAGGCTTTTACTAGAAAAGAGTTGTTATGGTTCATTAAACATTTACTTCTGTACTTTCTAAGGACATTCATCGTGGAACTTTTACATTAGAAAAAGCAATGAGTTAATGAGGGTACTGTAAAAACAAAGGGTTGTTTGTTGGATTCCAGACCCAGGAATGAGAGTCAGTGCACAATAAACTCACACTCTGTTGACAAGTTAAAGAGACTTTATGGATAAGACTGAATGTGAACAAACCCACACTCTGCTTTCCTTGTTTTTGCTCCATGCTTTCTTCTGGGTCTGAATCCCCAACCACATCTGACTTGCTTAGTGAAGTCCTATTTAACCTTCAGGGCCCAGCTTAAAGTCATCTCTTTTGTGAAGCCTTCCCCATCCTGTACCCTCCAAACAAGTTATTGTGCCTCCTCTGCCACTGTCCACCCCCTACCCCCTACTCTTTTATTTTCAAGCTTCAATAGCCGGCATTATGTTTGAGACGTGTCTGTTTCTACCATTGCTTGGTCAGCACATCATAAAAAGGAACCTGGTCTTATTTATCTTGTCCCCTTCCAAGTGGTACCTTAGTAGTTCCTAGTGTGAATTAGTCCTTGGTATGTGCCAGGCACTGCATATTAATTAGGCTAATGTGAGTAGGTCTAACAAATCCACCACCACTACCACCAGTTGCCATTGAGTCGACTCCAACTCATGGCAACCCCGTGTGTGTCAGAGCTCAACTGTGCTCCACAGGGTTTTCAGTGGCTGATTTTTCAGAAGAAGATCACCGGGCCTTTCTTCCAAGGCACCTCTGGGTGGGCTCAAACCTCCAACCTTTCATTAGCAGCCAAGCACATTAACCATTTTCACCACCCAGGGACTCCATTTAGCAAGTAGACCCCCCATAATATAATGGCTCAAAAGCAATAGGCTTTTATTCTTTCTCATGTCCAAAATGGGTGTTTCTGGTCAAGGAGTGACTTTCTTCCATACAGTGATTATGGGTTCCACATTCCTATCTTGTAGCTTCACCATTCCCTTAAAGTTCCATTGTAACCTACTTTCAACTGACAGAAGGGACAAAAGAGGAAGAAGGAGAGTGTACCCACTCTTTAAATGCCTTTGTCCAGAAATGACACCTGTCACTTCCACTCCCATTCTGTAGGTGAGGGCTAGTTATATGGCCACATTTAACTGCAAGGGAGCCTGGAAATGTAGTTTAGCCATGTGCCCAGAAAAAATGACAAGAAGAACTGTGTTTTTGGTGAACAGCTTTGCCACACACTGTGGCACTCAACAAGGCACAGTCCCTGCCCTTAAGGAGTTTGTAGGCTGATGAGTATAAAATTAAATGGAAGTCTATAGCCTGTACCCATCATTGCTTTTATTTTTGATTTTGTATATTCAGATCTCTTCATTTTAAGCATGTTTCAAAAACCTTGCTTTTTGTCATGTTTCAAGTAGCCAATTCTCACTCACTAATCCGTTGTGATACAGTAATCTAATGATTCCTGTGTTGACTTTGATATGGTTCTTTTATTCCAGCAGCATTTTCCTTGGCCTAGTTTTTGTGTGGTGATTTTATAGACTCCCGAAGTGGCTAGGAGGGTCCTTAGAAACCACAGTTCTGCATATGAATTGAAATTGACCTGAATCAGAATCAACATCAACCTTCTGTTAATCTGAAGAGGAAATTTAGCAAACCCAGAGAGGTGAAGGTGAGGTATATGTGGTTCAGTGGTAGAATTCTTGCCTTTCATGCAGGAGACCCAGGTTCAGTTCTTGCCAATGCACCTTATGCACAGCCACCACCCATCTGTCAGTAGTGAATTGTGTGTTATTATAATGCTGAACAGGTTTCAGCAAAGCTTCCAGACTAAGGCAGACTAGGAAGAAAGGCCTGCCAATCTAGTTCTGAAAATCAGCCAGATAAAACCCTTGAATCACAGCGGTCCATTCCACAGATGGATCGTGGGGATGGTACAAGACTGGGCAGCATTTTGGTCCATTATGTATGAGGCTGTTGTGAGTCTGGCCATCTCAAGGGTAGCTAACTAACAACAGTAGTAGCAGAGGTGAAACTCATTGCCCCAGGTCACGCAGCCTCTTAATGGCCAGGGAAGCACCTCAGCCAGCCCAGTTCTTCAGTCCAGCTGCCCCCCTCCTTCATACAGCTGCCCTGACTCTTGGTGCCCGTGAGGCCTGAGTATTCCTTGCAGATTAAACGTGCTTCCAGACCTTCAGGAGCAGGGTGAACTGCTAGTGCTCTGGATAGTTCCTGTTCTCCACAGGCCTCCAAACTGTTGGAACAATTCTGGCTATTGTTCCAGTCCTAATTAATAATGCACATTTTTGTATAAACAGTTCATTTATATTCATCTCTTCTGCAGATATTAACCCAGCATGTTTGTGTGCAAGGTGCTGGGAGAGGGGGGGTCACGAAAACGAATACTTACGCTGTCCTTGCTCCCCAGGAGCTCCCAGCTTACAACAGGAGATAAAAAGAAAATAATAGGTAACATTTATTGAGCATTTACTATGTGCCAAGCACTTTGAAACTCTAAATCTTAACAATAGTGATCTGAAGTGGTTTTTCTTATAATCCCTACTTTACAGATGGGGAAATTGAAATAAAGGAGGTTAAGTAACTAACTCAAGATCATATCGCTAGTAAGTGGTAGACTCAGGATTCAAGCGCACGTAGTTTAGTTCCAGCACCCTTGCCCTTAGCCACTACAATATACAAAATACTACGTATGAATGTAAATACTGATGGTGTTAATTGAAATGTATTAAGTGCCATAAAGGGTATGGTTAAAATGCTTTGGAAATTGAAACTTCTGTTTGATGGGAAATCGAACTTTATATCCAAAACCCTTAAAATGAAAAAATGGGAAAGCAAAGCATTTTTGATACCAGAAATTGTTTTACTGTGTCTTTATTTTAAGCTAGGTCCCTCGGTTGTCCACAGATAGGTTTGTATGAGTTTGTGACTTACCCTGCGTATTTATTCATTCAACAGATGGTTATTGCACCTACCAGACATTGAACTAGATGCTTCAGGGGCAAAAGAGATGTATTACTATCCCAAGGTGTATACTTGCTAGTCTAGCAGACACATTAGGAAGCCCTTGATCACTGCGATAAATGCTGTGATTCCAGGGCTCCTCACAGGGTACAAAGGAGCATGCAGAAGGGAGCAAAGGGGCGGGAAAGTGGGGTGATGAGGCAGAGAAAGTTGTCTGGAGGATAAGGTGCTGCAAGATGAGGAGTACAAGGTAGTTAGGTGAGTGTTGTGGAATGACCACGGCAGCCAGAAGGAGCAGCCAACAGAGTGAATGTACAGACCTTTTCGGAAACTGCTAGTAGTTCAGGGTGAATGGGGGATGGTAGGCAGATGGACAGAAGGAAACAATGGGGTTGGAGGAGAAATTGAGAAGGTTCTTGTAAGTACTTTATCCTGAATGCCATTAAGAGTTTTAAGTGGAGATGTGGCTTTGATCTGATTTGTGTTTTATGAAAGTCACCCGATCACAGTGTGGGCCATTGACCAGAGATGGGCAAGACTGAGGCAGGGAGGGAGTTATGGAAATCAGATGAGCAATCAGTAAAGCCCTGAATGGAAGGAATGGAGATGAGGATGGAAGGAAAGAAAAAGAAGAAGAGAGGGTGAGACAGGAGGTGGGGGAGGGGTGGTGCCAAAAGAAGAGTCCTTGGGAAATGAGATGGAGAGAAACATGTAGACAGGCAACAGGGTAAGAAAGCAGGGGGCGGGGTGTGTAAAATTATTACTTCATCATGGATATTTAGACTTCCCGGGGGAGGTACCTTGTAGGCAGTTGAATAGATGAGTCTGGCTGGCGTGAGGGGAAGTGACTAGGCCTTTGAAATTTGTTAACAGCAAATTACAAAATACTTGAAGCCGTGGATATGTGTAAGATCACCCAGGGAGAATAGAGTAGAAAGAGTCAATAAGGCTGAGGATGATCCCAGAAACAGAGGAGGAGGCGCCCATCCTGCAAATGGAAGAAGTGTGGCCAGGGTATTGGATGAGCCCTGGGGAGAGTGGTGTCCAGATCCCCAGGAGGGAAGAGTTAGTGGCCAAGGCCTCAGAGGCTAAGCAAGGTAGAGAGTGAAGAGCACAGTTGGAGTTAGCATCAAAGATATCTGAACCCATCCAGAGCAGCATCAGTGGAATAGGTGGGGGGAAATATAAAAATCTGCCACTCCCCAGATGGTAGAAACATATATCAAAACCTAGAGAATGAACAATCATAAGGGACCAATTCCTCTCCAAGAGTTTTTTTAGGGCACAAGGTCATGGAACCCATCATCTTACAGATCATATAGTCTAATGTGTTCTTTTTACTTATGAGGAAGAATGAGGCCCAGAGAGGTTAAGTGACTTGTCCCAGGTCACAAAAGGAGCCAGTGGCAAGGTCACGACTTAAAGCCAGTTTTGAGCCTTTCAGCCCAGGTGAGGGGTATGGTTAAGACCAAGGGCTTGGGGCAGGGTCCTGGCTCTACCTGCAGCTGTGTGAGCTGGGCCAAGCTACCTAATCTCTCTCTGCTTCCCATTGTCTTTACAATGGAGATAATAACCTCAAAGGGTTACTGTCAGAACTCAATGAATTAATAAATATAAAGCACTTAGAACAGTGCCCCCCACACAGGAAGAGCTGTGTGTTTGCTACCATTGTTTATACACACACACATATGTATGTATATGTATATGTATATGTATGTATATACATGTGTGTGTCTGTGTGTATATATATATGTATATATATGATCCCTTAGGGAGGAGAAAATGAAAATGTCTGCATATAAGTAAATTGTGAATATTTTAGAAGGAGAGATTTGGGTGATTGTCAGTTCCAGAATTGTTAGAAAAGGTGGGAAATTATATGGTGTGATAGAAAACAGTTTTTTTTTTTTTTTAGAAAATCTTAAGAAATGCAGAGACTTCTATATTCTTGAGAATGGAAAACGTGAAAGCCCTCTGGTTAGCCCTTTAAAAGGGTTTCTTTTGTTTTAGTCAGATAACTAGAATTTTAACCCATTTACAATGTAAATCCTTTGAGTTTAACTTCAGAATACCATCATGACTTTCTGAAGGTAGAATGGACTGTGGAGGAGGAAAAGAAAACATGGGTTATACGCTTTGTTACTATGGGGAAGAAGGTGATTTGAATTATTTAAAGGAGTGTAATCATTTTTTTTATTTTAGTGTTTCTATTCGAGCAAATCTAATATTTAGCTACTAAAACACACGCGTAGCCTGAACGATATTATCCAAATGGAGTTGGGTGACACACAGTACAGACAATTTAGGAATAAGTGACACTTTGGACTTGATTAGAACACAGTAATCCTAGGAAGATATAAACTGAACTGGATTTATGTTCTAATAAAAATGTGGGAAGAAAAGATACTGCTTACTGACTCATGAAACTTTTAAAATGTTTGTAAGGCCCTACGTTGTCATAATATTTGGATGAGAGCGCTTCCTCATTTGCCTCAGCTTGCTCTCAGAATGACCTGTGTTGTGCCTTACTCTGGATGTGAAACATGGCTTGGGTCCTCTTCTTGGGTATTTTTAGGAAGCAGAGATCATCACTTCTGCCCTTGTAAACCTGTGATCTCAAGCAGCACCGGTTAGGTTGGGCAAATACGCATTGAGTGCCTACTAACTGGAAGCGGCAGGGGAAAACTAGAGAACAGGAAAGTCTTAGGCAATTGCTTATTTCAGTTTAGGAAGTATTTCTGCTTGTTTCTGGCTGTATACCCCTCTCCATGTTAGTGTAAAAAGCACACAGCACACCACAGCTACTCTCCCCTCCCCGAATACACCATAAAAATAATAACAGCTACCACTTTATTGAGCCCCATAGGCCTGTGTTAAGTTCTTGACATACAGTGATTTATTTAATCATAACAACTCTGTGAGGCAGGTATTATTATCCCCATTGGTTATATGGGGTGACTGGGATTCAGAAGGGTAAAGTAACTTGCCCATCGTCACACCGCTAATACCTCGCAAAGCCAGGTCTGACTCAAACCCATGCATGCTTTTGCTCCAGAGATTTGGTTGCCCATTCTTTGCTTTGCAGTTACCTCTGTGTTAGGTGTTGGAGGATACAAAGGCATATTTATCCCATTGTGGAAACCTTGCTCCTTCTGATGGCTCTGCTCAAGATTTACCACCTGGGAAGCACTCCATTCACTCTTACCTTTGGGCTCCCTTAGCTTTTGTTTGTCACTCTATCATCATTCTCATCACAGCCTGACTTGTAAAGCAGAGTCCAGCCATCTGGGAGGAAGTGGGTGGATAGTGAGTGGTCTTTTTCACTGACTTGTGAGACCTCTGGAAGTCAGGGTCTGTATCTTGGTGGTTGATTTGCCAACACCCAACACAATTCTATGAGGTATTATTATAATTCCATTTAACAGATGGGAAAACTGAGGCATAGAGATTAAGTGATTTAGCCAGGGTCAAACAGCCGATAAACAGCAGAGCTGGGATCTGAATGTAAGCAGTCTGGCTCTGTACTGTATACGTCCCCTTAACATTAAATTTGTTCTGTCTCTCAAATGAGATCGTAAACTCTGTGAAGGTGGAGATGGTATCCATCCGCTTCCAGCACAGTACCTCACAGTCAGTGCACAATAAATGTTAGCTCTTTTGTTCTTCATTTGCCTTGCCTTGCAGACAGCAAACAATATATATTGAACCTAGGTATTATTTCCTGATAAGAAAGGAGCTCTAGGGCAGTGGTTGCCTGAGAATATTCTCTGAAGATTTTATGGAATGTGTATTCCCAGGCCCCATTCTGATTCAGTAGTTTGGGGTCGCCTGGGTTGAACATTTTGAAATCTTTTCTGGATATGAGGCTGGCATTGAGAATAGAGGGGTCAGGGAGGCAGCTTCTGGAAGACAAGGAATGAAGCAAGCGCCGCAGTGGTCGGAGTAGGCAGTGAAGTGGTAGGAAATCTCAAGCAGCCCGAGTCAGAGGGAGTAGCAGCCTGAGGGGAGGCCGGAGATCGTAAATCCATCACAAAAGGACCTCTTCACTTGTATTTTAAAGATTTCTAAGTACCTGCTCCTTTTGAATGTGCTGGTGGGATTTTATCTGATGAATTCAGACACTTTTCATTTTCTTCAGAGCTTCCATCTTTGAGGTGCCCAAAAATAGCAGGCTTGACATGGAGTTGTATAAGGATTCCATCTGCTTTATACAGAAAAGTAGGGCTTTAATGGAAAATTAAAAATGAACCAGATCTCCTTTCCCACAACAAAGCCTAGGGCACTTTCCCCAATCCTTTCTTCTTTTAATCCCCAGAAAAAGTTACTGAGTCTGTGTTCTTTAAATCTTGCCCAGTTTAAATTCTACTGAAAAGGCAAATAAACAGCAACAGGTTGCTTCAGTTCCACATAAACGTAGTGTCTGTTTAGAAGCAATAACAGCTTCAAATATTGTCACTTGTAAAATTTGATTTTTGTTCCAATTTTATTTTAATTTTGTTCCAGAAATTGTGTGATATGTTGTTGATAGTTAAGCACAAACATAGGCACAAGGATATTTGAAAAAGCGCTGATTTCTGTTCATGGTTTCTCTTTTTGCTTTCTTAGAGTTCGGAGGCTATCACCTTTCATTTAATCTCCTAGAAGTATAATCATGGCACATCATTGTTCTCATATGTAAAATAATGGACTCTAACATTCTATCATTTTATATCTACTTGAAAATGGTAGTGCTGTGGCTGTCCTTTGTATACCTCCAATTATATGTTGCCCAGTCTGTATTCTTTTGACGTGTTCTCCAGGCTTCCCCTGTGGGTTGCAAATAAGGATTACAGTTGCTTTACTCCCATACTTTTTAGATTGAGTGAGGTGTTGATCCATGTCAAAATGGACGTGCTGATGTAGATCCTGGTTCTTTGCCTTGTCCTTTACTGATAACCCAGTGGATAGAAGAAAAACCAAACTCCTTAGCCTGGCATTTAACACCTTCCACAATCTCCATGTTCTTACTCAGACTCACATGCTCACTTCATTAACTCTTGATTTGCCATATGTCAGTCCACTGTCTCATTCACATGAAATGTATGTTCTGGCTTTTGTTTTCCTTTCCTGGGATTCTTTATCCTTTCCTTTCTCTCAGAATTCTATTCAGTTTTCAAGGTCCATCTGGAATCCCAACTCTGGGAAGGTTCCCCTAGTCTCCTCATTCTCTTGCACTGAACATTTGTATTTCTCAATTACCTCCTAATAAATGATGCCTCGCATTGTTAGTAAAATCCCAGTATGAGGAATGCAAGGCTCAGAGGGTTTTTGTGACTTGCCCAAGATCATACATTGAGTTATTAATTTAGTTTAGACTAGAATCCAGGTCTCAAGAAACTGTGTGGCCCCATGTGGACAAAAAATGTTGTTTGCTGACCCAGCTCCATTTTTTCTCTTCCCCTGGAGCGTGTAGCACAGTGCCATTCACAGTATAAATCATCAGCAGATGTTTATTCAGACAGGCACTAGAATGTGTAACTGGCTCTCCAGGCATCTGTGGGGCTGGGCTGGCATATTCTTAGATGTTGGGCTCCTGTAGTTTCTGGTGGCACCTGATTCTCTCCTTATCTATGCACAAGTTTGGTGGCTAAGTCCTAGACTCTTTTAGTAGTCGCCTTTGTACTTTGAGAACAGTGTGTATTTAAGGAGTCCCTGCGTGGTGCGAACAGTTAATGTGCTCAGCTGCTAACTGAAAAGTTAGAAGCTTAAGTCTACGCAGGTACCTCAGAAGAAAGGCCTGGTGATCTACTTCCAAAAAATGAGCTATTGAAAACTCTACGGAGCACAGTTCTACTTTGACAAACATGGGGTCACCATGAATTGGGGTTGATTTCATGGCATGTGGTTAACTAGTTATGTATTTAAAGATCCTTAGTTCAGAATCTTGAGCTTTTTGTTAAAAATTTAGGGTGATCAGGGAAATCGTTACTTTTGTGCCCTCTGCCGTCAGGTTGTCACTAAAAAAATGGGAAGTTATCTATAGTGCAAAATGATATCCAAGACCAGGAGGAAAATGCAGAATCTTTCAAAATCTGGAGGAAACTGGAAGAATATAATAGTGAATGATGGAAGAGGGAAGAGGATCAGATGGCAACTCTGAATTGTACCTGAAACTCTGTGAGGCTGGGGGAAGTGGAGAAAGCAGGTGCTCATTTCTTATACACCTAACCATTTCTGGACCTCTCAAAGTAGCATTTAGCCAAGTCCCTCGGCCAAGCATCACCCAGCTTTGGCTGTGGGAGTGCTTTTCTCTCCGTGCATTAATTTTATCTGAAGATTCTTCTTAGCATGGGGATGGGGAGGTTTAATCTTAGTTCTATCCTAGACTTAAGATCCTACAAAGTAATGATTTAACATTGCCCAGCCACAGTCTGCGTTTGTGTATTCTTCCAAAGAATGATTGTTTGGAAGATAAGCTTTGTGTTTTCCACAGTTGGGGAGGGACTACTCAAGCCATTTTGGTAACAAAAGACACACGGCACAACAGACAATCTTTGGCAGCCCCTCATTAAGAGTCTTCCTCAGATCTCTGTGAAAAGCTCGCTGTGATTTCTCGTTAATGGCTTCCCCTGCCTAGTCCTCACCTGGATGCCAGGTTGAATGTACCTAAGGGATGGAGAGGCATAAGAGCACTTTTGTGGATGTAAGGAAACTGCTGTGACCAAACAGGGAAAGTACCTGGTGCTTCACTCTTGTTTGAAATGCCTTTGTGATATTTGGAAAGTGCTGGTGTATTTTTTTCCCTTAACCATGCAAGGCCTATCCTTTAAACACTATTCCTGCCCCCGCCCCGCCGCCCCAATTTCTACCTTAAATGTGGGAGTTCACATGCCATTGTGACAAAATGCACTTCCCCTTTACTGGCATATCATGTCAGCAGTTCATATATTTATCCAGTTTGTTCATGTTTAGTCACTTTTGTACATGTCAGTGTCAATATTGTCCATTTTCCGTAGCAAGCTTCTAGAAGGCTGAAAGTGTACCTCACTTAATTTCCTTGTGCTGTGTAACACTACACTGAACAGTGCATTTATTAAATGCTTGTCGATTGTGATTCTAAGCTTCTGAGTTAGGTCTTACACATGTTTGCAGTACTTCTAGAATGAGATGCATTGTAAGTACATTTTCTTCCTGTAGGTAATAAGAATTAGGTCCCCTGCATTAATAGATCCTTAGAGTCGTGGTTTAGTGTCCAGATTTGAGTTGCATATAATGTTTTAGGTTCTACCTTGTATTCCACCTCCTTGAGTGAAAATGCAATGACTCTACCTTCTAATCCTGCTTGCAAGTCAGGTCCAAAGCGTAGATAATCTGCCACACACATCCTTCGTTTCATGTAAGTGTGGTTGGCCATGTCGTTCCTGAGTAATGTCTTGTACACATTATTCAGCAGATTCTTAATTTCAGACTGCTGGAGGTATTTCTCTTACACAGGCAGAAAATTACAAAATGAGGATCAGTCAAGGTGGCACTTGGAAAACCACTTGGAAAAAACCCAAACATTCTCCGATTGTGTTTCAGCCCAACTGTACCATGGGGAAGAGTCCAGTGAAGGAAAGGTATTACATTCCCAGATCTGAGGTGCTCATGATTCTATTTCCAGGGGATTAAACAGCCTGGCCTGCATCCCCACAACAATGCACTCACTCACTTGAGATCCAGAACTGCCGCTGTAGGGAGAGCCTATTGCTGTGCTCTGCACCAGAGCACTCCTAAGTGAGTTATAACATATGGAAGTGATCCACTAAAGAGGAAGGTGTTGGTGAAACAGGAGAGAGAAGAGAGAATAGATGGAAAGGAATTAACAAAGAGTTATCAGTGGGGTGAGATCATGATAAATTTAGAATTAACTCTCAAAAAGATAAAAAGTAGCAATAAGAAAAAGAGAAAGGAGGGAGAAAGAAAAGATGGAAAGGTATTTACAAGGTTATATACTAGACAAATGGCAGGCACAGTGCTAGGTGCTTTACAGGTTTGATTTCAGCAGTCACTGCAAGATAAATGAATATACAGTGAACTTTGTATATAAAAAAGTAGGTTGAAGGAGTTGAGTGTCCCTGAACTTTTTTAGTAAAGTTGGAGGCTGTGCCATCATTCAAAGGCAGGAGATTTGGAGAAAAGAGAGGGGACTTGGAGAATCCAAGAAAGGTTTAAGTATCCACTAACATATAGGATCATGTGTTAATATGTGAGTAAAAGCATTACAGAGAAATAGTGAGGCCTCATTGGAATTTGCAGGTGTTTTTAATGGTTTCCTTTAGCCTGGTTTTGTGAATTTGCCTGGCAGTGCTCATCACTTTGGAATGGAAGATCTGACCTTGATGGTGACCTAGAGTTGGAAATTGGTTTAAATAGTTAAGGAGCAGGATGTTCTAAGAGATTTAAGACAGCATCAACTGAAGGAGCTAAAAATAGGGTTCAGGCTTGATAGGGGAGTGGGTTGGGATTGGGGTAATGGGTAAGATAAAAAAGGATCTGAGGTCTCAGGAAGGTGAAGAGTGAACACAGCAGATATGGAAGAAGTGAGACTTCCAGGAAAGTAGAGCATTCCAAAATGATGCTGATGCAAGGGTGGCTTCCTGGTGAGTGATGGAGTAGAATGGAGATTAAGGACTTCAGACATGAAGAATTCAAGAAACTGAAAGTCATAGGCCGCTTTGCCTGTGTCGGCAGTTCATGTATTTATCCAGTTCATATTCAGTCACTTTTGTACATGTCAGTGTCAATATTGTATATGTATAAATAGTATCTTCTGGAAGAATGACGTGTCAGTATGTTGCACTCTTTTTTTTCCTTTAAATTCCTGAATGAGTGTTCTGGACCCTTTGAGACCCTGCATTTTGACCTGCTGGCATTGTAGGGATGATATTTTGAACTGGCACTTAAATTTACTTTCCCTTCCTAGTAATTCTTGTTGCGCTGGGAATCTCACCCATTGAGGCTGAGGAGTCCATTACTTCAGGGAGAGGACAGAACATGGTCAGGGACAAAGAAGACAGTGTTCATGTTTTGACTTCCAAAACAGGCCCTTGAAGCATGTTCCTGGACCGGTTACGAAAGCCCGGGCCTTCATTTAAAAGAGGCAGGCTTTGTTAGAAGAAAAATGATTTGTGGATTCCAAGGAGCCAAATCTCAGAAAGCCTGGCATCTGTTGTACATTAAGCCATGCAGGAGGAAGGCTGCAGCATAGTTTCCAGTCACACAGGAAGGAAAAAAATCTCTTCCTGGGTTGAGGGGAGGGGCTTTCAGAGATTGGAGGAAAATAGAGTTGACAAGTAGATGGATGCTGACATCCAACCCCCTGTTCCCCTGGCTTCTGTCTGAGGAGGTGAGAATAACCCTTAGGTGGGTAGAGGGAAATCTTCAAGCAGAGAGCACTTGTACCCTGTGTCCTGTCTGGAATTCTGCACGGAAACTACCTTGTCATGTGCCCTGCAGTGGGGTGTGTTTAGGCAGAGACAAAGTCTGAGATGGTGTCCCATCCCGGTTTCTCACAGCCTGCATGTGCCATGAGGGAAATCCTGATGGCCCTGCATGTCCCCTCAGACAGAGGTTCTGAGAATGCTTGAGATGCTTGAGGCATGTGAGGTCTGGGGTCAGAATGCAGAGGTCACCCAGCATGCCACGGCTGGACGCTGTGGCTGGGATGTGGACAGTGCCAACTGTGGATACTGCCATGTGCCCAAGGAGACATTGGCCAGCTCATCATCGGCAGAACCAGGCCAGCACCCAAAACAAGGGATGAGACTTCCCACAGGCCAGCAAGGATTGGAGAGCAGCACCTGGACCCGACTTCTCTCCTCCATCACTGGGATGGTCTGTATTTACACCAGAGAGGAAGAGGGAAGGGGAAAAGAATGCAGCCCTAAGAGGCAGTTTGAAGTGAGTTAATTTGACTATATTGCCCTGAAGCAACTGAAGTTTTAAATCCCAAGAAATTAAATATCTTTAAGTAGCAAGATTATCAGGGGGGAAGTGCAGTGATCCTGATCAAATTGAATCCAATTATGGAGAAATAAAGTAACACCTTTTGTATACATCTGAGTAGTAAGTGTAAATTTCAAACTTGCCACACTGTGTTTGTGCTGTATTTTAACTTCTTTTTTTTGGAGGGGGAGGGGATGCAAATTTACTTTCTTGTTCTGTTATAGTAAACTTTTTTTCCTGGAGTAATTATGGCTTGGCGTACTTGTACTATGTTCATTTGGGCAAGAAGTTCAAAGACATGGATCTCTCGGAGGGATTTAGGAGTAGAGTTGTCGGTTTGCCAGAAGTGTAGTGGGGTTTGGCCTCCCTTTGTTCAGCTAACTGCAGTTCTTCTGAGTATCCTGGCAGGAAGGACCTCAGCTGCCTTGGTGCCTCAGGTCAGTGGAAAGCTTTAGAATGTCAACCCTTCCTGTAAGCGACCTTCCTGGGATGCTGAAGACTACAGGCAAATTTTTGCTGTGTGTGTGCTTCTTCCACTTCTGTATTGTAAAGGTACAGAGTGAATACTAGAAATTATAGTCTTTGAATGTAAGGGAAAATGCTCTTTCTTCATCTTTATTCAGTCCTCATGTACTAAATAAATCATCAGTTTATGAAGGGATTCATTTCCAAGTATAATTCATAAGCCGTTACCAGAACACTCAAATGAGAGAGGGGGAGAAAACCAGTTAGCTCTTTTTAATTACATTTCATCTCTCTTTGACATTCATATGAGAATGATGCGCGTTTAAGAAGATGTGTTTTAAAACCTGCTGTTTCTTGAAATACCTAGTAATTTTGGGAAATCTTTAGTCTTGCTTTAAAAAGTGTGCCTTGGGGGCAGGAGCAGGGATGAGGTAGAGAGTTGCCTGTTGGGGACACTATTCTTCTTATGTATTTTCCTATCAGAAAAATACTGTGGCACTTTGAGCAAATCTCAAAACAGATACATCTCATATTTTCCTTGTCTGTCAGTTGGAGCCAAGAGAAGGAGTTAGAGATAGGGGAACTATATAATTTATTGAAAGAAGTCACTAAAATAATTAAAATTATAGACTTCAAAAAAAATGGATTTATTAACTCACGTATTATTTTATGGTATTTATGGACCTATGAAAAAGTTCTATTCAAAATATTTTGAAAAATAAAATTTAAAAACACATGTCCATATACAGTAGAGCAAAAGAAACCCCCTTTTATATTGATTAACTGAAAATTAAAACGGACATAAGATAGTCATTATTCTTGATACACATTCACTCACTTGAAGCAGTTTTTTTAGCCATATATTTCTCTAGTACCCATGTCATTTATATTTTTCTAAAGAATGTATTGTTTTTAAGTTTCTCTTCAGAGTTGCATTTTGTAGTTAATAGTTGATACTGTTCATATCTTCAATTGGCTTTTTTGTATACACCATAATATATTTTTTATTGAGGTGAAATTCACATAACATAAAATTAATCATTTTAAAGTGAACAATTCAGTGCCATTTAGTATATTCACAGTATTGTACAACTGCCATCTCTGTGTAGTCCCAAAGAATTTTTATCATCCCGAAAGAAAACTCACACCCATTAAGAAGTTGCTCCTCCTTGCTCACTTCCACCCCTAGTCCCTGGAAACCACCAATTTGCTTTCTGTCTCTAAGGATTTAGCAATTCTGGATATTTCATATAATGGAATCATATAATATGTGACCTTTTGTGTCTGGCTTTCATTTAGCATGTTTTCAAGGTTCACCTATGTTGTATCATGTATCAGTACTTGATTCCTTTTTATGAACAATATTCATAAATAATACTCCATTGTATGTATATTCCACAATTTGTTTACCCATTTATCTTTTGATGGACATTTGGGCTGTTTCTGACCTTTGGGCTGTTCTACCTTTTGGCTGTTGTAACTAGTGCTTCTATGAACATGTATATACATGTATTTGTTTGTGTACCTGTTCTCAAGTCTTTTGGGTTTGTGCCTAGAAGTGGAATTGCTGGGTCATATGGTAATTCTGTGTTTAACTTTTCAAGGACCACCACAATATTTTTAATTGAGAAAATAGATGGAAAATCCCTAGTAAGCTCAGAGCAAATTCTGCTAAATGGAGACTCTTCCCAGACTAATTTTTTTCCATGTTCAAATGTGTAAATATTTTAACCCAAATATTTTCACATATCTCATGCCTCCACTCAGAATGCTTATCTTCAACAAGTATTTTTACAAGACAAAGCTCATGAAAATAAGTTGCACTATGGTTTGTTTTTGTAATGTTTTGTCAAATTAAGATGTCACAAGATCATAGCCTTCTCAATTGTACTCCATTCTGGTACAAAATATAAATGTATCCAGTTAAAACTAGGAGTTCATCAAAAGACTGTCATAAATTCTGATATTCCAAAACATCACAACATAATTTCAGAATCAAATCTTTGACACTATTTTGAGTTCTCATTATTTAATTTGTTCACTTCCTTTTTTGCTTTTGTTGGGATAAATTTCAACATCTTCCTTTTTGCAGATTTTGTTTTCAGTAACTAACTTGTCAAAAGCTTCAAAAGCTGAGGTGTTCTGGTGCTTCATTCACTGAATGCATTGATCAGATGGTTCCAGCTGGTTTGGAACAGAACACACCCAGACTTTAGAGGACTCACCTATCATACCATTATGGCACACTTAGGTTGATTTACAGAATCCCTGGGTGGTACAAAAGGTTAAGCACTCAGCTGCTAACTGACAAGTTAGAAGTTTGAGTTCACCCAGAGATGCCTTAGAAGAAAGGCCTGGTGATATACTTTCAAAAAATCAGCTGTTGAAAACCCTGCAGAGCACATTTCTGCTCTGACACACATGGAGTCACCATGAGCTGGAATCAACTTGACAGAAACTGATAGTAGGTTGATTTATAAAGTTGTTTCTCAAACATTTTTAAAACTTGACTGATGATGACAAGTGACAGAAGAGAAGGCATGTACTGCCGTGCGGAAATTTTGTTTGTATTCAACATTCGCTTTGTCACAAAAATTTTGTAGTTCAGTTTTTCTAGCTGGTTATATATAAAAAATCTGTCAATTTCTACAGTGTCTACAGTTTTGTTTGTTTCTTTTTTTGCAATTGGTAGGCTATAACCACAGGTTTGAATGCAGTTATGAACTATCCATGTGCCATACCTAATTCCAAATAACTTTCTGCTCTGTAAGTTTTTTGATTTTAGTAAGAACATTTTTTTTTTACCATAGCAAAATTTGTATTTGTATCTTCACTGCAAAAAGAATTTCATCTCCAGTGTTGAACTTTTTACAGTTTACAGCAGCATTGACAATAACATGAGATGTTTCAACTGTGACAGGAATGAACTTACATAAGGTTTATTTTGATCCCATGAAATAGATGAAAAAAGCAAACTGTTATTGGAATTAGTTGCTTTTTTGTTTAAAACAGCTGATAATACTGATACAAAACTAACATCATTTAACTCTTTGTGAAATTTTTTCTTCTGCTAATGAAGCCACATATTAAAGGTATCATTTCATTTTTCATATATGCATACAAAACCCCTGAAATAAAAAATAAGCAAAATTAATTTAGAACAAGTCATTTGATCTAAACAAAAAAAGTAATGTTTCTTAAGTGCTATGTGAGTGCACTTCCATAGCTGCATGTAATAAATCTTCCTGTTCAGACATAGTCTTTTTACAATAACTACTAACATTTGAAGTAGTTGCTGATGCTTCTTTAGCAGATTTGTGACTTGTGGATCATGTGGTCAGTAATATCACCACAGGTCCCATGATGAATAGAAAATGTCAACAAACATTTGTGTAAGTTACGCGTTCATATCGACTTTCTTGAACAACAGAAATTTGGTACTTAATTTTTTGTTAAACTTGCACCTCTTTTTTTATTTCATTGCTGCTGAAAGGGATATTGCAAAATAAAATAGCATAACCATTCAACAAATGACAAAAACACTGTAACAAGAGCTTTCAGACCATACTTTAGAAGGTCTATAAGCCAAACTAGTTGTCATTGAGTTGATTCCAACTCATGGCAACCCTGTGTGTGTCAGAGTAGAACTGGGCTCTGTAGGGTTTTCAGTGGCTGATATTTTTGAAAGTAGATCACCAGACCTTTCTTGTGAGGCACCTCTTGGTGGATTTGAACCTCCAACCTTCCAGTTAGTAGCCTAGCACATTAACCATTTGTACCACCTAGGTACTCCTGTAAGGTCTGTGTTATTGTTGTTAGTTGCCATTGAGTCGATTACAGTTGCATTCCATAGGGTTTTCAAGGCTGTACTTCTCAGAAGCAGATCATCAGGTCTGTCTTTTGAGGCACCTCTGGATGAGTTTGAACCGCCAACCTTTCGGTTAATAATTTTAGCACTAAACTATTTGTGTCACCCAGGGACTAAACAGGTTTTTTTTGTTTGTTTGTTTCTGAGAATACGTCATGTACACTGAACGTATAGCTTTCTGTTGACCAGTGCTTTGTGCATCTCAGAATGCAGCGTGGGTCATGGCACAACTGGTTGGTGCGCTTCCTGCTCTTGCCCAACTGTCCCCCACTAGATTTTAAACTTCCAGGGAACATGTACCTTGCCCATCTGTGTTCTTTGCCAGTATGGCACATGAAAGCTGCTCAGTGTATTTTTCTTGAAGGAATGAATGTGGTCTACTTTAAGTCGATGAAAGCAAAGAAGAAGGAGTGTCTTGCTAACCCATGGCAATAAGGAAATTCAAATCCAAATCTCTGTATCCCAAATATTATTTCTATCTCTGGTAACTGAATCAGACAACAGAATGTATCACAGGACTGAAGCCTCTCCATCAGCAGAGATGTTAATGATGCATACGAGCCATTGTGCTTCCACAGTTCCCCAGCCCAGAGCCAGCTCAGCGAGGAAACTGTTATAGATCAGAGATTTTGTTTTGCTTACATTTGGCCTGTATAGGGAGGAAGAATGCTTCTCTGGTTGGCTTGGGGGACACTAAGGTGCAAAAGCCAATATGACTGTCTCAGGGTCATATGATGTTGGCGGTAAAGGAGTACTTAGAAGTCATGATTTTGAGACGTTGTTGTGTTCTAACACAACTGCTTTCTGTTGCTTCTCTTTTTAAAACATGCTACCATTCAGTTTTATCGTGAATGCCTTTCCAAGGACAGCAAGTGGTTTTATACACTATGACATCGTTTCTATGGCAACTAATGTATTTGAGCAAAGAGAGACTGTGATAGAAGTAGGCTAAAAAGGACAAGTACAGAAATGGCACAGTGTAAAATGTGGGGCAGTGTGTGTTGTAGTAAAGGTTTTTTTCTTTCATTCTCTGTCTCTTTTTTTTTTTTTTCTGAAGTCTTCGGGAAAACCTGTATAACTAGATCTTGGCTTCTTAACTCTTACTAATAAAATTTTTACTGCATCCAACACTGTCTAGTCTTTTGCTGACACAATTCCTCCAGTTGGTACTTGGGTTTTTTGTTTGTTTGCTTTAATATGATAATCATTCCTATCAACATATAAAAGTTTGTAATTTCATCCATCTTAAAAATATGCTCTCTGTACCCCACATTTTCCTCTGGTCACCACCCCGTTTCTCTGCTTCCTTTTATTGCAGTGCTTCTTGAGAGACTTGTCTATACTCCTTGTCTCCACAAAGTATTTTTTTTTAAAATCAAAGCTATTCCAGTCAGGCTTTCACCCACCACTCCTCTGAAACTCCTCTCATAAAGGTCATCAATGACCTCCCCGTTGCCAAATTTAGTGGGTAGGTCTGAGTCCTTCATTAACCCATCAGCAGCACTTGGTGAGTGGGTCATATCCTCATCCTTTAAGTCTACTGCAATTTATGTGTTGTATTTATTTAAAAGCTTATGTGCATAAGGGTTGTTGTTGTTAGCTGCTGTTAAGTTGGCTCTGACTCTTGGCAACCCCAGGCACAATGAAGCAAAACACTGCCCAGTCCTACATCATCCTCATTATCAGTTGCGGATCAGATAATGTTCCATTGTGATCCACAGGGCTTTCATTGCCTGATTTTTGGAAGTAGATCACCAGGTCTTTCTTCCTACTCCATCTTAGTCTGGAAGCTCTGCTGAAACATGTTCAGCATCATAGCAACATACAAGCCACCGCTGACAGATGGGTGGTGGCTGTGCGTGAGTTGCATTGGCTGGGATCGAACTCGAATTTCCTGCATGGGGGGTGAAAATTCTACCATTAAACCATCAGTGCCTCATTATACATTTCAGGTAATTCTACAGAACGTTAAGCCCCGGTTATGAGAGTTTATATAAACCCTGATTAAAAAAAAAAAAATTAAAGGAACATGTTACCCTGCTTTGTGGATCTGAATGTACTTGGATTATTATATTCTTGATAATAAAAAACCCCTTCTGTGCCCTAAAATACATGCCAAGTGGTGGGCAGATAGCAGTCAGTTTTTCTATTTAGCTAAAAGAGAAATGGAGGTATAGACCTATGACTTCTAATGATAGCAACATGGACTGTGGGCTGGATTGTACCCTCATTTATGTTTTGTTGGGCAGCATAGTACATTTTTAAAATTTAAACCAACATTTTTAATTGGATAATTTGTATAAAAATTATGAGTTTAGAAGATTTGACAAAACTGAGCCTACATTCTCCAGTGGCGAAAGCCTATGGAAGCAGTGTTGCAGCTGGCCTCTTGGGATGGGACAGGTGCTCCAGTTTACCCTAGCCCCATCTCACCCGCTTTATTCATTTGTGGTACCTGCCTGCCTGGGTTTTTTAATATGTGACCCTTGCTGCACCCTCAGCCCCCTTTCCCAGTCACAGAGCAAACAAATAGCAGAGTTAGGGATGGAACTTGGTTTCTAGGCCAACTGCTTTTTCCTTGGCTGGACCCAAATTCTATGTAGTACAGAGCAGTTTATGGGCTAGTGGTGAGGGGCACCTTTAGGTGGTAGAATATATGTTTTTTACCTCTATGGCAGCGGGTTTGGGCTTTGGTTTTTTATTGAAATAGACCTTGCAGTTCATGGTATTAGATAAATTGTACATATTTGGGGTACCTCCTGCTCTTGTTTGCCTCTGTCAGTAGTATGTGCTGTCATTTTGTGATGTGCAAGGTGGAGGTACTAGAGTAGAATGTTGATATTTATATGTGCGTAGAAAAACTGGCCAAAAAGGAAAAGCTTCAAAATGGTAACAGAGGTTCCATATTTTCCAAATTATCAATGAGCATGTATATTACCTTTATAATGAGGCAAAGTCAATATTTATGTGGAATAAATAAGAATGAAGTAGCGAGACAGAGTATATTCATCATTGGTGAGCCCTGTGATGTCTTCCTAGGGGGGAGGCACGATGCTTCTCCCCAGCCAACCAACCCTCATTATTCTCTACCAGACTAGACCCTTTCCTTCTAATCCTTTCAGGGGTACCCTCAATGTCAGGGTGTGAAGATGCCCCTGGGATAGCAATGGCATGTTACAGACTTTCTCACTGCCTGTGCCTCCTCATCATTTTGAACACTTACCACTACATCTTTACCAGGGTGGGGTTAGAAGTGAAAAGAGGTTACAGTTGTTGCCATCTTAAACCTTGTTAGATTGGTGTGTGCAGGAAGGCACGGAGGAATGAGTGAGTCTGGGACCAGAATGAATAGCTAGAGGAAAATACATTTTTCCCGGGGAAACGAGGCAATGAAGAGCACCCCATAACAAAGGGCCTTGTCTGGGCTGCTTGCCTGTCTCTGGGATCTGCCCAGCTGTTGGGCACACAGGAGACTGTGGCGACCCAGAGCATGGACTGTCCCCCACACACTGCGTGTCTGTCCGCAGCTGCACAGGCCTGGGGAGTCCACTGTGAGAGTGAGCCTGTGCTGGGCTTCAGGCAGGCAGCCAGGGGCCGCCCCATCTCTGAGAGCATTGAGAAGCTTCTGTGTGTGCTCTGTATGTCTCAGCTTTCTTTGCAATTATAGTAGAGTCTGGCTCTGCTGGGTCTTTTGTGCCTGAGATCCTGAGTTAAGAATAACCACAGGAATACTGTCCCTGTTGACACACTTGATATGGAAGTTGCTGTCAAATGGCTATTTTTCCTCAGTCGCCACTGACGTCACACCACGTACAGTTCTGAGGTTCCCGCTTTAGTTGTGAGTGAATAGAGCTACGATCGTCAAAACAGAAAGAAGCCGTTCAGATGTGACTGTGTGAAGACGTGTCTGGTAATGTGCAGATGTTTTCTGGCAGGCCAATGAATATTTTAAATCTTTTGCAAGTAGTAGAAAGGATTGAACTGGGAATAGAGAAGATACTGTGGCAAGGGAAAAGTATATCTCATTCTTTCTCAATTTTCCATCTCTTAAAATTATCAGACAAAAAAACCAAACCATGATTTAAATCTTGGAGTCATCAAGGCCCTTAAATCTCTTTCATCATATGTGAGATACGATTATGACTCTAATTCATTGAATCTCAGTTTCTCAGTCACATTTTTTATATAAAAAGAAAATGTTGGCTAATATTAAAAGTAATAGCAGAATCTCTCCAGATTGGATCCTTGTCACTTATCTATAGCTAAAGACACAGGACTAAATTTAGAGAAGAAGGTTATTTATATATTGTGTATGGCATATCGGCACATGCTGAATTTATATATATACACACACATACACACGCCGCTACTCGTGCATACAGGAGGAAGTGGAGTGGAGTTGACTTAGACAGTTTCATTCCCTTCATCTCTTACTGTCGGTTCTTCATTGATTACTCTGTCACCACCCCTCTTCACCCCTTCACCATCCACCAGCAAAGATGGCTCAAGCCCATGTTGTGTTGCAGGCATTGTGCTCAGTGCTGGGACTGCTGCAGGAGGTGTCGCCCTGGCCACTGATGAGCTGACAGTCTAGCAAGGAGACAGTGAAATGGTTTCTGCCTAAAGTGCTTTGAGAACACAGAGGAGAGGAAATCTAGTTCTACAGGAAATGGCGCCAAAGGAAAACAAGAATGGAAAGATGATTTTGAGCTGGACCCTGAAGAGCAGTTTGTTGTTGTTAGATACCATGAAGTGGATTTTGACTCATACTGACCCCATGTGACAGAGTAGAACTGCCCCATAGGGTTTTCTAGGCTGTAATCTTTATGGGAGCAGGTTGCCAGGACTTTCTCCCTCAGGGCCGCTGGGTGGGTTTGAACCACCAGCCTTTCAGTTAACAGCTCAGCACTTAACTGTTGCTCCACCAGGGCTCCTTGAAGGCCAGTTAGGAGAAAATTGTACTGATTCAGCAGGGTTGGTAGATTGGAAAGATGATAGCGCTTAGTCCAGTGCCAGAAGTATGCTGGGGGTGCCATCTATGTCTTCACTCCTTCCTGGGATACAGACTGGTTGAAAATAAAATGGTATGATACAGAAATGTGCCCCTAGCACTGGCTGACTTCTTAGCAGGCATACATCATGTCTCATGATCTGGTCTCCGCCTTAGTTTCCCTCCTTTTTCCCACCGACCTGTCATCCTCTTGCCCATGGCTCTGCCCTGTAGCACTACCAAGCCTCTCGCCATTCTCTGAACATGTGGCGATGCCTCCTTGACTGGGTACAGATTATTCCCTCTGCCCGCACTGTCCTTTCCCGAGGCGCCTGTGGAGGTTCAGGGGGAGATGTCCCATAGGCATTTGGGAATACACGAGCAGTGGGGACTGGCAGGATGGGTATATCAAGAGAGTTCAAAGTTGAAGCCTTCTTGGTTTTAATTTTAGAATATATGTGTATTCTCCCAGAGATGGAGGGTTTGATCTGATCTAAACAGTTGGGAGTAGAAAGTAGTTCATTTTGTTCAGGGCCTAGTCCTTTGGCTTCCATTCCTGCAGTCAGCCACACATTTGCAGTATTTATTGATCATCAGCCTTTTCCACTGGGGTATCTGGGTCACATCAGTCATGTTTCTCAAAACATCAGCAGTACTTCAGCAGGAAGAATAAAAGCGTGGAAAATGCACTAATGCTGCAAGCCCACAATTGAATACATAGGTAACTATTTTAAATGTCTATGTATGTATATATACATATATGTATATCTATATATAGATATACATGTATGTGTAGGTGTACATATATACATGGGGGAGAAAAGGGTTGTATGTTGTCTTAAGCCTTGGAAACCTAAAACTTTGATATTTCAAAAATCTAGATTTAGAATAAAGACAAATTAGAATAATAATCGATCAGTTTTTAAAACGGACTTTTAATATTTTATCCATCTTTATGCTTGTTTAAACAATAGAGCTGGTGCCTGAAAATATCTGAAGCTGTGTATGTTTGCAGGGAGTCTTTGAAGTTAAAGCTGTGGCATCCTTCCTTTGGTTTATGGCTGCAGGATGATGCATCTATGTATTGTCTTTGTTAATTAACTCCATCTGTTTAGTAAGACTGAAAAATAAATTGGGTGATGCTGTATATATGTATGTACGGACAAGATTCCTTGTGGAATAGTAAGCCAGCAGCTTCAAATGGGGTCTCAGTTTTCTTTTTAGTACCAGTTACTAAAGTGCCGTGGAGTGGAGGCTCATTCTTCCAAAGCCTGTTGTGAAACAGGCACACTGTGTCGTTTCAGTTGTGTGTGCCTGGAAGCCCACGTCCTCCTAAGTAAGGGGTATTATTAAGTTTCCTCACTGCTTTACAAAAGGGGAATGATTCTCCAAGTGCTCTTTCTATGGCAGACCAAGGAATCCTTCACTGCAGTAAGAAAATTCCTTGTTTTGGTGTGGAAATCAGAATGGCAACATTCCTAGACCTCTATGAAGTGCTCAAGAGCGAAAGTCATACTTGCACTATGTATGTGTTCCTTTTGGTGAAAGCATCTCACAGTACTGAGTTTCTCTTTTCTGGTTACATGGAGGCAAGTTAAAAGTTTTAGACAAAGGAAATTTCCAATTTCTACAGCTCAGTGCTGTCTAGATCCCCATGGCTTAACAAGAAGAAAAGGCATGTGTTGACCAGTGGTATCTTCTTGGTTAGGACAGGGCAGCATGTCTTAGAAGGATGAAGGAGATGGTGTGATGTGGAATGCTAAGGGATGAGCTGTGGCGACATGCTCATTAGCACATTCTTTCCCTGGAACCCCAATGTGGTGGTTCCTTTGCTTGTCTGCAGTGAGTTCATGATTTCAGTACCCATCTGCATAGGACAATATATGAGTTTCTAATTCTCTTCCCCAAGGTCATTTTTTCTTTCCTTCATTCTGAGTTAGCTTTGATTAAACAAAACAAAGATGTTACTGTTAATTACTCATCCTTTCAGACAGCACAAAAATTCTCTTTTGTATGTGTGGCATGTGGATTCTCTTTTGTGTATGGTTTTGATAGGGATAGTAATTTATGATGGGATTGTTTTAAATCATGGACTAGAAGGAAAGATGCTAAAAATTATATTGAAAAAGCTTAAGAGTCTCCACTAAGATAGGGAAAATTGTTTCTACCACTCCCCCTCCTCCCCCCCGGCCCTAGGTTCCTCAGGTCAAACCATTCACTTTCTGCCTGTCATATTGTTGTCAACATAATTCCATTCAACCATTTTTATTGTTCTCTTTAGACACCTTATTAAAACCGAAGCTTTGTGCAAACAGCTAAAATTACAAATAATAAATGAGGTACCATAATATTGGCAGTTTGTAGGCAGAGTGCATGAGCAAACTGGAAATCTGCCATCCAGCTCTGACATTTTAAAGATTAATGTGAACTGGGCATGAGTACCCTCAGAATCAGTACTCAGCCTTACCAGGGGCTTGGCACAGGGGTCTGAGATGATCCTGGGCCTGGGGTTTCATGCACAAGTTAGCGAAGGCTTGTGCATTCGCAAGCCTACCAGAGAGGGGAACCCCAGCTGATGGGAAATAGGGGCAATTCCCATAAGGCTGTATTGATAGTGAGGCCCACCCACAGTCAGACAGAAAGTGGGGCAGATATGGGCTGGGGGTTGTAGAGAGACTTAAGCCAATAGGTAAGTTGAATAAGGCCCTGGTAGAATCATGTGTCTCAAGCATGGGTGACTGTGGACACTATGAAGAAGGGAAGAGCATTGTGTGTGTGTGTGCGCGTGTGTGTGTGCGTATACACACAAGTTCACACACAAGACCCCCATCCTTGTCTTTCCTACCTTCAGGAGGTAGAATATCATATTGGCTTCCGTTGGTGGTACAGGGCCAGATCTTTGCAGTTTCAGGCAGGTGTTTGTGGCAACTGTGACTTAGCGACGACTGTGTGAATGAGAAAAATTTTGTGGGTAAATTGATTGTCTGCAGAAAATGGAAATTCTATGGTAGCCCTTTTTGGGTGGTTTACAGGCAAAGAGTACTCAGTTCTCTTGATTTCTCACTATTTTTTTCTTCTTCTTCTACAGTTCTTTGAAGAAGCAGGATGCTGATCTAGACGTGGAAAAAGTAAGTTGACTAGTTTTGCTCTGAGAGCATGTAACTTGTGAACACAAGAGATCGGGACCCAGGACACAGTTCACTTTCAGCTTTGGATTATGATTCTGAGGCCATTGGTTTCTGAAAGAGAGATTGAGTGTATGAAGTAGAAAGAAGATCTTGACTGGCTTAGGCAAACCTGTTATTTTCCCCTTTCCCTTGGTTGTATGGAAATGTGTATTTTAGCTACTAGCTAGTCATGTCCTCTACCCCATTTGATTTGGAAGAAAAACTTTTTTAATGAAATATACATGAAAACTTGTTGTAGCTACCCCCGGTAGTTTTTGGAAGGAGGTAAAATGTAAATTATAAACCAATAATTTTTCATATTTCAATGAAGTTTTTGTGTGGTGCCTCTTCTACGTTACCTTTTAAAAATAGCTCAACTGTGGATAGTCCCCTGTTTTAACCCTAGGTTGAATCTGTGAAGTAACAGTGGGAGAAGAAAGGCAGTAAAAATTTGACACAAACTTGCTTTCTTAAAGAAATTTCATTTTACAGTATTCCAGGAATAGACTTGAACAGCTGTCCTGTGGCAGATGAGCCTTTGGGGGCTGGTGAAGGATGGATATAGTGTTCTGCCTTCAGACTAAGGCAGGTTTGCTTTAGTCTGTTCATTGTTGCTGTTTTGTCCTCCACTCTCAAATGTCTACTGCTTACCACTGCCCTAGTTGTTACCTTTGAATTGCAGTCACTGTGCTAACAGGTCATTCTTCCATTTATTGAACATTTATTTGGTGCCCACTGGGTTTTAGACATGTTGCTGGGCTCTGTTGAGACAAAAAAATGAATGTGACAGATGGGTACGCAGATAATTATAATACAGTGAGATAGAGCGCAGCAGAAGAGGTTCCAGAAGCTCAGACTGAGGACTGGACTATATGGAAAATTCCTTGATGAAGGGGGGTGCCTGAAAAAAGTATTCATTTTTTTCTGCAAACATTTGCTGAGTCTTCTCTGTACTCTTCTCTGCCTGCACTTCTCTCTTGTCTGATAGGTGCATTGAATTCCCCACTGAAAGTCTAGACTTCCAGAATCTCACTAGCCAGTCATGGGATCCTTTCCTGCCCCAAGCTGCTCTGCCCAGTAACATTGCCTTGGATATAATTTTTTAGTTATTCTGAGTTATGTTTATAGTTTCCTTGGCCACTTAGGGGCTACTACTTTACCAGGGTTATTTCTTGTTCTCAGTTTGTGTGAAAAAGAGGTTCTTCCCCGTTGTCTTAGTCATCTAGTGCTGCTCTAACAAATACCACAAGTGGATGGCCTTAACAAAGAGAAATTTATTCTCTCACAGTCCAGTAGGCTACAAGTCCAAATTCAGGGCATCAGCTCCAGGGGAAGACTTTATCTCTCTGTCGACTCTGGAGGAAGGTCCTTGTCATCAGTCTTCTCTTGGTCTGGGAGCATCTCAGCGCAGGAACCTCAAGTCCAAAGGACATGCTCTGCTCCTGGCACTGCTTTCTTGTTGGTATGAGGTCCCGCCTCTCTGCTTCCTTCCCTTTCCTTTTGTCTCTTGTAAGATAAAAGTGGTGCAGGCCACACCCCAGGGAAACTCCCTTTACGTTGGATCAGGGATGTGACCTTAGTAAGGGTGTTACAATCCCACCCTAATCTTCTTTAACATTAAATTACAATCACAAAATGGAGGACAACCATACAATACTGGGAGTCATGGCCCAGACAGATTGATACGCATGTTTTTTGGAGGACATAATTCAATCCATGACACCTGTGAAGTAGGGCCGTTCTGTATGCAGCCAACGTGAATGTTTTAAGTTGAAGATGCATGCTATCTGAAACATTGTTCTCAAACAATTAATGAGCAACCCGTGCCCTTTGACCCCATGCAGTTCTCCAGCTTCTATAGAATGGTCTGTGATCTACTTTCCCTCATGCTCTTTTTAGCTCACACAAACCAGGAGGATTAGGGGAAATAAAAAATAGATTGCTGTAGTCTAGGGCAAGGCAGAGGGGAGCCATTTTAAAATTTCCATGTGCTTAGGTTTTGGCCATGGAAACCAGGGGTAAGCAAAGGCTGTCCCCCTGGGAGGTCAGTACCATGGTCCTTCTGGGCTAGACCAGGCACATAGCAGGCTGGAGTCTGGGTGTCAGGAGCCACCTCAGGGTGGTATAGCATAGAGCTTAGCAGCAGAAGCAGCAGTCCAGAAAATCCCTGGTGTTGCTCTGGATTGCATGACATTCCTGCCCTGTCCAATTCAGGCAGAGTTGAATCCTACTACCACAAGGGGGGGAGGTCCAGTTTGTGGAGGAGGTGAGTGTTAATCTGAGTTCCTACTACCACCCCAATTCTAGGCAAACAATAACAAAGACAAAACAAAACAAAAACCAAACCCATTGCTGTCGAGTCGAATCCTACTCATAGTGACCCTATAGGACAGAGTAGAACTGCCCCATTGGGTTTCCAAGGCTGTAATCTTTATTGAAGCAAACTGCCACATCTTTCTCCCTAAGAGCTCTCTGACCTTTTGGTTAGCAGCAGAGCACTTAGCCATTGTGCCGCTAGGGCTCCTAGGCAAACAGTGTTGTTGTCGTTAGGTGCCATCAAGTCAGTTCCGACTTATAGCAACACTGTGTACAACAGAACGAAACACTGTGAGGTCCTGCGCCATCCTCACAATCATTGCTATGTTTGAGCCCATTGTTGCAGCGACTGTGACAATCCATCTTGTTGGGGTCTTCCTCTTTTTCACTGACCCTCTACTTTACTAAGCATAATGTCCTTCTCCAGGGACGGATCCCTCCTGATAACATGTCCGAAGTATGTGAGATGAAGTCTTGCCATCCTTGCTTCAAAGGAGCATTCTGGCTGTACTTCTTCCAAGACAGATTTGTTCATTCTTCTGGCATTTCATGGTATATCCAATATTCTTTGCCAACACCACAATTTAAATGCATTAACTCTTCTTCTGTTGTTCTTATTCATTGTCCAGCTTTCACATGCATACGAGGTGATTGAAAACATCCTGGCTTGGGGCAGGTGTACTTTAGTCCTCAAGGTGACATCTTTGCTTTTTAACACTTTGAAGAGGTCTTTTGCAGATGATTTGCCCAATGCGATATGTCTTTTGATTTGTTGACTGCTGTTTCCATGGGCGTTGATTGTGGATCCAAGTAAAATGAAATCCTTGACAACTTCAGTCTTTTTTCCATTTATCATGATGTTGCTTATTGGTCCAGTTGTGAGGATTTTTGTTTTCTTTATGTTGAGATGTAATCCATACTGAAGGCTGTAGTCTTTGATCTTCATCAGTAAGTGCTTCAAGTCCTTTTCGTTTTCAACAAGCAAGTTGTCATCTGCATAATGGAGGTTGTTAATGAGTCTTGGTCCAATCTAATGCCCCATTCTTCTTCATATAATCCAGGTTTTCAGATTATTTGCTCAGCATGCAGATTGAAAAGGTATCATGAAAGGATACAACCCTGACACATACCTTTCCTGATTTTAAGCCATGCAGTATCCCCTATTTCTGTTGGAATGACTTATAGCAAGCCTCTTGGTCTTTGTACAGGTTCGACACGAGCACAATTAAGTGTTCTGGAATTCCCATTCTTCACAGTGTTATCCATAATTTGTTATGATCCACACAGTCAAATGCTTTTGCATAGTCAATAAAACACAGGTAAACATCTGGCATTCTCTGCTTTCATCCAGGATCTATCTGACATCAGCAATGATATCCCTCATTCCACGTCCGGTTCTGAATCCGGCTTGAATTTCTGGCAGTTCCCTGTCAATGTACTGCTGCACCTGCTTTTGAATTATCTTCAGCAAAATTTTACTTGCGTGTGGTATTAATAGAGCTCAGTAAATGGGGACATGAGAGGAATGACTTAAATTCTTGCTTCAACTCTGCTGTTAACTTGCAGTATGACCTTAGGCAAATTGTTTCTGTTCTCTGAGCCTCATTTTCCTCATCAGTAATGTGAGTTTACAACTTGGGTTGGTTAGAAGATGAGATGGTATTATACATACTAATACATTTTGTGAGTTCCAAAGCTTTAGAAAATACTGTTTCCATGCAGCTACTAATATTTCATGGTTAAAAAGCAGTGTGAGTTTTCAAATTGACTTTTGTCATTTACAAAGAAGAGAATCTTGGTTGTAAAAATATGTTGTATGTTGTTGTGTGCCATTGAGCTGATTCTGACTCATAGCAACCCTATGTAACAGAGTAGAACTGGCCCATAGGGTTTGCTAGGCTGTAATATTCATGGGAGCAGATCTCCAGGTCTTTTCTCCCATGGAGCAGCTGGTGGGTTCAAACCACTTACCTTTTGGTTAACAGCCAAGCACTTAACCATTGCACCACCATACAACCTCCCTTTTCCAGGACCAAGTAAAAATATTCATTTTTAAATTTAAAAATGCTAACCACATAACAGTTTTTGTTTTCTGACTTGGACCTTGTGCCAAAACGGCAGGGAGAAGGGGAGGCTTTCTGCCACTGATCTACGGAAGGACTGATAAGCCTTCCATAGATTGGGAGATCCTTGAGGACTGAACCTTGTCTGTTGTGCCTCCAGGAACCTAGCACTGGCAGCAATGAGTGTGTGTGACTTACCATACCCAGTGGGTTGGGTATTTGCATGTACTGAAGGAATTCAGAATAAGAGAATCTAAACATGGAGTGGGAAATGCTTCTTGGACTGAGTGAATTTGAGCTGCCTCTAAAGGGCTCTACCCACAAACCCTCTCAGTCAAATAGTTAATGACCTGTAAAACACTTAACTGCCTTAGGGGGGGAGTTCCCTCTTCTAAAAGCTCTAATTCAGAAACTCCCAAGTTGAGTCTCTTTTTTCTAATGCTGATAGAAGGCTATTGGACATAGATGTATCACCTATTCTTTTTGTCTGTGCTTGTGTCTCTGCCAGTAAGAATCCAGTGTTGTGCCTCCATTTTATAAGTAAATGGTACTCGTTGGCCAGCTAGAGTGAAGAAAAATCACTGAAGTCATATCATAGTGTGTTTTTTGAATGGATTTTTGAGTTTTCTCTTTTAGTGGAACTTTTTGTTTGTTTGTTTATTTATTATTGTGCTTTAAGTGAAAGTTTACAATTCAAGTTAGTCTCTCATACAAAAATTTATACATACATTGTTTTGTGACCTTACTTTCTCTCCCTAAACTGTGACAGCACACTCTTCCTTTCCACCCCGAATTTCCCGCGTCCGTTCAACCGGCTCCTGTCCCTCTCTGCCTTCTCATCTTGCCTCTGGACAAGAGCTGCCCATTTAGTCTCATGTGTGTACTTGAGCTAAGAAGCACACTCTTCATGAGTATCATTTTATGTCCCACAGTCCAGTCCAATCTTTGTCTGAAGAGTTGGCCTCAGAAATGGTTTTAGTTTTGGGCTAACAGAGAGCCTAGGGGCACGTCTTCCAGAGTCCCTCCAGTCTCAAACCATTAAGTCTGGTCTTTTTACTAGAATTTGTGTTCTGCACCCCACTTTTCTCCTGCTCCATCAGGGACTCTCTGTTGTGTTCCATGTCAGGGCAGTCATTGTGGTAGCCAGGCACCGTCTAGTTCTTCTGGTCTCAGGCTGATGAAGTCTCTGGTTTATGTGGCTCTTGGGCTGATACTTTCCTTGTGTCCGTGGTGGGTTGGGACAATCGATGCATCTTAGATGGCCGCTCACTAGCTTTTAAGACCCAAGACGTTAGTGGAACATTTTAGAAAATTAGTTTTATTATGACATGTCAAAGCTCAAAGACCAGTTAGCATAAATTCTGTATTAACTATTCAATACCTACAGTTTATGAATGTCTACAGCATACCAAGTACTTTACATATATTGTACTTAAGTATTGCAACAACCCTGTGAGGCAGCAACGTCCCTCACCATGAATTGCTTAAGGAACCACAATTGTTACAGCAAAGATTCAAGTCAGATCTGTCTGGGTCCAGAGACTTCTCTTTCCCATACACCGCCTTACTGTAGAATTAATGTAATACTTGAGACAATATGTTTGTGCAACCTCTTTAGAAAACATTTACGAGTAAATAATAAGAAAACTCTTTCCCTCTCTAAGGAGGTCTTTTTGCTATTTCCCTCCCCCCACTCTGGATGGGCTTGCATATCACTGTGTACTGCTTCATACCTATTATTGTACTTGTAATTGAATCTGCCCAGTAGCTGTGCAAGAGAAAGACCTGGCAATTTGCTCCCATAAAGACTACAACCAAGAAAACTCTATGGGTCACTGCTACCCTCTCCCTTGGGGTCACTATGAGTCTGGATTGACTTGATGGCACCCAACAACAACAATAATAATTGTATAGTTATTTGTACAGTAACTCTGTAATATCTCTGTCTTGAGCCTGGTGCCTACAAATGTTGAATAAAGACATGATGAATGGCACATGACCAAATTAAGAGGTAATGAGAGTCCATGAAAGCCACTTTTTTCAGAGGCAAAATAGAAAATCTTACTGCAGACCCCAGAAACCATGGTTTCTCTTCTCCATCTGTAGATTTTTGTCTATGGAAACCATGCTTGTTAAGAGCATTATGTGGAGATAAGGAAATCATTCCTTTGATTTCTCTCCAAAAGTACACAGTTTCAAGGAGACGAATAGATAAGCCTTAAGAATGAAATAATCTGGGCAAGCAGGGAGAGCCTGGGATAAAAGAAAAGGAGGAGGAGCAGTAAGAGCACAAGGGAAACATTAAATAAATAAATAAATAATTACAAAGACTCTTCTAGAGTTCTTGAAGAATACAATTCTAAGTATGGTTTCCATAAGTCACTGCTTTAAATGTATAAGGTATCCTTTCTAAAAGTGAAACCCATACTCATCTGAATTTTGAAGAACATGTAATCAGGTTATGACAGAAGAACAAAAATGCACATTTTTGTATAAAAAGCTGATTAAATCGAGTCATGCTATTTAGTTGTTGAAACCATGGTTTAAATGGATTTGATTAAAAGAACATCCACTTTGGTTATAACTATTCTCAAAGAGATAGGAGAGAGGCTTGATTTTCCCACATCCTCGATGTCCTTTGTCTAACATAATTAATTAAAAGTGTTTTAGCGCCTGCCTTTAGACAAGACCCCTGTCATTTCTGTAGTTTCAGTGAGACCAAGAATTCCTGTATTCTATCTTGTTTGCAGGGTTTAGACAGCTGCCTCCAGGCCACAAATATGGCCAAAAATACTACTGCCTATTTATTTGATAGACCCAGAGGCCTTCCAAAACCTTTGGAAGTTCCAGTTTCCAAAATTGTCATTCAAAATGAAAAATGAATAGAAAAATTAAAATCTACTTTAGAATCATTGCCTATTCTTCTGAGTGAATTTCTTTAAATGTGTTGGTCTGTAAATGTAGAGTATACATGGAAATTGATCCATTCTTCTTTGTTTCTTTTGTGTTAATAAGTCCCAAGAGAAATGATAAAAATATCCCAGAATCTTATTGTGGGGCTAATAGTAAAAAAAAAATCTGCTTATAAACAGTTGAGGGTTCAAAATACAGGGCTGCATCAAGCTTTAAAGCTATGTGTATGTAATTCTTACAGAGCTGCCGGAGAAATTGAAAAACTACTCCTTGCAACTTTTTTCTTTAGTTGGGGGATAGGATTTCCAGGAGTCAGGATATCAGTAGTGCTTATGTGGATGTCCAAACGCCTGAGAATGCTGGTCACTAGGACGGCATGAGGGTGTGTCTTGGGTGTGAATGTGAGTGGGGGAGAGTTGTGTTCATGTGTACCACCTCACCATGTGTGCTGATTGTTTTAGGGACGTGGGAGAGAGTGTGGAGAGGAGGAAGAAGAGGTCAACTTAAGCACAAGTCACTGCCATTGGTAGAAGCCATTGCTTCCTGAATGGAGGGAGGGGTTCTCCAGGAGCTTGAGGTACTAGTGGGGACTGGAGAGGGCAACTCCCGTGTGTATATGGAGTTGTCCCCTAGGCCCTCTCTGATATGCGAGTTTGTGATTGCCAGCCCTGGGTACTACAGAATGACAAGTTAGTTTACATTCCCCATGTCCCCTGCGCCAACCTCCCACATACAGACTGACCCAATCTGCTGCTGACCTGGCATCATGAAAAACACGACCTCAGTGAATCATGGAATAAAGCCTGAGCTTCATACAGCCCGCTTTCCGTTTAACTAAACAAACAAAAAACCTTGTTGTCATGGAGTAAATTCTGACTCATAGCACCCCTATGGGACAGAGTAGAACTGTTCCATAAAGTTTCCAAAGCTGTAATCTTTATGGAAGCAGACTGCCACATCTTTCTCCCACAGAGCAGCTGGTGAGTTTGGACTCCTGGTCTTTCGGTTAGCAGCTGAGTGGTTAACCACTGCACAACCAGGGCTCCTTTTCCCCCACAACTAGGGACCAGGAAAAGGGAATGGCTATGTGTCTGTGTGTATGTGTGTGGTCACAGCCTGTTTTGTTATTTTTAGATGCTCTGACTCGTAGTGACCCTGTGTACGATAGAATAAAACACTGCCTGGTCCAGCTCCATCCTCACAATCCTTGTTGTGTTTGAGCCCATTGTTGCAGCCACTGTGACAGTCCCTGTTGTTGAGGGTCTTCCTCTTTTTCGCTGACCTCCTACTTTACCAAGGATGATGTCCTTCTCCAGGGACTGGTCGCTGCTGAGAATATGTCCAAAGTACATGAGACAAAGTCTCGCCATCCTTGCTTCTAAGGAGCATTCTGGCTGTATTTCTTCCAAGACAGATGTGTTTGTTCTTCTGGCAGTCCTTGGTATATTCAGTATTCTTCACCAGCACCCTAATATAAAGGTATCAGTTCTTCTTTGGTCTTCCTTATTCACTGTCCAGCTTTTGCGTGCATATGAGGCAATTGAAAATAAAATGGCTTGGGTCAGGCGCGTCTTAGTCCTCAAGGTGACATCTTTGCTTTTTAAAACTTTAAAGAGGTCCTTTGTGGCAGATTTGCCCAATGCAATATGTCATTTGATTTCTTGACCACTGTTTCCATGGGCATTGATTGTTAATGATATTGTTTGATTATTTCCACATTCCATTGGGTCGCCTTTCTTTGGAATGGGGATGTGTATGGATTTCTTCCAGGTGATTGGCCAGATAGTTGTCTTCGAAATTTCTTGGCATAGACAAGTGAGTGCTTCCAGCTTTGCATTGTTGAAACTTCTCAGTAGGTATTCCATCAATTCCTGGAGTCTTGTTTTTTGCCAGTGCCTTCAGTGTGGCTTGGACTTTTTCCTTCAGTAACATCAGTACTTGATCATATGCTACCTCCTGAAATGGTTGAACGTCAACCAATTCTTTTTGATACAGTGACTCAGTGTATTCCTTCCATCTTCTTTTGATGCCTCCTGTGGCATTCAATTTTTTTCCCATAGTATCCATCAATATTGCAACTCGAGGCTTGAAGTTTTTCTTCAGTTTTTTCAGCTTGAGAAATGCTGAGCGTGTTTTTCCCTTTTAGTTTTCTAACTCCAGATCTTTGCATATTTCATTATAATAATTTACTTTGTCTTCCCCAGCCACCTTTTGAAATCTTCTGTTCAGCTGTTTTGCTTCATCATTTGTTCCTTTCCCTTTAGCTACTCTACATTCAAGAGCAAGTTTCAGAGTCTCTTCTGACATCCATTTTGGTCTTTTTTTTTTTCCTTTTGTCTTTTAATGACGTTCTGCTTTCTTCATGTAGCTGTCTTTGATGTCATCCCAAAACTCATCTAGTCTTCGGTCATTAGTGTTCAATGCATTAAATCTGTTCTTGAGATGGTTTCTAAATTCAGGTGGGATATACTCAAGGTTGTACTTTGGCTCTTGTGAACTTATTTTAATTTTCTTTGGCTTCAAATTGAACTTGCATATGAGCAATTGATGGTCTATTCTGCAGTTGGCCCCTGACCTTGTTCTGATTGATGATACTGAGCTTTTCCATCATCTCTTTCCACAGATGTAGTTGAATTCATTCCTGTGTATTCCATCTGGCAAGGTCCACATGTGTAGTCACTGTTTATGTTGTTGAAAAAAGGTATTTGCAGTGAATAAGTCATTATCTTGCAGAATTCTGTCATGCAGTCTCCTGCATCATTTCTGTCACCAAGGCCATATTTTCCAACTACTGATCCTTCTTTGTTTCTAACTTTTGCATTCCAGTCACCAGTAATTATCAATGCATCTTAATTACATGTTTGATCAGTTTCAAACTGCAGAAGTTGGTTAACATCTTCAATTTCTTCATCTTTGGCATTAGTGGTTGGTGCATAAATTTGAGTAGTAGCCATATTAACTGGCCTTCCTTGTAAGCCATGTTGGTGCGTAAATTTGAGTAATAGTCATATTAACTGGTCTTCCTTGTAAGCCTATGGATATTATCCTATCACCAACAGCGTTGTATTTTGGTATAGATCTTGAAATGTTCTTTTTGACAATGAATGAGACACGATTCCTCTTCAGTGTGTCTTTCCTGGCATAGTAGACCATAATGATTGTCTGATTCAAAATGGCAAATACCAGTCCATTTCAGTTCACTAATGCCTAGGATATTGATCTTCAAGCGTTCCATTTCATTTTTGAAAACCCTATTTTCCTTAATTTATACTTCATACATTCCACATTCTGATTATTAATTGATGTTTGCAGCTGTTTCTTCTCTTTTTGAGTTATGCCACATCAGCAAATGAAGGTCCTGAAATCTTTACTCCAGCCACATCATCAAGGTCAACTCTACTTTGAAGACGCAGCTCTTCCCCAGTCATATTTTGAGTGCCTTCCAGCCTGTGGGACTCATCTTCTGGCACTACATCAGACAGTGTTCCACTGCTAGCCATAGAGTTTTCACTGGCCGTTTTTTTTTCAGAAGTAGATACCCAGGTCCTTCTTCCTTTTTGTCTTAGTCTGGAAGCTCTGCTGAAACTTGTCTACCGTAGGTGACCCTGATGGTATTTGAAATACTGGTGGCGTAGCTTCCAGCATTACAGCAACATGTAAGCCACCACAGTACGACAAACTGACAGACAAATGGTGGGTAGCATGCTTAGAGTTCTGTTTTAGACTGAAGGGCAAATATTTTTAGCCCTGGGCCAGAAATAGTTGTTATGAATCACCTATGATAACTTACCAGTTTTCTTTGACTTAAATTTCTGGATTATAAAACTAAGTGCTGCTCTCCAAGAAGAAAAAACATGCCCTCTGCCAATTCCAATTTTCAAGATAATTAAAGATCTGTCTTCTTAGACGTTATAAACCCAGGCAGATATTGATGACATTTGGAAGAGCTATAAAAAACCCAAAAAACCCACTGCTGTCAAGTTGATTCTGACTCATTGCGACCCTGTAGGACAGAGTAGAACTGCTCCATAGGGTTTCCAAGGCTGTAGTTCTTTACAGAAGCAGCCTGCCACATCTTTCTCCCACAGAGCGTTGGTGGGTTCGAACCATCGACCTTTTGGTCAGCAGCCAAGTGCTTAAACTATCGCACCACCAGGGCTCCTAGAAGAACTACAGATAACAGTATTTACATTGTAACTCAAGGAAAGAGTTGAGAATTTTTGAATGGTTTGTTCTGTTCCTGGATACCTGTTCCTGGATACCGAACAGTTCTTTCATTCATTCGTCAAGCATTAATAGCACCTATGGGCCAGTCACTGCTCAGGGCCAAATGTTATCTGATTCAGTTGCCACATTTTGGACTTGAGGAAAAGAAAGCTCAGCATTAAGTGAAATGATTTTCCCGAGGACTTAACATCTAGGACAGAATCTAAAAGTAGGTCTCGGACTTAAGTCCTCTTCTCTTTCCACTCCACGGTGGATGTTCTCTTATACAGAAGCTCAGTAAAGCAGAAGACAAGTGAATAATTATCACCCTCGTGTAATTTAACTGCTAATTTTATACACATCTTTTATTTTCTTTTCACTGAATTTAAAAGGACACTCTTCTTTATTTGTAGTTTTAAAAGAAGTAAAAATGTTTTTATCAAGGAGAAATCAAAGACTTAAAAAGAGAACCCTCTCTTCAAACCTCATTTGGTCACCCCTTGTGACAGTGTGAGAATGACATCCTGGGATGGTGTTCTGCAGGCAATAGGAGGCAAGGGAGGCCTGTGGGACACTCATTCTCCTCCCACCACTGGGCCCCAGGCTTAGGGATCATTTTATTGTGTTTCTCGTTATCAGTAGCATTCATCATTCCACAGACATGAGCTGTAGGATGCCAGGCCCCTTCCTCTGAGAGTCAGGAGAAATGCTGCCCACATTACAATAGAAAATCAAGACGAGCTCCCATGTACTTTGTACCATTGCTTTTTACATGGAGGATTTCTTCTGTAGCCATTGGATGCTGCGTAATTTGTATCTCTGCAACCATGCCTGCTGGGTAAAGGTTGGAATTATTTGGTTGTCTGCCTTGCGTAGACTTATTTTCTGCTGAAATCATGTGTGAAGGAGAGATTATCAATAAAATATGTATAAATAACGCTTAAAAGATACTTTTGTCACTGCCCCTAAAAACTTTTAAGAGCAGAGCTGCACTTGTTTTGAGGCTGGGATGGAATAGGCCATAAAAATTCAAGTTTTTCCCTTAAAGAAGCTTATGACTGCCCACTTTTGGCCCACAACAAAATTTCATTTGAGCAGAAAACCTTTTATATGGGAATTTCTGTATTTTTCACTTACTGAAACCTAGAGCTTGAGACAACTTCTTTCACTCATTATTACAATCAGTTTGGTTTTCCCTAAGGGGAGCCACACTCTCCCAGGCCTCAGAACAGGCAACGTCATACCTGTCTTTTTTTTCAAATTGAAGTTAATGTAAAGACGAGGCAATCATGGGCTCTTAGAGCTGGGAGGAGGTCTTCAAATCAAATCCTTCTAGTCTTAGGGGGAAACTGAGGCTGGAGATGTAAGGCCACACAATTCAGAGCAGAGATGGGACCAGCCCTTACTGCTTCAGCTCATTTTTCCCCTGTGTTCCTGCAGACCCCCACACTGCCTCTTGTAATATAAACCCATAGGTCATTGTTCATATAAGAACTTTTCAGTACCTGAAGACCCGACCCCTGCAAATCCTCCTTTACTAGACAAACAGGCCTGATTCTTAACAACTGTCCTTACATTGGGGGTCCCTGGGTGGTACAGATAGTTAAATGCTCAACTACTAGCAAAAGGTTGGCAGTTCGAACCCATCCAGAGGCACCTTGGAAGACAGGCCTGGTGATCTGCTTCTGAAAGGTCACGGCCTTGAAAACACTGTGGAGCGGTTCTACTCTGCACACATGGGGTCACTATGAGTTGGAACTGACTCGAGAGAAACACCACCAACAACATGCTTTTATTACCTGATATCAGGAATTCTATCATTCTGGTCATTTTGTCCTGGATACATTCCCATTTTCTCACTGTCTCTTTGAAAATATGGCACTGAGACATGAGCACGATATTTCAGAAATGCTCGACCAGTGTAGAGTAAGGAGTCTTTATTAGTTCTCATGAAATGCATGTTTTCTGCTTCATTATATACTATACTAATGCAGACCAAGGTTACATCTCTAATTTAGCCACTCTGGCACACCGTCAGCTTGCATTGAACTTGTGTTCAATCAAAATCTTCAGGACTTTAAAATATGAATTGCTTTAAACTCATCCCCTTTTCCAATCCCATATAGCAGAGCTGGGTCTGTGTTAGTAGCAGGAAGGGATCAGCTTTGCATTAGGAATATAGACCAGAGAGGGATCCAGAAAACAGATAGACCCATGAGCTGGGGCATGTTCATACCAGCAGCAGTCAGTAGATAGTACACAGTTTGGACAATTTGGGGAGGCACATCGGGGAAATTCTTCCATAGCTGGCAGTATAGATTGACAGATGTCTGGCAGTAGCATTTCCTGTCATGGGAACAGATGAGAGGAATGCTTGTGCTAAGACTCCAGTCAGGAAAGCTAATGCAAAGAGTTGGGTCCAGAAGAATGAATACAAAGTCAGCTACTAAAATGGAGTAGGGCCCACAGCAGCAGCTGGAGCCCAAGGAGTAAAAGGGAGCTCCAGGTCTGAAGTCAGAGTCATCAAATTGATATGTCTCTAAGTGTCCATGGCCTGGAGCCTCACCTGCCCAGAGCCTGGGATGGGAGTCTCTGGCAGAACTCATGAACAAGGGTAAGTTGCCCCGGTTGAGTAGATTGGAAGGTGCAGGGGCAAGTGATGACACCATCCTATACTTTTGCAATATATATTTTTTTACAGTTAAAAGTAGCTTGTTATCTCTGTTAGTTTTGGGTTTTCTTTTGTTTGTGGTTTTGTTTTGTTTGGTTCAGTTGTGGCAGTCATTTCAGCCTGTTTCAATCTAAAAATTTCTGTTCTTTTTTCCAATTAACAGTCCCCTTTCAGCTGTGAGTTATTTGTGACTTCTGTAAGCACATCTTGAGGAAGCATTGACCAAGGAGGAACTTAAAGAGTCCTGCTGTGCCAAGGACCTTTCTCCAAACTGATGCCTTAGGTTAGTGGCCTTGGGTGTGGTCGCCCAGTCAGCTTTGAGTCCACCAAACTGAATTATTGCTGGCTCAGATTTTCCCATCTTGCTCAGATTGGTTTTGAGTGACTCTGTCAGGTGCTTTGCTAACATCAAAGTGCTCTGTGTCTATAATCTCTCTCTAAAACCCTGTGAGAAAATGCACCGAGATAGGGGCAATAATGTGGGCATGGGAAGTTGGTAGGGTGCTTGGTTAGTCATTGCTTTGAGGGCACATGGTGGTACCTGGATGCTCTCTTGGTGTCAGTGGGTTTAAATCCAGAGGCCCACCTCCTGTAACACTCCCAAGTATTAGCCTTTAGGTGATTTTTAAGGAGGGACTAGGACCACACATTCAGATGTGGAGTGCTAATCTTTGTTTTGAGGCTTCCTCTCTACTAAAGACTGATTCTCCTGTGTGAGTGATGTGTGGTCTGTGGAGAGCAGCCCCCACTATCAGGTGAACACGCTGCTTCTTGGAAGACGTAGGGGTGTTTATTAAGTTGTGAAATGTGCCACTACTGAATATAGTCAGAGTGTAAAGTGAGAGGAGAGGAAGTGAGATGCTGTGTGGATCATTTATATTAACTGAAGAAGGTATAAAACAATTTATCCATTTGCATAGTCCTTCCAAATAAGACTGCCAAGAGAGGGTGAAATAGTTTCAGAACACGAGGCAGAGTGATGTAGTGGAAAGAGTGTGTGGGCCTCAGGGGCTTGAGTAAATCCTGACTTTACCACTTAAGATCTGTGTGATGTTGGCTCTGGGGGAAGCAAATAGTCATCAGATGTGAAATGACACTTGTGGTAAGCCTCTGAAGAGGAGGGTACAGGGTGCTGTGAAATTTATGCAAAGAGATCTGACCAACTGACGTTTGAGGTGGGATTCCAAATAGGAGTTAGATGAAAAGATGCTGTTTCGCACAGGGGGTGAGGGGAATAATAATTTACCACCTTCTGTTTGCCATTCCCTCTTTTTTTGGCCAAGGAGTGGATAATTTCCAAGTGTGATACAGAGTAGATTCGTATACAGGGTAAAAGGATGGACCGGGGAGAGGTTCCTTTTCACATTATTTTTCTGTTGTTCTGCATCAAGATTTAATGCTTTAAAACAAACAAAACTTTTGTGTGCTGAAAGACTTTGTCCTTCTCTAGAAGAGTATTCTAAAAAGTAATCCTCCTAGACTGCGGGTAGGGAGAACAGTAGTTTAAAAAACCAAAACAAAACAAAATAACTGCCACTTTGCTTATTATACTGTTAGCAGATGAAGGAAAAAAAAACAACTTTTTTCCTTTATCAGAGAGCCTGAAGTGCATCGAGGTGATTGATGCTTATTGCAAAGAAGCAAACTTGATAACTGAAAAAATTTTGACAACCCTCTGGTATTGGAAGTAAAATAACTTGTAAAATCTACTCATAAAGTTTAAAAGTTGTCACAGTGATCCTTAGTGAAGTTTTAGATATGGGGAGGCCTCATTGTAAAATGTTAGGAGTCTTTTTTTTCACATGTGGCCCTGTGAAGTGGTAGAAAAAAAAAAAAAACTTTTGACATTTACTATAATAGTTACTGTATTTTCTCATATATGGATTAATAAATATTGGCTACTAACCAAATAACTTTTTAATTATTCTATTTTTACAGTGGCCCAAAGGAAAATATAATTAGGCGTCTGTGTTTTCTAGATGGTGATATTTAACAACAACAAAATATAAGCATTTAGCTGAGTACTTAACCACTATGCCACCAGGGCTCATTCAGGAAAACGCACTTCTTTTTTGTTGGAAATATGGAAGTTTTTTGTTTGTTTCTTTTTGGGGATAGAGTCCAACTCAGTAAGTGTCTGAAGCCTGTTTGTATGTAGATTTTAGGCAACCATCATTTCATCTGATACTTAAACCAGAAATATCCATTGTCGTAGCTCAGATTTGAGATGATGAATGAAGGACATATATGTTTTCTCTAAATTACTGTATCCTCTGGCCGCATTATCTCTGAGAACTCTCTTCACTGAAATTGAAGGAATTGGCAAACCTGGATGGTTTTTCTCCAGAGGCCCTCCTTTGTTCTCTTTCCCCACAACCAAATCCCTCAGTCAAATTCATGTCCCCTCTCATTTTGGAATCACCTTCGCATGCCTGGTATTACAGACTTGTCTTTTAGTATCTGTTTCTTGCTGAATTCAGAATTCTCCCATTGAAGTCATCCGATTAGCCCTGTGTTAACAGTAGCACAGCATCTTACTCCCTAAAACTGACTTTAGAGTTTTGCGTCTCATTATCCCCCCACCTCTTTGCCTAAAGCCTTCCTTATTTTCCTTGTAATTTTTTTCCCCGCATTCACTCTTGACTTTAGTATCTCTTCTGTGATCGAATGAAAACAGATTCATTAAAGTGAAAATGGGGATGTGCTCTTTCGTTTTCATGTTATGATGTAGATAGTGTGAAACATTTCTGAAGAAAATTAAATTACCTAGACTCAGCTTTCCGGGACAGTGGTAACAGTTTTACATGTTTTTTCTACAGGTAGTACTAAAAACGGAAGAAAAACTGAAGTAAGAATACTCTTTGCTGAATTCACTGGCTTTTGAAATAATTTCTTTATCAGGTTTTAATTTTTGAGTTGGAAATAGGAGAAGGTTTTAGAATAAGCACTACTTGATTAGAATAAATCCTCTAAGAACTCTTATTCTACCTAAATTAAAACTGTGCTGCCAAAATCAAGGACCCCTGAACACGCAGAAAAATAATCTCAGAGCTTGCTCTTAAAAGGGGAGAAAAAGATGGAGTATGATGCCAACGTTGGGAGTCTGAGCATCAGAGAGATGAGTGGAATTAGGATAATTCTATAAAAATTAAGAAAGGGTGGTTTGGGCAAGTCAGGTTGGATAACAACAATGAAATAAACTTGACGAGCATTTTGTGAGCAGCAGGAGACACTCGAGGCGGGGCTAGGGAAGGGAGACCCAGGCCACTACTGCTGCCTACATCTCCTAGATTTAATTTAACAAAAGGTGGCCACGCTAGGTGAAGCTCACAGCTTAGTGTTGGCACCACCTTCCCACCTTCCCAGAGAGACATGGCTGCAGAGTTTACCTTCCATGAGTGTTGGCCTGGATAAACCTCTCCATGTGAGTCCATGTACAGAGCAAAGGATGTTAAGTTGGGTCTTCAGTGGTCATCATGGTTGATTGAAGGAGGGAGAGAATGGCCGCAGAAGGAGTGAGCACTCAGTCTAAGACAAGGGTCTAAGCCTCAGAATGTTTCTGGAGAAGCTGGGGGCTCCACAGAGGGTCAGAGTGCTGCTAGGAGGGAAGTACTGATGGAGGTGGGTCCAGGGCTCATGGTAACATGAAAATTATTTTTGCTATGATGTAGTTCATACATACAAGGGAATATATATGTGCACACACACGCACGTGCATGCACACACACACATACACTTATATACATATACATCTAGAGAGATAGAGCAAGAGAGAAATAAAACAGCCCCCTGTACCTACCATGAAGCTTAAGAACTAGAACATCACCAGTGCCTTGGGAGACCCTGTGTGCCTCCCAGGTCCTGTCCCCCTCCATCAAAGTAACCACTGTTCTGAATTTTGTGTTTGCTATTTCCTCCTTTTTTATATAGGTATGTTTCCCTAATGATCTATTATTAAGTTTTGTTTGCCTTGTGGCTATATATAAATGGTATTCTTATACCCTTTGCTTTTTTCAATCAACATTTGTTTTTAAGATTTATTGGTATTGATGCATGAAGCATCATGCACAATTCATTTATTTTCACTGCTGTATGATCTTTCTTTGTATGAGTATATCACAATTTACTCATCCATTCTCTTCTTGGTGGTCATTTGGATTATTTCCAGTTTTTTGTTACTTTAAACAAGTGTTGCTATGAACATTCTTGTATGTGTGTCCTGCTTCAAACAATTTCTCTAGGATAAATGCCCTTGGGGGATAATTTCTGTCTTACAGTGTGCATGTCTTCAACTTGACTGGATAACACCAAATTGTTTTCCCAACTGGCTGTACCATTTGACAACCCTATGAGTAAACAGACTAACTTTTGAGAAAAAGAGATGTTTGATGGAAAGATGAAGCACAGGATTAGCTAAACATTGAAGAGGAGAAGATGTCATTAGGGTCTGGTGAAGTACAACTCCCTGTCAAAGTGTAGAGTAGGAAGAACTGGGATATGAGGAGAAAGGTATAGGTTTTTTTTATTGTTTTAAAAATATATACAGTATAATACAACATTTGCCAATTCAACGTTTTTTGGTTGTACAATTTAGTGATATCAATTACATTACTCGTGTTGTACAACTGTTACCCGTAATTGTTGCCAAATTTTCCATCACCATAAACAGGAACTCAGTGCTTCCCAGTAACTCCACCTTTCCCCCTCCCTGCTGCCCCTGGTAACCACTAATAAACTTTGGTCTTTATGCAGTTGCCTATTCGTGTTATTTCATATAAGAGAGATCATTCAATCATTTGTCCTTTTATGATTGACTTTATCTCAGCATAATGTTTTCAGGGTTCATTCATGTTGTAGCATAGTTTTTTTTAATTGTTGTAAAAATATATATCTAACACAACTTTTGCCAGTTCAGCATTTTTTCATGTGTACAATTTAGTGATGTCAATTATGTCAGTCATGTTATACAAGTGTCACCCATTATAGTTGCCAACTTTTCATGTGTCATGTATCTCTTTATGGCCGCTTAATATTCCCAATGCAAAATGGTACAACCACTGTGGAAAACAGTGTGACGGTTCCTCATAAAGTTAAATATAGAACCACCAGATAACCCAGCAATTCCACTCCTAGCTGTATACCCAAGAGACTTGAAAGCAGCAATACAGACAGACACATGTACACCAGTGTTCATTGCAGCACTGTGCACAATAGCCAAAAGATGGAAACAACCTAAATGTCCATGAATGGATAAAAGGTGTACGTTTTAAACAGCCATTGTGGGAAGGGTGAAAGGTCATCTTGTACTGTTTGTAGTTGCATTGTTGTTAGGAAGTAGATTCCATCTTGGTAGGACTAGAAATACCCAGTTCTCTGTGTTTTCACTCTGTTTTCCCCCATCAACAATAATCTTTAGAGCTGTATCTGGGGAGCAGATGCTCCCGGGCATTTAAGTGTGCTGTTTCCACATCACTCTGATGGTGACGTGAATTCTAATAAAGCTTTCCAAACATACCCACAAAGAGACACACAAATATTTTGGAGATTACTTTCTTCTGAACACAAGAGATTTTTCTGACAGCCATGCTTTGTGTTTTGTAAATTCAATAAACTTATAAAGGGTTTGACATCACTGTCTCTTTCACTTCATAGGGTGATTTGATAAGAACTCAGAGCTGCTCTGTGATCCCTCATTCACTCGACCTAAGAAATGGATTTATGGCATTTTGAATAGTGAATTTGCTATGAAATAGGACACAGTCCTTGGTGAACATTTTGGCTTCATTTGTAAATTCTGACCACTCTGATGCATAAAAGATTATAGAATTTGTTTTCTTTTTGAAGAATTTCTATTTTTCCAAGTCTGGGTTTTAGTGAGGGCAATGTGTTGGTATTCCTTTGAAACTGAAAGTAGAACATTAAACCATTAAAAACATTTGTTCTTTGGTGTCTCAGAAGTGCAGCTTTTTTTAACTTGTTATTTTTGGGTCACTCTTCATTAATAGCATTCATCGGATTTATTTGATTCCAGGCCAAGGAGTTCAGTGGTGGTGGCATTTTTAAAATATTTTAATCACAGCTTTTCATCTGTTAACTCATATTGTCTTTTGGAAACTTTTGATGGTGACAGTACATATTTGGGAAGGCAGCATGGTATACTGGAAATAATATTTGTGCTTTGCCAAAAAAAAATTGGAAAGAACCTCAGTGTTGGGCAGTTGAGGTTCCATTAAGTAAATGATGATACATCCACTCACAGCAATATCATATATTAGTTTAAAATGATCATTATCAAAATTGTTAAATAAATTGGACAAATGTTTAGGTTTGTTAAGTAGAAGACGACAATATTATATGTGGAATGGAGCCCTTGTGGCACAGTGGTTAACAGCTCAGCTGCTAACCAAACGGTCAGCAGTTCATATCCACCAGCTGCTCCTTAGAAACCCTATGGGGCAGTTCTGTTCTGTCCTATAGGATCGCTCTATGAGTCAGAATAGACTCGACAGCAATGGGTTTGGTGTTCTTGCTTTTTGTGTTTTTTTGGTATGTGGAATATGAGCTTAATTTTGAAAGCAAAATGCACATGTGAGAAAAGCCTATAAAAACTATACCAAATTGTCTGGGGTCTTAAAAGCCTGTGAGTGGCCATCTAAGATACTCCACTGGTCTCATCCCTTCGGGAGCAAGGGAGAATGAAGAGAACAGGATACAAGGAAAAGATTAGTCCGAAGGACTAATGGTCCACAGCTACCAAGGCCTCCGCCGGACTGAGTCCGGCTACCACCACTGACTGCTCTGACCAGGATCACAACAGAGGGTTCTGGACAGAGCTGGAGAAGGTTGTAGAACATAATTCTAACTCACAAAAAAAAGGACCAGATTTACTGGCCTAAAGGAGACTGGAGAAACCCCGAGAGTATGGCCCCCAGACACCCTTATAGCTCAGTGGTGAAGTTATCTCCGAGGTTCACCGTTCAGCCTGGGAGTGGACAGCCCCGTAAAACCAAATGGAACTAATGAGGTACAGTAGTCCAGGGACAAGGGCCAGAGGGCAGAAGGGGACAAGGAAGCTGGTGATAGGGAACCCAAGGTTGAGTAAGGATATTGCTGATGTGTTGGAGATTGTTAACCATTGTCATAGGGCAACATTTGTAGTAACTGTTAAATGAGAAACTGTTTTGTTCTGTAAGCCTTCATCTTAAGTGAGAATAGCAGCACAATTGGAAGAGCGTAGTCAATGTCACTGAACTGTGCACGTAGAAATTTTTGAAACGATGTATCTTTGGCTATGTGTATTTTTACCAAAAAAAAAAAGGTTGAGAAGTTAGAGGGTTGATATGTTGTGGGGTTGTTAACCAATGTCATAAAACAATATGTGTACTACTGTTTCATGAGAAACTATTTGTTCTGTAAGCCTTCACCTAAAGTACAATAAAAAAATTTAAAAAACACCACCAAAATGCTAATCATTGTATTTGGGTTATAAGATTTATAACCCAAATTCTCTGTATTTATTTATGTGGTTATATTACTTTTGTAATAAAATTAATTAAAAGGGTGGATTTAAGAGAGATCATCTGGATTCAAATTGCCATTCCACCATTAACCAGACATTTGACCTTGAGCAAGCTACTTAACTGTGGAGTTGGCTTCCTCGGGAGCTAAATGATCTTGTATCTACCCCATAGGGTTGTTGCCAGTCAAATGAGAGAAAGTTCCTATGGCCTGTGTGCAGTAGCCAGTGTAGTGGTTCCCCCGCTTCCTAGCTTCGCCTTTCCCAGTGAAACAAGCTTCACCCAACACATGCCCATCAACGATGAGTGATGCCCTTTTAATGTCAGGTTTCTATTTTGCCCTGCTCTGATCTCAGTAAACACTAATGACCTCTTAGAACTTCTGTTTTAGCAGTGACAACTGATAGTTATTTTAGAGAAGTGATTGATGAGTAAGAATGCTTGGCCTTAAGTGACAAGAGGGGAAATTTGAAGAACTGGACTTCCTAAATTAAGTCCTAGAATTTCAGCTGTTCAAGTACATGTACTTGATTGACAGAATATGCTTGCTAATTTGAGGATATCCTGCTAACTTCCCCTGGCTAGTGGGGAGCGAACATGTTATATACTTACTAAATGGGTTGATTATTTTCTTGGCTTCACCAAATTCTGCTGCCTAAGGTACAAATAATGTGTAAGAGAAAAATTTAGCCAGGGTCCTCAAAGGCTCTGTGTCAGCCCTATGATGTTAAACCGAGAATTCAACACTTTGTGGTGGTATGAGATGATCATGTTCAGCAGTTACAGTAAACAGGGCCAGAGATGTTCTGTGAGATCCTATTTTCAGATTTATTTCAGGGTAAGTTACTTTTAATAGTAACAGCCAGCTACAGATTGACCAGACGCTAGAAAATATCATCTCGTACTGGATTTAGCAGTTTTCCTTAGCCAGATTTCAAAAAAGTACCCATATTCATATTGGTTCAAGTCATCTCATCTACTTGTACTGGAAGTCAGAGCATATGAGATCTCCCCCAGACTCTTAGATCCACCATCAGTTAAAGGCAGAAGTTAGCCTAGTTGTCATCCCTTTCCAATCAGTGCTTTTCTTTTCTCAAATGAGAAAACTATGCCTAGTGCATTATTGGTCAACTCAGGGCTAGAGCCCAGGTCTCTGGACTCTCAGCGTGTGTCCTGTCCAGAATAGCAGTCTTTCTCTGCCTCTAACTTGCTTTAGGCAAGTCACTGGACACGCTGAATCTCAGTTTTAGTATAGATGAGGAGTTTGCTCTCTAAGGCCCCATCCACTCTAAAGTCCGGAGATTCAGTAATTCCACTAGCTATGTCTGTTTTAAAGTTTCATCCTCTTGAGAAAAAACAAAAACCTGTTACTGTCGACTCGATTCCAACTCATAGTGACCCTATAGTAAAGAGTAGAACTACCCCATAGTGTTTCCAAGGAGTGGCTGGTGGATTCGGACTGCCAACCTTTTGGTTAGCAGCCAAGTTCTTAACCACTGCACCACCAGGGCTCCAAGCATCTTGAGAGGTGCTAACAATTAAACCATAGGAAATCAACTGTAAATTTTGGGCCTTTAAAGACTGAGCCCCTGAATCATACCCCGTGTCTTTTGTGTATGACTTGGTGGGATTAGGCCCTTTCTGCTTAAGGCCACAGTTCCCCATTGCCAGTCAGTCTTCATGGCCCTTACACTGGCCAAAAATGGCATGGCACAAACCAGAGTACCATGGCAGGAACTTTCTTGCTGGTAGAACGGACTATTGTGACCGCTAAAGAAAGGTGAGAGAGTAAGAAAATAAATTAAAGGCATAAAAATTGGTTAAAAAAAACCCAAAGCAAACCCGTTGCCGTCGAGTCGATTCCGACTCATAGCGACCCTATAGGACAGAATAGAACTGCCCCATAGGGTTTCCAAGGAGCGCCTGGTGGATTCGAACTGCTGACCTTTTGGTTAGCAGCCATAGCTCTTAACCACTATGCCACCAGGGTTTCCAAAAATTGGATAGGAAGAAGTAAAACTGTCTTTATTCACAGGTGACATGATTGTTTAGATAGACAAATCCCAAGGAATGTTTATAAAACAGCTGCTAGAAGCAACTAATAAGTGAATGTAATAAAGTTACAGGATACAAGGTCAATATACAAAAATAAATTATATTTTTATATATTAGCATCTAATACTGGAATTGAAGTTAAAGAAGATTCCGTGTACAATAATCTCTAAAAAACATAAAATACTTAGGAATAAATTTACCGAAAACCAGTTACTCAGTCTATTTCTGAAAGGAATGGGTGCCAATAGTCCCAGACAGTTACCCAGGGAGTACACTTAGTTATTTGTATCACATATCTTTTTTTTTTTTTTTTCTTGTCTTTTTATATAAGTGAGGTCATACAATATTTGTCCTTTTGTGACTGACTTATTTCGTTCAGCAAAATGTCTTCCAGCTCCATCCATATTTTAACATGTATCAAGACTTCATTTGTCCTACTGGCTGAGTAGAGAGTATTCTGTTGTACGTATGTACCACATTTTGTTTATCCATTCGTTTGTTGATAGGCATTTAGGTTGTTACCACTTTTTGGCTATTGTGAATAGTGCTGCAGTGAACATTGTATGTACAAGTCTGTGTTTGAGTCTCTGCTTTCAAGTCTTTTTGGTATATACGTAGAAGCGGAATTGCTGGGTCATAAGGTAGTTCCGTTTTTAGTTTTTTGAGGAACTGCCACACTGTTTTCCACAATGGCTGTATCATTTTGCATTCCCACCAACAATGAGTAAGGGTTCCAATTTCCCCACATCCTCACCCAAATTTATTTTCTTTTCCTTTTTTTTTTTTTATCTTAGTCATCCTAGTAGAATGTCTCATGGTGGTTTTGATTTGCATCTCTCTGATGGTAAAGATACTGAGCATCCTTTTCATGTGTTTGGTGGCCATATAAATGCCCTCTTTGGCGAAATGTCTGTTCAAGTCCTTTGCCCATTTTATGATTGAGGTATTTGTCTTTTTGTTGTTAAGTTATCAAAGTGTTATATATAATTTCATTATTATATTCTTGTTAGGTATGTGTTTTTTTTAAGGGAAAAAAGTTATATCAACTGGTATATTGTTGTTTGGCATCATCAAGACATGGGTTGTGATGTTAATTTATATTCAGCAAGCCAGCAGCACTCCTGATGCTTTTCATAGTGTATCTGGTACCAATTATGTCTTAGCACTTTGGGTATAAAGAATAGTCTTTGAATGACATATGGGGCTGGATTAAGTCTCAGGCATAAGAGGTCCACTTAGAAATTTGTGATTTTTCTTTGTTCTTTGTTTCTACTTCTCTCCAGGGTGTGATGAGGCATTTAATCCATCAGACACCAGGAGGATCTGTGTAATGAATTTTTACATGCCCTGGTCACTGTAATGTAATCGCCCTTCTTTGAAAAGGCTTCATTAAGTCTGTTGTTAAGATTGTAAGACTACCTAAGAGAGACAGGAGGGCTTTTCCCATTTTCAGAATTCAACAGTTTTCTTAATTGCAGTGCTTTAGGTGAACGGTAATTAAATGGGTTGGGAGAATGTGCAATATTTATTTATAGTAACATAGGCACGTCACGTATTTATAGTCATTACCGCACAGTTAACTTGATAACATCATTTTGGAAAAAAACAATGATCGTGACTGTGAAAAGTAGCTCCAATAACTGTTTTTGACAGGACCTTTGAATCTAGCTGTGAATACTAACAGATCCAGGTACATTTGTATTAAAGAAGTACCATACATAATAAACCTTTTGTAAGGAACCTATACTTGCAAAATTTTAAATGTGTTTTTAACATTTTTAATTCAAAGGAGTTGTTAAGTTCAATATCTTTGCCAATGTCAGTAATGTTTGGCGTATTATCATGTACCTTAATTTTGACAAGACGATAGGAGAGTAACTACTCCATGGTTCTTAAATCAGGTTAACAAATACAATTTTAGCACCTTATCCTTAATATGCAGATTTGTCAAGCAGATAGTAGAGAAACCTTTCATCAAATGAAGAGGATGTGAATACCAATCAAGTCACTACCTCTGTGCCTTTTTGAGGATTGGATGAAAACTAGGAATCCTCCACCCAGAAAAATGTACGCACACACACAAAAACAGTTACAGCATGCTACTTCAGGAGGTTTTTGGACCCCTGAATGCCTATTCATGCACCCAAAGACACGAATCTTTGATCTAAATGCAAACTGAACAAATAACCTCTTCTGTTTTGAACACCACCGGCACCCCTTATCTGTCCCTCCCATGCCCATGGCTGCATGTTGACTCTATCTACTTTTATTTACACCTTTTCTCCACTGGACGTTTTTACTCAATGTGTTCATTACCAATTTAGTCTAAATGTGGCAGAAACAGATCCCTTTTCCACCTCTGCCCTATCCCCGCAAAAGCTTGCAGTTCTCTTACTCCATGTATCTAATATATTGATAACTTTTTATCACATATTCTTTCATCAGAGCTACCATTTTCATCCCTTCTTTTGTTTATCCACACCACCTTATTTTGAGCCTCAAACATCTGTCATTTATAATCTCTCTATCTCCCCTTCCCAGGACTCCATTCCTCCAGCCCCCACACCCAGCGTCATCCTGCCAATTGTTTTGGACTCAGAGTTTTCCTTCTGTGTGGTCTGGCTCACACAGGTGCACTTTTAGCTTGACCCCTACCTCCTTGCCACCTTCAGTGTTTTACTGTGGCTGCACATAGCAAACTCAAAATCACCAGCTCCTCCTTCCCCAGAGGCTGGCTCTCTTCCCATCTCCTCCAGAGACTGTTTCTCTCCTCAGGTAAACACTAGTTCCTTGAGGGTCCCTTCTAAGCTCCTCCTCTTCTGTCCACCTGCACCAGTGACACTCTGCCCCCCTCGAAAGAGGGTGTCTTGACAGATTGTCAGTCTGCCAACAGGCATTTGTTGAACATCTCACATTTTCTGGGCACAAAGTCACTGAACTCTGTGAGAGGTGGGTCCCCCAGGACTAGGGCAGCCTTGTGTCTGTGCATCCTGCACATCTGTTCACTTAACAACTTTTTCCCACCATCTACTTGGCTCCATTAGAGTCAGTAGTTCAGTAAAGATACTTTGGAAACCTCTTTTTAAACGTGTAGGGTGAGAGACTAGGAGAACAATACACAGGGAATAAATCCCTGACTCCCCCCATGTAAGCAGTCACACCTCCTGATGCTCTCAGGTCTGAGGTAGGGGGACAGTGGCTCCCTGTTTGCACACCAGGAGGCACGGGGACAGTGATCTAGTCATCTCTGGGTCCTAGCACAGAGCAAGGCACAGGGTAGGCCCTTCGGTGTCCGATGAAGGGATCATGCAGGTACCCACAGCATGTCTTTTTCAGCATTTCATAGATGTGTACGGCTGGAAGTGACCTTTGAGATTATCTCCTTCATCTGCCTCGTTTGATACTGAGGGCAGGCTGATAATTAGGAAGGTGAAATGACATGCCCAAGGTCAGACGGTAATAAAGTCAACTTTTGAACCTATGTTTCCTAACTCACAGTCTCCAAAGCCTATCCTCTTTTTGTGCTACACCATTGTTGTATGCCGTCCAGTCATTTCCAACTCCCAAGTGACCCCATGCGACAGAGTAGAACCGCCCAATAGGGTTTTCTTGGCTGTAATCTTTACAGGAGCAAATCTCCAGGTCTTTCTCCCGCAGTGCCTCTAGGTGCATTTGAACCGCGAACCTTTCGGTTAGCAGCCAACTGCTTAACCGTTACACCACCAGGGGTGCTCAATCTATGGTTCTTCTTTTTATTTTCTATGCTTATTAGTGTCTGTTGGTACCAGTAGATACTCTGAACTCTTAAAGTGGATACCCTGCCTTTGTGCCTTCAACTGTCTGCTACATCTTAATAAGCATAAGTACTTCGTAATTATCTTACATTTTGAATACCACGTGGTACTTCTCAGGTTCCTCAATATGTGATTTTTCATGAGATTTCACCACAAACCTGTGAGGTAGGTTGAACAGGTATTATTCTTGTATACTGTATGAGAAATCAGAGGCCCAGAGAGAGCAGTGGCTTGCTCAAGACCACCAGCTAGTGAAGCAGTACTGGTGAGGATAGAACCTGGTTCTCCTGTATCAGAGGATAATGGTGAGTTAAGACTGTTTTGAAAGTCTGGCTTCAGGTGCTGGCATGTTGCCTTCCTATATGTAAATGTAAAAAATAGGATTTCATATTTCTAACAGCTTTCAGTTTAGTAACTCATGTTCTAAAGTGTACCCTGAAGCATACGGGTCCAATGAGATGCTCTATGGAAAATGGATTGTGTGGCCAGATAAGCTGGGAAAAACCGCTTGCTATATCCCTGTCAGGGATTAGCATTTAAAAGCTCTGAGAAGTCCTGCTATAAGGAAGACTGTTTAACTTATTTTTATACCCAAGTTTCACAGTTTTTTTGACCACAGAATTCTTTTCCACATCATACCTGTCGTATCCCACAGAACACCGGTTTCTCAGAAAACACTAGGGGAAATCAGAGGACAGTAAGGATTTCCACTTGTTCCAAGGGGCCAGCAAACATCAGGATGCTGGCTGTGGAGTTCTGCCACTTAGCTTCCAACCCAAGGGCAAGGTCAGCAGTGCCATCCCAAGAACTTAAAGAAGAGGAGGAAACTTACACAGTGCACAGCAAACCTGTCACAAGGGTTCCTCAGCTTGGAGCTGATGTTTTAAACTTGGTGTGGGGTCAAGAAGCTGCTGTAGTGCCAAGGTCATTGAGTCTGCACTGGTTAGACTGGCTTCTTCATTTGGAAAGATAGAAGAGAAGGGCAAGCCCTCCTGTCTTAGCCAGGTAAGGAGTCTGGGTAAAGTTTCATGATAAAGATTAGATTTCAGAACTCACAAAGAAAGAATGCCACCTGGTCAAGATCTACATGGGTTCCTCCGCAGGGCTTGTTGTGTTGATTTGGTCTAATTGGCCTTTAATGTGGTTCTTAAATAATTGAGGGATAATTGTAAACACTATAATTGTGTGGTTAGGAAAAAATTCCAACCCAGTTGATTTGTCTTCCACAGATGGGAAGGGTATGTGGGGCAAGGGTGGTAAACTGAGGAAAGAAAAATTTCCCTAGTTCAGAAAGCTTCTGTGTTCTTAATATGCAGTCAGTCATTCTCTAGGACTATTTTAAGAAGTCCCAGCCATTGGCCACCTGGGAAGAAGGCATTACATGATTGAACACTCAAATGATCGGTGTCATTTTTTCTATGCTTTTGTTATTGTTGTTAGCTGCTGGGGAATGGCCCTGACTCATGGCGACCTCATGCACAGTGGAACGGAACACTGCCCAGTCCTGCACCATCTCTATGATTGGTTGCACACTGGACCATTGTGATCCATGGGGTTTTCTTTGGCTGATTTTCAGAAGTAGATATGCATACCTTTCTTCCTAGTCTGTCTTGGTTGGGGTTTTCTTTGGCTGATTTTCAAAAGTAGATACGCATAGCTTTCTTCCTAGTCTGTCTTGGTGTGGAAGCTCTGCTGGAATCTGTTCATCATCATAGCAACATGCAAGCCTCCACTGACAGACGGGTGGTGGATGTTCAGGATGCAATGCACTGGCTGGTAACTGAACCCAGGTCTCCTGTATGGAAGGCGAGAATTCCACCACTGAACCACAAATGCCTCATTCTTTTCTACACACTGGCTTAAAAATTGGCATTAGTCTGAATGGTTTTAGGGGAGCCTATAAGAAAATGAGCTAGGGAGGTTACTGTAGCTGTTGTAGCTTTATAAAGCTGGTTTTGCTGCTGATGAGGATGACAAAAACTATGAAGTGACACGGAGTCTCAAAGAGCCTTTGAACCAATCTGCAGTAAGGCCATAGAACACCCGGCCTCTTAGCTTCCTTGACTGAGAGCAGATAATGATACCTCACGTTGTGTGGTGAGCATTTCATCAGCTCTCTGAGATCCTTAGGTGAAAGCTGCTACTGATGCACAAATTATTATTATTATACGAGACTTTATTGTTCTGTAAATAAACGCTATAGCTTATTCCCTCTGACTCTCTTGCTTTAAATGGGTTGGGATTTGGGCTCTTTCGTTGGCCACCTCCCAACCAAGCTATTTCCCCAGGATCGCTCCGGGGAGGCACAGAGATGAAGTGCAAAGAGCACTGACCTAGAGCATGGAAAACTCTGGGTATCACCTCAGGCAAGCCACTTCACCTCATGGGGTCTCAGTTTTCTCATCTCTAACATGGAAAGGCTTTCTAAGGCCAGCTCTGAGTTCTATGATTTTATCAAAGATTAAACAGAAGATAATTCAGTTTCAAATTACAAATGTTTGTTGAGTGCCTGGTAGGAGCTAAGCACTGTTCTAGGTACTTGGGATAAATCAGTGAACAAGACAGCTTATTCTGTCAGGCGAGGGATATTAGACAATAAGCAGTAAGCACAAAAAAAGAAAAAGAAAAAACCAAACCCATTGCGGTCTTGTCAATTCTGATTCATTGTGACCCTGTAGGAAAGAGTAAAATTGCCCCACAGGATTTCCAAGGAGCAGCTGGTGAATTTGAACTGCTGACCTTTTGGTTAGCAGCCGAGCTCTTAACCCTGTATGATGCATAAGTAAATTACACAGTTGTTAGAAGGTGATATGGTCTATACGGTCTATGGGAAAACAAATAGTAAGGTGAAGGGAATTGGGAATGCAGGGGAGGAGTTCAATTTAGAATATTGCCGGGGGGAGCTTTTCCATTATAACCGTTACTAGAAAATCAAGTACATGCTTAATGGGGGGCTGTAAACCTTTCCTTTGGAGAGTTTTAGGAAAAGAAAAGTCTACTCATTTTTCTAGTTAACTAAATGATCCTTTTGAAGTCTTTCTTTTTAAATGATGTACCAGTTTATGCAGGGGTACCTCCAGATGTTTGTGTGTGTGTACACACACACACACACACACACACACACACACACACGTATATATACACATATATAGGTGTGTGTTTACATGCATGTATACATACATACATATATACACATATTTTATTCACATACACGTATGTATATAAATACATATTTACGTATTTCTGCTTAAGGAGGTGTAGAAACCAGAACTTAGAGGACCCAGCTGCTGGCATATTTGGTTAACTTTTAAAAGACCGACAGGCATGCCATAATAATACAGCCCTCCCATTCTGCCATTTTACAAGGGAAGAAACTGAAACAGAGATGTTAATGATGTATCATAATCAGAATGAATCAGGGACGGGAAATGGGGCCTGGCACCCAGCCCTCGGACCATCAGTCGCCGCCTCCTAATGCCTCCCTACATTCCTCTTACAGCGAGGCAGACAGTGCTGTGATTTTCACTGCTGCTTCCCTCATGCTTATGGGCCACCTCTGCTCCCAAGTTTGTATAATTAAATAATAATAAAGCTAATATGATGCTCGCTTGAACCCTATGTTTCCAGACCCACATGATCCAGTTTCAGAATGATGTTAGCGTCAAAGAAATACAGTCTATGGACAATAATAATTTCAAAATAGCAAGTTCTTTACTTGTATTTCTGAATACCCCATGGGACTATAGAATCTACAGCAGGACTTCTTTAAACCCCCCTTTCTCCCAACAGCTTTTCTCATAGTCTATAGCCCTTCAAACTAGCCCCCTAAACTTTCTAACCATGGCTGCCTTTCCTCCTGATTCTGCATCATAAAATGCCCCCAAAACAGACCAGGGTCAAGACCTGTCCAGAAGGATGGGTGAGATGAAGAGCCAGGAAGACAAAGGCAGATCCACTTCTGCAGCTGGGGAGGAGCAGCCTGGGAACATGTGTTATTAATTTTCATTCCCTCACACCACTGTTTATTGCTGTGCTGTGCTAGGCACTCATCTGTATTACCTCATATAATTTAATTCTCACACAAATCCTATGTGGTAGGTATTTGATATCCTCACTTTACCCATGAAAAGACTGATGTCAGAGAAGTCAAGTAACTTCCCTGGAATCGTGTTATAGGGAGAATACTAGGATTTGGCCAGTATCTGCCTAGTTATAAAATCTGTGCTCTTTCTCCTATAAGATTTTGCTGCTAAACAATGCAAATCCCAGGGCCTCAATGTTATTTCAGTTGCAAAATTTATTTAGGTGGGAAGCACACAGTATTTTGAAATTGCCGGACTATAAAATTAACTCATTAAAGTGGTTGAGACAGTTAAATCTGTTTTCAGCAAAGACCTTGAAAGCCTAGGTAGCTCATTAGAAAAGAGGGTATCCTCCCAAAGGCTTTTGGAGCAAAATCATAGTGGATACATACAGAGCTGCCTGGGTGTCTTTGCCCAGAGTCCAGAGAGGTCCCAGGAAGCTCTCTGAACCACTGTCCTGATACATCAGAGGTGATGGCTTTCTGACTCCTTCTATCTTTAGCAGGTTTTACAATGGCCAAAGGCATGCTAGTGTTAGTCCTGGCCATCCTGAAGGAGTGTCTGCAGCGCACCAAGATGGGAGCTCAGAGGAGCTTTCAGAAATACAGGAAACTTTAAGCAGTTCCTTTGTCACAAGTAGAAAATAACCGTGCTTTCTGACAAACACGTTGATTCAACGTGTGTACTTGAAACAAGTAGGAACCTTAGGGGTGAGGGTGTACAAAACTGCGTTTTGTGGCTGTGTGGCAACACCTCGGCTGAAAGCTGGTGTTAATTTGGGCAGGAAGTCGTAGAGGGGAAAGGGTCCAAAAAGGAAGAAGGGACAAGGGGCCACAGAGAAGCAAAACAGCTAAGCTCAAGTCAGAGAAAATACAAAGCGAAATCCAGAGTGATGGAAGAAAACAAATAAGATAGAGTAATCAGGGAAAGGCAGTTAAGAGCAGGATTATATATGAACTGAAAACAAGGGACACAAAGTAGAGAAACATACTCTAGTTAGAAAGACAAAGACACAGGGAGCCATAGATGAGAACATCACCAAATGTTAATTAACATCATGCCATACAGGTTTCTGTTCTAATTGATGATGGTATATAGACATTCTCCTAAATTTCAATCAAAGGTTAAGCCTAGTGTACAGAAGGCTTTCACGTAAATTCTCTTTCAACATACCTGAGATTATATTTTTGGGGTCTGGAGGAAAATCATTTGAAAGCAGAAGCACTAATATTTATCATCACCAAAATTGCCCTTTCTAAGCTATGAAGACCAAAGCAAAGTGAAATGAACTTAAAATAGACTCTATGGCAATGGCCCACCCAACGATGGTATCAGATTAGTCATTACCAAACAGTTTCTTCCTGTCTTGGAGTAGGTGTTTTTCAGTTTCCAAAACAAAGTTTGCAATGAAGATTTTGTTAATGACTGTGACTGTTGATAGTTTAACTGCAGATATCTTTTCTTTGTAGAGATGACATGCTTTTCAAACTGTTTCTCGGTTAAAAATGTTATTTGACTTCTGAATGTTCTGCATCCATAGTTAATGACTTTATGTACTTCTTACTTTCACTTCCTGAGGCGTAGTGATATGAAGGACTGATTAAGAATAGTGTTCTAATGAAATTGTTGGGTGTATTGTTGTAATATAAGTAAGCTGCAAATGGGATATTCTTTCCTAAGGAAATTTGATAAACTGAAAGTCGACTTGAGTGTTTATATATCTTCAGTGAGAATTTTCTGTCCTTCTCATGTTTTCCATTACCAATTTACAGTTAATGTGTGCTTCCCACCCAAACGCATATTTTAACAGTTTTAACAGTTAGCCAAGGTCTGTTATGTTAGCATGACACAAGAGTTTGAATTAAATGTTTACCAACAGAGCTTGTGAGTATGTTGAATCTTAATGGAAAGCAGAATCCTTTTTAGTTCAAATACTGAATGTTTAAAAAATAAGGTAGAGGGGATGGTTTTTATCCATTAGTGCTTTGCCCTTAGTCTAGCAACATGTGAAAAGCTCTCATATTTTAAAAAGAAAAAAAGAGAGAGAGTAGAAAGGGGAAAAAAAAATCACTTTTCCCCTCAAGGCCAAACTTTTAAGGACGCTTGATGCCATCGGTGTCCCACAGACATATTTTGCCTAGTTCAGTGTTTTCAGAAAACTCAAACCAACATTTAAAAGCCAGAATATTTTATATTTTTAAAAGTCCAGATTTCTGGCTTCTCTTTAAAAAGAGGGTGATCTGGCAACACTGGGCCAACATCACCACTTGGCAGCATTGCTGGCCTTGGAGCTGCATAGCGGCCACCCCTCGTAGGTGGTTCCTGGGCCCTCTGTCTGGTTCCCGTGCATCCCCACACTTGTAGTCTATGACTACAGGTGTTGGTTGCTATTCACAATCATATTTGCACCGTTGATTTTCATAAAATGGAGAAGTATTTTCTGTAGGAGCCCTGATGGAGCTGTGGTTAAGCAATGGTTAAGCGCTTGGCTGCTAACCAAAAGGTTGGTGGTTCAAACCCATCCAGCTGCTCCTTGAGAAAAAGACCTGGTGATCTGCTCCGTGAAGATTACAGCCTAGAAAACCCTATGGGGCAGTTCTACTCTGACTCATGGAGTCAGTATAAGTTGAAAATCGACTCTACATTACCTAACAACAACAACATTTTTCTGTACCAATTTGGCGAAATGAAAGAGACTACAGGTGGAGGTGGGGTGGGGGGAGGGGTCACGATTTTGCTTGTGCTGGTCCACTTTGCTCAGGTATGTTACCTGTCCTGTAGCATTCAACCTACACCTGCCACTTTATTCCCTCACACCCCATTTACTTTTCACCCTGCTGCATTCTTATTTCCACAGCTGCTGTTCCATTAGAACAGTTGCATCCAAAATCACAGATTTCCTCTCGTGTAATGAATCCTTTCTTGGGTTCTCATCCTCCTCCACCTCTCTTCTGCACTATGATGATATGGTTGCCCACCCCTCCCTCTTGACTTCTGTTTCTACCTCGTACCTCTCAGTCTGCTTTGCTGGCTCCTCCTTTGCTGCCTGCTTTGACTATTTTCATTTTTCAAGTATCACATGAACATATCCTTATTTTTAAAAAGTGCAAACAGTGCATAGGAATTTAAAGTAAAAAGATAAAGTTTTTTTGACTTTCTACTTTCCTCCCCAGAGGTAACCCATGGTTAACCCTTTGATGGTTCTCTTTTCCTGATCCTTTTCCAGGTGATTTGGTTTGTTTGTTGTTGTTTAACATAAACAGGATTATTTTATATATACTGTTTTTAACTTGGAGATGACACTATTCAATATAAATAAATCTCTAACTTCTTTGTTTTATGATCCACTAGCTGCTTAAATATTGGTGTTTCCCAGATAGCACATTGAATAATTACAGTTCTTATCGTGTTGTTATTTTTATGATTGTGTGTTTGTTTTCCCTAAGACTGTGAGCTGGTAGAGACAGTATCTTTTTGTATTCCTCTGTCTGTCAAAGCGCCTGTCAATACGTATTCAGTGATTGAATGTTGTTTTTTTCCTTAGTCAATTAAATCATACTAATTTATATTTTATATGATATTAGATTATATCATAATTTAAACTCAGACTTAAATACCCTAAACTCGATAGTAAATATATTAGTATAATTCTTACAAGTTACGTTTAATATATTTCTCAGGTCATTTCCTAAAAGTAATGTTTATTATTTTTGCTTTCTTCATTAAGATTACCCTACTATGCAAAAGAGAATTCTGTATACCGCTTGTTTTGGTTAGAAGTATTGGTGTCTGATTTTTGTTTTTTTTTAATGAGTGTGTTTTTTCGCATCTTTCCAAGGCAGAGAGTATTTTGTATGCAATTCATTCTTTGTAAAAGTATCATTTATCTTTAATGGGAATATAAATGCATAGTGGTTGTACAAACAGAATTGCCTTAACACAAGATCTGTTCAATAGGAAAATAGTTGAGGTTTATAAAGTGAGCCTTGTCAGATACAATTCGAGCTCTATTTATGAGGGTTCCCATTCAATGTGATGGTGCTGTTAATAGGCCTGGTTTAAGGAGAAACCAATGAAAACAGCTATCATCTGATTATCGTGGGATGCCATCCAAGCTTGTGTCATGGTCGTGTAATGTTCGTGGGTTTGTGGGGTGAAGAAAATAACACTTGGGTGTTTGGAATTTATCCTCAAGCTGTTTTGGTCAGGGGTGGATGGGTTTTTTGCTCCTGAGTTGAATGAGATTTTTAAATCCTCTTAATAACTCTCTCATCACCAAAGGCTCTGGAGGAGACACCAAGGGTGAGTGTGGTGGAATAATATTTATAAAATTTATTTGGGTATTAAAAAAAAAAAATGGTGGAGGTGGGACTAATAATCTAAGATCAGTAACGAGCTGAAATGGCTGGTCACTAACTGTCCAAATCAGGACACTATCCCTACTTGTGTAAATTTTAAGAAATGAGTAAACAAACACAAACGAGAAAATAAAGAAACAGGAAAACGGAAACTATATAAAGAACTCTGTAATGCACGTGTGTGAAACTAATTAAAATTCTGCCCAAGGGGTTACTGGAGTGGCTAAAACTCAGTTTAATCTAGGTCAGGATCTTGGAGAAAGTGGTTCAGTGCTGTGCTTTCAAGAAAGATCCTAGGCTTCAGAGAGGAAAGAATAGTTATTTCAGGAAGATTGTCGTAAAACAACAATCCAACATCTGTTTGGAGATTTAAAGTGAGTCCTGAATACAGTAGGGTTTAACTGCTGGGATAAGAGTTTCCATGAATTCTACAGGGAATAAAAAAGAAGCAAAAATAACTGCGTATACTGACAGCTTATATTTGTATAGTGTTCTATAGTTTATAGACTCCTTTTGGAATTCTTATTTTGTTTTCATTAAATCTTGATGAAAACAACCAACATTTTGAGGACGATATCTCCAGGATAGCTATTGGCAGCCTGCCTGCATGTAGGGGATTAAGGAGAGAGAATAAAGGAGATGAGACAGGACTCATTCCAAGTTTCTGGTCTAAGAGAACATCTGTGTCTCTGACCAAAATGAGCAAATAGAGAGGGGCAGGTTGGGAGAGGAAAAATGGTTAAACATAGTCAAGATTGGCAGGGAGAGCTGCTGACAGTGTTAAAGGGCAGATCCTGGTGGCAGAGAACAGGAGAGGCTTGGAGTTCCTGGCTGATGCAAACGGTTAATGCACTTGGCTATTAACCAAAAGGTTGGTGGTTCAAGTTCACTCAGAGGTACCTAGGAAGAAAAACTTGGCAATCTACTTCCAAAAAACCAGCCATTAAAAACACGGTTTTACTCTGGTACACATGAGGTCGCCATGAGTCAGAGTCAATTCCACGGCAACTGGTTTAAGAGCTTGCTGGTGAACTTTGCAAGAACTCGTTTTGTAGCCCAGTGAGCTTGGGAGCCAGAGTCCTGGTGGTGGTTGGGTGGGGTGTGATCCAGAAGGAAATGGAGGGAGCTGATGGACCAGGGGGCAGAAACAGGGAAAGAAGTAACTGAAAGGGAAAAGTGAGGGTCAAAGGATACTTGTAAATCAGGGAGCCACCACTGTGCTAAAATTTAGAGAAACAGCAGCATGACAGTATGAGATCATGTTTTGTGTTGTTTATTTGCAGTTTGTTAGTTTTATATCCCTCAGGAAATAGCTGTGGCTCAGATGCAGATAGCTCTGGATAGACGAGGCATATGACAGTGGCATCGGAGAAAACTAGTCAGCAACAGCAGCAGCAAGGAGAAAGATCAAGTACCAGTCCCCATGGGTGGAGCTAGCTCCCAAGGTAGGCCGTAATCTGTCTGGGCTCCTTCTCAGAAGGCCTGTGGGGGTCAAAATATAAATAGCACAGAAAAACCAAGACCTCAGTATCCATCAGTAGAGGAGTTTGCTGCTATATCCTCAGAATTTAGTGTAGTGTCTACTACAAGGTAGGATGAAGGATAAATATTTGGTGAATGAATGACAGAATGAATAAATAGGGCATAGCCATACAATTAAATTTTAAGCAACCATTAAAGTCAGTGATGAAAATCTATGTTCAAGAGCATAGAAAGGAGTGCATAACATTTTGTTAAGTGACTAAACAGATTACAGACTAGACTGTATAGTACAATCTTAGTTGTTCTAGGCTGGCCAACCAACTTGTAAATGAGTACCGTAGTATCAGAATCAGACAAGTGTGATTACAGACTATAACCCCTACTGAAAGCAAAATTCAAAACTCATGCCAGTAGGATTTTCTTCATATACAAATATGCCCTCTAAAAAAAAAAAAAGTGTTTGCAACAGTAAATTCACAATCAGCTCTGTCAAATCAAGCCAGCCACCTCATGCCTGAGTTACTTGGAATACTTTGCATGTTGGATACATGTTGCTGATGTCCTCAGCATCCGCTTGGATTTATGTTACATCCAGGAATTGAAAGAAGAGCAGTAGATGTGTATGTTTTATTCTAGCTGTCTGTCTCTGTTTCCCTCCACCCTTCATCTTTTTCTCACTTGGTGCAAAATTATCAGAGGAAAAATACTGCAAGGTGAAAATATATAGCTTATTCTTGATTAGGCAAGCCCATACATTGGCATGGCATGAGATAAATTTCAGCAAATTTCTGTCATTCAGATGAATGGCATCCAGAGGAGGAGGTTTGTCAGTCATCAGCTCATGTGTTGTCTTTGCTATCATCGCAGTTGACTGATCCTTCAGGGCACATGTGCATGGAAGCAGCATTTGCTGGCCCTGACTCCTGCTTTCAGAAGCTGGCCAGAATCGCAGCCGGGTACTGGTGTAAGCAGGCAGTGCCCCACTGGAGGAATCACATTGCCCTTGTTGGAACCCAAAGAGAGACACTTTGTCATTTTGTTTATCAAGGATGCTTGTATTCGCTCCTGGATTGAAAACAAAAATTTCCAGAAACCATTAATTATTAATACAAGTTTTCTACTTTTAAACTCAGTCTAGCATTCAAGAAAACCAATGTTTCTTCTCCAAATAACTCGAGGCCTTTGTGTGTGGAGCTGACAGATGGAGTCCCTTGATGGTGAATGCACTTGGATGCACACAAGAGCCCAGGCAAGCATCTTTGGGCCAGGAGGGTTGGCCAGAAAGTTAACAAGGCTGGGTTCAGAAGGGCTATGAACAGGGAAAGTCAGAATAGTGAAATATCATGCGTTGATATTTTCTGTTCAGTACAATTGGTACCAGGGAATTTACTGCAACTGTTTTAAAACAGATATGCCTTGTGTTCATTTTGTATACTGCGTATAGAATTAAATTAAGACAATACAAATTCAAATTATGAATTTCACCCAGTGACCAGAATACTTTCAAAGATTAATGCTAAACAAAATTAATATTTTTAAAATATTTATTTGGTCTGAGTCCTTAAAACAACCCGATACCTTGTTCTATAGCAGGAAATAGAAAATGGCAATAAAACAAAAACAATTCTTCAACTAAAATGAACTCACATGGAAATCTTACTGTGTAGGGGGCAAAAATGCAAACAAGGATTTGACTTTTGGACACCTAAGCACAAATGTAGAGAATATTTGAGTTCCCTACTTTCAGAAAATGTGTGAAATGTAATTCATGAACAATCTCAACATGCTAGGCAGGTAAATTGGTGAATTGACAGTTGTGTGTGTGTATGCATGTGCTTGCTTTAAAAAGATTCACCACAAGGCTTCTTTGAGGATTTGGCTTCCTTTAAAAGGAATTTTTTGTTTGTTTATTGTTGTAGTTTAAGTGAAAGTTTACATTTCAAGTTAGTCTCTCATACAAAAATTTATACATGTATTGTTATGTGACCCTAATTGCCTTCCCTGTACTGTGACAGCACACTCCTCCTTTCCACCCCTGATTTCCCATGTCTATTCAGCCAGCTCCTCCTAACCCTCTCTGTCTTCTCATCTCACTTCTGGACAGAAGCTGCCCATTTAGTCTCATGTATCTACTTGAGCTAAGAAGCACACTCTTCACAAGTATCATTTTATGTCCCACAGTCCAGTCCAATCGTTATCTGAAGAGTTGGCCTCGGGAGTTGTTTTAGTTCTGGGTTGACAGAGAGTCCAGGGGCCATGCTTTCTGGGGTTTCTCCAGTCTCAGTCAGACCATTAAGTCTGGTCTTTTTACTAGAATTTGATTTCTGCACCCCACCTTTTTCCTGCTCCATGAGGGACTCGCTGTTGTGTTCCCTATCAGGGCAGTCATAGGTGGTAGGCGGTCATAGGTGGTAGCTGGGTACCATGTAGTTCTGCTGGTCTCAGGCTGATGAAGTCTCTGGTTTATGTGGCCCTTTCTGTCTCTTGGGCTGATACTTTCCTTGTGTCCCTTAAAAGGAATTTAATAAACAAAAATTCAGTTTAGATACTATTCAGGAACACAACCATTTCATGAAATCCAGCTCATTGACATTGGATGAGGCATAGAAAGCTGAGAAGGATTCAGAGCAGATGCCTGTTTGGGCAGTCCACGTTCACTCGGTGCAAGATCGCCTTGCCATCCTCCAGGGAGCGGAAGCAGCCTAGACAGGCTACAGTCTCAGCCTCCTGCTGTCTGTAAGCTGTTTAAACATCTTCCCAAAAAACTCATATTATTTCTGATCGCACAATAAACAGATTTAAACACTGAATTAGGAGGGACTGAAATGTTTATAGTTTTAATTGTCCAGGATGTTTTACAATTATATTTAATCTTCAATGTAATAAAAAAAATTATTACAAATGAATATCAAAACAAACAAAATTCTCCACTAAACCAGTACAAAAAGTAAATCTGGATAACCACCTTCTCCCATTGTTTGATAAGTACACACAGTTGCTGCAGTTCGAAATGTTGTACAGTTTTAGTAGGGTCCCGCTTTTATAAAATATATCTAGAAGAAAAACTTCTAGAATAAAGTGCCCCAGATATTAACACTAGTTGCCTCTGAGTAGCGGAATTTCAGTAATGGGATTATGTTCTTTTCTGAGTGTTTCTGATCTTCAAAAATTTCCTGCAGTAATAACCTCACAAAAAAACCAAACCTGTTGCCACCAAATCGATTCCGACTCATAGCAACCTTATAGGACAGAGTAGAACTGCCCCATAGAGTTTCCAAGGCTTTAATCTTTATAGCAGCAGACTGCCACATCTTTCTCCCGAGGAGCGGCTGGTGGGTTCAATCCAATGACCTTTCCATTAGCAGCCGAGCGCTTAACCACTGCATCACCAGGGCTCCTACAAGAGTAAACGTATCATTTATTGAGTACATATTAGGTGCCAGGCAGTGTGTACATGCTTTCCTTGTCTCTTAGAATCCTACATCTTTACAAGGTGGGTATTATTATCCCTGTAGATGTGGAAGCAGTGACCAAGGCAACTAACAGATCAGGGGTAGGGAGTGCAACTTAGGAATATCTGTCTTGTAATAATTCTGCTACAACTGAATTTTAATGTGGCTAGGAAAAAAAAAAGTAGTTAAAATAAATGTAAATGCTACATAGCCAGATGATAAGCTAAATGGAGACAATATGAAAAACCAAACCCAAACCCATTGCCGTTGAGGCATTTCTGACTCATGGTGATGCCATATGTTACAGAGTAGAACTGCTCCATAGGATTTCTTTGGCTGTAATCTTTACAGAAGCAGTTCACCATGACACTTCCCAGAAATCCTGTGAGATAGGTACTATTTTTATCTGTTTTGCAAATGACAGTACCGAGGCCCAGAGAGGTAAAGCAGCTAATCTGCACCATAGCTGGTACCTTAGAGAGTCAGGGTTTGTCTGAGGCGAGTACTAGCTCTTAGCCACCAAACTCTTCTTCCTTCAAATTCTGATAGTCAAAGTTCAGCATCACAGAAAGTATTTGAGCAACCCTGCGAATTCATTTTACCAGGATTTGACCTTCATTGTTTCTGAGGATTCTGTCAAGATGAGATATAGTTTGTAAATGAGGCTAACACAATATGATTCTTCTCTACAGGTTGCATTTCGTAACCCAGGTCATTTGCTCATGGCTGTGTTTTATAGAGTTTTCCTTAAATTGTTGGGGTGTGTGGTGGTGGGTATAACATCTATCTCAAATTACTGCTGTGTTAGACCTTGGGGAAAGGTCTTCTGAGGCCAGTGGGGAAGCTCCTTGAACTCTTTCTAATCACTAAACTGGGTAATCACAAGTCTAAAAGTGGGGAAAATACCAAAGTTTTAACTTTGAAAACACAAATCCAGCTTTGTTTTAGAAATTACTTGCAACACCCTAAGCCTGTGATTTATAACATGTGATAACATGTAGGTATTTTACTTCAGATTAAAATTATTCCAGGGTCTGGAACATAGTAAATGCTCATTAAATAGTTGTTTAATGACTGAATTAATGACATTATTTATAAAATTTTGACCAACTAAAAAATGAGCTATGAGCAATCTCAGTGTATATATGAGGGTAACAATAATATATAAGTGTATCCTTGGTACCTTACAGAGGGCATGCATATCTCCATAAAAATATTTTTTATGTTCATAATATCTTTTATCTAAAGATCTTAATGTTTCAGACACGAGTTAATTTTCAAAATACCACTCTTAGGAAGGTGAGTGACATACTCCTCATTTATAGATGAAGAATTTGTGGTTGAGACTGGTTAAGTGTGACTAACTCAAGATTAATTAACTGCAGTGTGGGAGACTTGTCTCCCGCTTTATTCTCTGCCCGTGACCTGCTCTTTGACCTTTGGGAAACATGTAGCCTCCTACTGTCCAGCCCTCCCTCTTATAAAAAAAGGGAGCATTTCTGATTTAATTACCCACTTTAAAGGAGACGTACTAGCCTAGCTGTGTAAGCATATTTTGTTTCTAAGTACACAACTAAAGTATTTCTAGCCATTTGGCCCCAAATACTTCTTTGACTTCACACAGTTCCACAAAGTGCACACAAAGCAGATGGCACAGACAAGCACATGATTTATTTACAGCCAGTAGAGTAGATGAAGGCATATGGGCTAACCCCTCTTATACCCACTCCATGGGAGCCATTAACACATCCACTTAGATGAAAGCGTCTCAGGGTTTTGCTGTGGACATTTCAGTTACACTCCCCAGAAGCATCACCATCTGCCCAGCCTCCTCCCCAAGGCCCTGGCACCATCCCCTTCTGCCCAGTTGGTCCTGGGCCCTGCTCCTTCAGAATGCCCTTTCTTCATTTACATACAGTGCTGACAGCAGCTGCTGTTATTCACTTAATTCATTATAATTCTAAACCTGTCTAACTTCCTCCCAAGGATGTAGAAGACTCTTTAAACGGTTGCTCTTGGGCAGTTTAGTCCTACTACAGTTCCACAGACGTTTTTGAGCACCTCCACAAGCTAAGCTTTCTGTTGAGTCCTAGAGTGCAGAGAGTCCTAGGACCTGCTTCCTGAGAGCTGACACATATTTTTCTTCCTTCTTGCTGTGGTCTCAAGGCTGCAGCTTTCCTTGTCATCTGTGATGCCTGAGAGCCAGCTGCTGTCAGGCAGCAAAACTTTATGCATCAGATGTAGCAAACACCACCCTCCACTTTCTGCACCAAGGAATTATGGGCATGGTCTTATTCTTTCTCAAATATTCCCCTTCTGTGAATTATTATTTACTATATTTAAGGAGCAGTGATTCAGAAATATTTTCTACCCAAAATGTTTTTGGGGAAAGTCATTTTTGTTTATCACCCCTCTTCCCAAGATAAAAACAACAACAACAACAAATATCAGCTAGAATGTTATTTTTGATAGTGCATTGTTGGGTTATGGAATTGAAAGAGGCTTAAAAATCCATTCAGATGACCTAGTGTGGGTGTTTTTGGCTACATAATACATAGTAATAAATATAGTATTTGTAGGGGGTGTTGCCTTTTTCAGGTTCTACCACATGCATTTCTTCATTTGTGCCTCACAACAGTTTTTCTAGATGGACAGAGCAGGCTTATTAACCCATTTTATTGGTGAAGAAATAGACAAGTACTACAGATGTGGTCTAGCCTGGACACACATAGTGGCATACGGACCTCCTTGGCTTCCCTGGCCTTGTGCAAATGATTTTTTTTAATCCTACAATAAGGCTTTACATATAACCCTAACAGATAATAACTTTTTCTTGGTTATTCTTCCAGACTATTATGGCCTTTGAGTGTTGATTTTGTCATCCAAGGGTTTGCAAGTCTTTTTTTTTTTTTTCGCTTTGTGTTATATTAATTCATATCACCATAGACATTTTTGCTGTAGTCATTAGTACTGCAGAAGATCAGCCTGTAGAACCTCTGTGGGTCGTTGTCTTGTTCAGAACTTGTTTCAGTTGCAGGAACAGATACTTCCTCAAGATACTTTGGGTAAAGAAAGTTTGTTGCTGACACATGGAGATACCTCAGAGAATCTAAGAACAAGAAACAGCAGTGAGGCAGCCTTCATGGGAGCATGAAAGCTTCTAGAAATGGAGCCCACTCTTCATCTCTAAGTCTCTGATCTCTGCATCTTCCTGCCGGTCTGCTCCCTTCTTCAGATCTGTAGACCAGCTACCTCTGCTTGTCCTTAGCTCAAAATGGACCCACAACCCTCAAGTCCACATGATCTGTAAACTTAGCAATCCATAGCTAACTAGTAACAGCCTCTCCATTTTCTAATTCCAAATTCCTGGTAGAGCAGTCTGATTGGCTTAATTTATCTAGTTAAGCCAAGCCACACAACTTATAGTTGCTAGCCAGCATGGGGATGGGCCTTCCTTGGGTCAGTTTCACCCGTATCCAGTCAGATGCAGCTTGGATAGGCTATGGTCACATGGCCTGCTGCTGAGCTGTGGGCAGGACAGATTCCTAGAAAACAAGACAAGGGTGGTACAGTCACTCAAATACTTATATATAGTACGGTTGTGGCGTGAGAGACCTCAGAACAGAAAACGATATTCTGCCTTTGTCCTTAAACAAGTCTTTTTGTGAAAATGGGTTCTGTTAGAATGAGGAGCACAGAAGCATCTTGACCATACAGCCCAATGTTTGTTATACTGATATTTATAGGCCCAAACCCTATGTTATATGAACACTCCCAGCAAATAAGCTACTGTCTGTTATGGCATATTTAAAACCTTTCCAGTTGAATCTAAATTTTGTGACTTAAGTAAAATTAAAGTCTGTTTACTTCCTAGTTCTAGCAACTGAGTAAATCATATGGCATAAGAAAGCATCCCTCTTTCTTATGTAGCTGAAACTGAGGTCCCAGGATGAATAGTTTCTGACTACATGCACATTCAGCAGGGCAGAAGGCTGAGGACAGCCGTGTTTGCAACATACATCAGCTGGTCCTGGGCAAGGCCTGCTCCCTGTGCCAAGCAACTCCAATTATTCTTTCGTAAACACACTTTTATTCATTGAGGAGCAGTTGCTTGCCAATGCATCATACAATTATATGGTGAATGAAGAACAATGGATGCGTTGTAGAAATATTTTAAAACAAGTAAACAGCAGACAGTGCATAGGAAAAAGGCCGCAGCTCCAGAGTGAGGTTTGCTGATCTGTGGTATTTAGCAAAGTGCAGGCTGTAAATAAGGGTCCAGAAGGACAGAAGCCTTTGTTTCAAGCACCCCTTCCTGGAATGGGCCTGTCAGTGTGTGGGTGGGTTTGGAGGAGGGGCACAGGGAGCAGGGGCATGTAGGAGTATAGGAGGGTGGGTGCATTAAAAAAAAAAAAAATACCATAAATTGGTTGAGTTAGTGTTTTTTGAGTTCTGAACTGGAAAGGAACATGGAAATAAAATATACATTTTTCAAGGAGGTTAGAATTTGGAGTTTTGGGTCACTTGAGATGAAAGAGGCCAAACTAAAATGTCTAGGAGTTTGACAGTTCACAGAGGAGGTGACTATTGAGAGGGTTTTTCCTGATCAGTACCATGAAATATGCAGTATTTTTACCAGACCAACATCAAAAGGATTCACATACCATGAGCGATGGCTTTTGTGATTTAATTTACCCTGGGTGACCCTGGATAACTATCATTGATGATTCTTATGTGAATCAGAGGGGGTTCTTACGTGAATCACATTACAGTGACAGCCAGAGGCCCCCTTGTTAGACCTGATGCGTGTGAACCAGGAGAATAGCATTTAGCATTTCCTCTCACTTCATGGTTTATATTCCCATATTTTCATCCTACTACTAATAAAATCTTTAAACCTTAATGTTTAATCATTTATCACGGGCATCTTTGTTAGGTTGTATGGACAAGATAGGATTCAGATTACAAAGCAGTTTTACTAAATTTTTATTGCTCTCTTTGAGCTGCAACCCTTTGACCAGAAGAGCTACTATCTTCATCTTCAAGGACAGAATTGTTTATTTATAAGCCAATAAAATTAGACATTATTGCCTATGTGAAGGCAGTAAGAACTAAAATCCAGGTCTCCTGACTCATGAGGTATACTTAGCGTTAGATCCGTGTTTCTCAGACTCTAGTCATTTATATACCACTTGCTGACTTTTGCCATATCTATGTAAAACCTATATTATTTATGTAATATTTTCTCTTAAATTTATTTTACGTAGTAAACTAAATGTATTTACTTTTTTAAAATTTATTTTTAGAAGAAACTTATATAACTGCCTAGAGTTGGAAACCAGTATCATTTGATATAAATAGATGGTAATTATGAAAATAAGAGTGTTAACCAAATTCTTGTAAATGCGCTTTGCCTGTGAAGACACCGAGCCTAAAGCCTCACCTGTCTCTGATGAAGAGAGAGATTAGCAGGTGGTATAGAGAGAGGTGTTGCAGACATGCTAACATCCGACAGAAGCTCTGGTGTTTGAGAAGGCTTGAAAAGGATTGAAAAAGGAATCCCCTTCTCATTTTGTGATTCTGTGTTGTTTAATACCACCTACCACCTGTCATGTGCCTCTGAAATGACCTGGTGTATCCCCAGAGCACACATCGCTCCCTGGCCCATGCTGCTAATCCAGAGAACTCAGGATTGCTGCCTTCACTATGCCAGTGAAACAGGTATAGATGGATCCAGGGAAGCTTATAAGTCGTTTATCAGGTAACCCACTGCAGGTGACCGTAGAGTAGAGAATGGCAATCAAATACAGTTCCTTCTGAAAACTTCTTTAGTTTAATGGAACTAATGTTAGGTTAGTGGAAGTTGAAAAATTGGAATAAATCCATCCCTCAACCCATTTGTTTTGGGCCACCTGATGCTGTAGTATGCATTTAACCATCTGGCAGTATGGAGGTATAGTCCCTGAGTGGTGCAGACATTTAACACACTGAGCCACGAACTGAAAGGTTGGCAAATTGAGTCCACCAGAGGCACCTTGGAAGAAAGACCTGGTGATCTACTTCCAAAAAATCGGCCATTAAAAACCCTGTGGAGCACAGTTGTACTCTGACACACGAGGCCTCGATGAGTTGGAGTCAACAGTAACTGGTTTTTTTCAATATGGAGGTGAAACCTGATTGGAAAATCATATATGTTTAAAAGAAAAAATGTTTGATTAAAGCTAAAATTTTTCCCAGTCTAAAAACATGAGAAATTTTCTTTTTTTATTATATTTATTTTTGCTTCTTTTAGAAGAATAGGAACAGGGGCGTCGTTAAACTTTGTAAGCCAACTCAAAGCAACTAACAACAGCAGCAGCCCTGTTCAGTTTATCATACATTACACTGAGGTCTTACACTGGCTAAAGTAAAATATAGTTAGTTTCATGAAGTAAGTGCTCGGTAAGTATTTCATAAATGCATTTGTGAGTTTCTTTTTAAATCCTCCTCTGGAAAAAGTTGTGTCCTTTCAAAAATCACTGGTATGATTCAGCACTTACCAGTCCAATCAGATGCTTGAGTCCGTGGGCGTGGCAGAGGCGGCGGAAGCTTCAGCAGAGTGTGTGTGGAATGCTGTTCTTTGTGAAGATGCGAAAGGTTTGACCTTCCCTGGCATGTTTTCTTTAGAGGTGTTGTGCTGGGCATCTTCCCTTTGCGCCTCTGAATCCAAACACTTCCCACCCTCTCTGCTCTGTGCCCTTGAACATCAATCTCTATGGACTATATCAGTAGTCTCCTTTGCCTCTGGCTTCTGGTTGGGCTCAGCAAGTGAGAACACTGTGAGACTGGAGGGAGGGGGAAGAGTGACATCAGGATATTCATTCCCTATGGTGTCTCTTCTGTCTGACATTGGCCTTCAAATAACGGTCACAGCTCCTGGCCGGCAGCCCTCTCCACCCACCATTTCTGTCCCAGGTTCAGGTATCCAATCCCTCACCTTTCCCTTCAGTCCTGAGGGGTAATATGCCCTGCCCCTACCTGCTGCCCCCTCACTACTGGCCCAGGGGACTGCACTAGGCTTTGTGGTTTCCCTACTCCTTGTAAATAATCCTTTATTAAATTCTCAAAGTATTGCAATTGGAGGGTATCAGTTGTTTCCTGCTGGGACCCTGACAGATAGAGCGTGCACTTGAGATTTGTTGCCTTGGTGTCTTTGTAACACAGCAAAGCTACCTGGTTCCACAGGGCTGACCTCTGACGTTATCTTTAATGGCAGCGTGTTCTATTCCAGCATGGTTCTCATCTTGAGATGCTTCAGTCACCTAGGGAGGTTGTGAAAATGCAGGTGCCTGGGCCCCCCTCCTTGACCTACTGCCTTGGGAGCCCTGAGGACAGCTCTAAGGTTCTTGCAGTGACTGACCTTTTGTAGTTCACTAGGAGCCATGGTGGTGCAGTGGTAAAGTGTTCAGCTGCTAACCCGAAAGGTTGGCGGTTCAAATCCACCCAGTGGCTCTGCAAGAGAAAGACCTGGCAATCTGCTCCTGTAAAGATTACAGCCTAGAAAACCCTATGGGGCAGTTCTACTCTGTAATATATGGGGTTGCTGTGAGTGAAAAATCAACTCAGCGGCACCCAGCAACAACAACAACAGACACAAGTATAATTTATAGTACCACAGACCTGGGCAGCCTTCTGAGCAGATAACAGATAACCCGTTGCCATTGAGTCGATTCCGACTCATAGTGGCCCTATAGGACAGAGTAGAACTGCTCCATAGAGTTTCCAAGGGGCACCTGGTGAATTTGAACTGCTGACCTTTTGGTTAGCAGCCGTAGCTCATAACCACTGCGCCACCAGGGTTTCCTAAAGGGCACTGGATTCATGCTTTTTGTGCCATTTTTTACTCTTACTTGGGGGTGAGTGAGTGACAGAGTGAGAGAAACACCAGCTGATTGCAAATAAGAATTCTAAAAAATACAATGTGAGAAAAAAATCAATTTGAGAGAGAGGAAAATGACTCTTTCAACTCCTCGTTATTAACAGTGAAGTGATGCATTTTCAGGAGTGACTGGGCGTCTCTTGCCTCACTGTGCAAGATTTTGAAGAGAAGAGACTGTTTCCTAGTATCCAGGAGTAAAGTCCAGTATCTGTCTTGCCATGGAGACGCACAGACAGGCTTTCCTCACCATCATCTGCTAAGAAAAAAATTCTTGTAGATTACCAGAGAATAACTAAAGATATGAAATGTATTCATCTAAATACTCGACACTGTTTTCTCACCAACAAGTGCTATAAATAAGTTCTCTGTTAACATAAATCGTTTTAGTAGAGCCCTTGTTACACGCCCATAAGTGCTTAGTCTCTCCCTGTCAGTTAGCAGACTGAGAAAGCATCAGCCTTCTTCTCTCCCAAGGAGAAGTGAAATTCAAGCTCAATGCCCTGAATAAAACAGATGGGTGTGGTAAACAGTGGGCCTTAGTTCCAAAACGACAGGAGTTCATAACCAGCCTGGACCAGGGGGTCTGTTTCTCCTTGTCAGGCTGTTGGGAGGATTAAATAAGACTGTAAAGTTCTTGGACATGTGAAATTCTCAGAGAGTATTATTCCCTGCCTCCAACCTCTACCTTCACCTCACCCTCATCCCTATCAGAATTCTGTTATCTTCTAAAAAGTTCACATTCTAATCTCAAGATATAAAGATGACCTGGAAGTCTATTCTGCTGAGTCAATGGGGCAGACCCCACACATGCTTCCAGCTTATAATATTACAAAATTATAAGACAAAATTTCTCAATCTCAAATTAATATTAATTCACCTCACCTTGAGTAGTGAGCCAGAACACATAGCACTTCGGTCTTCCCAAAAGGTTGAATGTGTGTCACTTTGCTGAGGGTTAACTGCCTAAGAAGGATAGTAAACAACGAGTTATGCATAATACTTTGCCATTTAGTTCATTTTAAGCCTCAGCATTTTCATGGTTTGGGTAAGTCCTTTTAGCTGATGGGTGTGGACATTAAGATACAGAATTATCCTTGATAGAATAACTTAGGAACAGGGATACGTTCAAGGAGGGCAGAGCTGAGCCTGAGGAGGAATCCACCTGATCTGGTAGTGCTTCATTGTACTGATCGGAGTGTGTCCCCGCCTCTCAAACCACCCTCTAGCTCCTCCAGGTTAGTGTTCAGAACCATCAAGACTGATGAGCTCTGGAAAGAGAACAATGGTTCTTAATGACCCCTGAAGTCATTTTTGACTGACTTTCAAGAGCCAGAAGTTACAAGCTTATGCAGTTTCGTATCTGGACACGAGGTGGTCAAAAAGGAGAAAGTTCAGTCAGGCTGTGTTTTTTCCACAACATAAATTGGATGCTGGCACTAGGGAACCCTGGGAACTGGTCTCCTAGAGAGCAGCTGCACGCAGGGGTCAGGAAGACTAGATGTCGTTTTCTCTGCAAGGTTAAACTTGATCAAATGGCAAAAGAAGGAGAATTTACAAAACAGAAAATTTGCTTACATAACGGACAAGAAATGTCTGTCTAAAACAGCGTTTCTCAAATTGGGTGATTTTGCTCCCTGTGGGACATTTACCAATGTCTGAAGACTGAGTTCCTGCTCTGCCCTATTCTACTTCCCCCTTCCCTTTGCCCCTCATCCACAGGGCCTTCAACTTCCATGAGACCTGCTGTGGACAGAAGAGAGAAAAGGAAAGTGCTAGGAAAGCAGAAACACTTTAGAGCACCTGTTGTAAAACCAATTCCGAGGTCATGCCAGCCTCCCCCTCCAAGAAGCCTTTCTTTCGTACAAACTTCCTTTTTTTTTCATTTCAGTTTTTACATGGCCTCTAATTCCATTATTTTAATTTGAGGAAATAGATGACTTTAAAAAAAAAAAAAAAAACAGTTGCTTCAGAGGGCACTGATGACTCATTAAATGATCAGTGACACATGTGTATGAATTAATACAATCAGGTTTCTCAGGCAGGGGAAAAGGGGCTTTGGAAGGGTGGTCAGGAGATAATTTGGGCACCTCAGGAAGAGGGGACGCAGGTAGGGTGTGTGGTGATGTGAAGGCAATAGGAGGACTAGAAAGGCTGCAATAGTAGCAGGGCGGAGAGGATTAAGGAGAAAGAAGCTTGAGCCACATGGACTCTTGTTCCTAAGACCCAGAGGTCAGGCCAGCAGTGGTTTTATTCTGTGTAAGAGTAGTTTGATGGGGCAGTCTGGTACTAACACCAGCAACAGCAGTGCCTATCACGCATAGGGTTGTCAGATTTAGGGGGGAAAAAAAAAACAGGATGCCAAATTAAATTTGAATTTCAGATAAAAAAACAAATGTTTTATATGTCTCAAGTTGTATATCTGAAATTCAGATTTATCTGGGTGTCCTGAATTTTATCTGGTGGTATTCAGAATGGCTGAGTGCCTGACATTTGGCAGTTCTGTGAGAAAGGTGTTATTTGCCCTACATTAGTGATGTGAAAGCTGAGGTTAAGAGGGCTTGTGGTATACAGCCTCTTAGGTGGTGGAAGAGACAGGATTCAGACCCAGATATGTCTACCTCCAAAGCTGATGTTCCTAACATCTAGACCATCCATGGAGAATGCATTCTAGAGCCAAACAGCAGGCTTACAGACTTTGGCTAGATGAAGAAAGGGCACTAGAGAGAGGTGAGGTTGATGGAGGGCTCCACCTCCCTGTGAGGCCTTTCAGAAAGGCTTGGAGAGCTTGCAGGCTGAACAAGGCTCTGGGATATGAACCCTCCGGGGCAGGCTTAGAACAGAAGCCTGGAAGAAACGTAAGAATCACCTGCTCTCCCTTCTTTATTTTATAATAAAGCTGAGACCCAACAAGGTGAAGTGCCTATTCAAATCACAGAAAAAATGATTGGCAAAGCCTAGAGCAGAATCAGGGTTTCTTAAGTCCTCATTAAGTTCTTTCCACTACATGGTGCTGACATAACAGATTCTTATTAAAACCTCCAAGTTTACACAAAATGCTACTTTATATACAGCACCCACTTAGGCTAACCTTGTGGGAAGGACCACATTCTGCTTATGAGTCACCACCCTCGTTTTCTTTTCTGTTGGTAAGTACTTCCTAGGTAGCCTGTGTTCCCAAGAGGCTGGGTCATATTTTTTATCCCAGTTCACAAAGACCAGGCAGCAAAAAGTCCCGGTTATGCTGTTCATTGCACTGGATGGTATCTGGAACATGTGCGTGTTTCCCCACCACTCGTCTGTCAGTTTGTGGTACTGTGCTGCCAGTATTTCAAATACCAGCAGGGTCATCCATGATGGACAAGTTTCAGCAGAGCTTCCAGGCTAAGACAGAGTAGGAAGAAAGACCTGATGATCTACTTCTGAAAATTAACCAGTGAAAACCCTATGGATTACTACATAATATTGTCTGATATAATGCTGGAAAGGAGCCCTGGTGGCACAGTAGTTAAGCACTCGGCTGCTAATTGAAAGGTCAGCAGTTCAAACCCACGAGCTGCTCCATGGGAGAAAGATGTGGCAGTCTGCTTCTGTAAAGATTACAGCCTTAGAAACCCTAGGGGGCAGCTCTGCTCTGTCTATACGGTCACTTTGAGTTGGAACTGACTCAACGGCAATGTGTTTGGTTTTGGTGTATAGTGCTGGAAGATCAGTCCCCAAATTGGAAGGCATACAAAATACATAATAACCACAACAATGGGCTGGAGCATACCAGCAATTGTATAGATGACACAGGACCAGGCCGAGTTTCGTTATGTTGTACATAGGGTCCCAGACCCAACTGGATGGCAGCTAACAACAACAACAGTGTATATTTCCAAAATCCTGGTAATAAGTAGAGTGAAAGAGAAACCGAAAATTTTGCTTTCTTCTGGCTTAAAAAAATAAAATCACTGGTTTCCAGTGGAGTATCCCATTCTCATTGGGAGTAGAGGAATAGTCAACAGCAGCTGTTTTTGAGCTACCAGAGACCTCTGCAGGGAAGAAAGGAATGAGTCAGGCAAGGTTGGTGCTTCTTCTCAGGTCAAGGTTGCTATCCCTCAGTTCCTCCCAGGGCCTGGGGGTTTTATGTTAAGAGATGTGCCCCAAAACCTGACTTTGCCCCTGTTTTGTTCCAAATCATTAAGTATAATTTCCCTGTATTTTCAAGACCATAATGCCTCTTCCTGGCTTTTAAATGTTCTTTTCAAGTTTATTTGGTTTGCTTTAGCAGCTTTTGATGTAAACTGTGGATTTGAGGATAAGAAGACTTCTGTAAAACCAGTGGCTATATCCACACTGTCTTATCCCCTCAGTAAAGTAGTACCTGGGAAACCATTTAGAGAGGAGAAAGTCATTCTTGGGAAAGAAGATACTTTTCTGGTTCAGTGTTCATGTGGTTTGTTCCCTTCCTGACATGGTAGATATTTTGTGATGTTTCCTTGGAAAGCAAGGTGTCCTGTATTAACATAACATGGCTTCTTAGGGAAGCTGAAATTCTGTGTGCTTTTCCACATATTGTTTCTGCAGGTTAATTATACATTTGTACTGTTTGCCACAGAAATGAAATTATTCTTGGCAAATCATTTCTGTTTTATCTCAGGATTGGTAATGTTAAACATTAGTCAGCTGTAGCCAAGGCAAAGACACCCTGTTATTCAGGTTCTTATATTACCCTTTATCTTAGTAGTTGCCCCTGCCCAAGGAGTCGCTGGCTCAAAACATTATGAAGTGGGTTACTTCCTTCCCTAATTTTAACAGTATTTATACTTGACTCTTCATAGATTGGAGAGTGTGAAACTAAAAAGCCTAGGTTATGTGATGAATGAAACTGACCAGGATCTAGACAGCTTTATAATTTGCGGTCCTCAATTCAGGGAAACTTGAGAATAATAAAGACCTCTTGGACATTTATTAATGTTATCTGTGGACTTTAAAAATGGATTGTGAGTCAATCCATAAAAGCAGCATGGTTTGAAAAAAATTTTTAATGGAGCCCAAATATTGGAAGTAGTTGAATTAATATTTTTAGAGGAGCAAAATAAACGTATACCCTGAAAGCACCTGATTCAGGAAAAGCCAAGAAACTACCAATTAACCAAGAACAGTGCTCAGAGGATAAATATAAAGAAGCAGAATGCCCTTGGAGCTCAAGCAGTGGCCTCCGAAGGCTTCTGGGAATCTACTTTTTCTAGGCAGATGGAGAATCCTGTGAACAGTTCTCAAAGCAGGTGGGTCTTCTCACCAGAGGAAGGTGGGTAAACAACTAGGCTCCTTACCTTTTTTCTCAGGTGTAGGGAACTTCAGGTAGGTTCTGCCCATCTTCTGGTCCCAGATTTTATTTTCCCAGAAAATCAGGTATGGTTGAGAAATCTAGAAGTTTTACCCAGTTTCTTCAGACCCATTCTGCATCGTTCTTTGTAAATAGTCAGTGGTTACCAATGGCATTGTTAACTTGGGGTGTGTAGACAGCTTATCTGCCAAGTAGGCTGCAAACATCTTGAAGGTCAAGATGGTATCTGATAGTTCTCTGTTATCTTGATTATCACCTAAACAGTATCTTGTATCCTGTTCAGTCACCTGTTACAGAGATCTTCTCCTGCTGCCAAACTTCATGCCGGTCTTTGTGGGGAGCTAAGCTGGAGGCAAAGCCTTTTTCTCAAAGGCTGTGCTTACATGTGGGTTATCTACAGAAGACTCATATGTAACTCTATTACCAGTGGAAATAAGAGGAAGGAGTAATCCAAAAACAATGCACAGCCCAGCTACCTTTTATACTTGTCACAGCCTCAGACACACTTGCTATTTTTATAATGGGTTCATGCTTTTCCTAGTATGATCTGGACCACCAAAGAGACCTCTCAGTTTTCTGATGATTCACAGAGTGAACAACTTATTTCCAAATAAGTCTCAAGTGGCTGATGTGGAAGTTCTGGTGAATTTTGGTATTCTAACATTACCCAACTGATCATCTCCCCAGCCAACAAATTTCTCTTCCTACAAATGTTTGTTCAGTTAAACTGCATGTCGTAAACATTTCCAATTATTTTGTTTCGGGGCAACTAGTCAAGTGTTATAGAAAAATGTGGTACTCCCTTGAAAATTCACCCTGCCTTGATTATGATTGGAATGGTTACATTGGAATGTGTAAATGCAATGCCTCTTAAACCCAAAGTGCTCTAAAATCTGCCGGGTGGGAGATGCCCACCGAGTCAAATAATTGAGGTTCTGCCCCATCGCGGTTAAGAGGTTAGAAGTTTGTTTGACTACCTGCAACATTACAAACGATGCAGATAGCATTCCCAAATCTCTCAGGTCTGAAACTGGCTCTCCGTGGCTGAGTGCAGACATTCCCTTACGTCCATTTGTCACGTATATGCTGTGGGATCTTGACTTATTATTACTTGTTGACAGAGGTCATTTTACTATCCGAGAAGTGTTCTTGTTGTTGGGTGCCATGCAGTCGATTCTGACTCTAAGCAACCCCACGTGACAGAGTAGAACTGTTCCATAGGGTTTTCTTGGCTGTAATCTTTACCAAATCAAATCACCAAGTCTTTCTCCCACGGAGCCACTGTGTGGGTTTGAACCGCCAGTCTTTCAGTTAGCAGCCAAGCGCTCAACCATTTGCACCACCAGTGCTCCTTATTCTTAAAGTATTAGGATAAAATGTAAGGAAGTATAAGGTGATTAAATATGGGACAGCAAACATTGAGTACATATTTGGATTAAAATTTTTATCTATGCTTTTCCCAAATCATGGAATTTAGGCATTTACCCTTTATACCCATCTCTGCTGCAGCCCCCATGACATCCCACCTGGTCCTCAGAGGCTGTCAGTAATCTGGCATTTGGTTTCACATGAGAAGAGTTGAGGAGAGAACTGCAGGCCTGGGCAAGAGAGGGTTAAATCTGTAGATGGTTTCCAGAAATTCATAGCAGAGCTTTGTGCCCTGCAAAATAACCTATTCATTAGAAATTGTGCTGCATCATCCTTGGAACTCAAATTCCCATTTTCATTTTGATGGGTATTTTTGGAAGTCAATGAATAGTATTAACTTAAGCTCTGAAAAAAAAAAAAAAAAAAGAAACGATCCAGTGACAGATTTAAGAAGCACGGTTGCAGTCATTCCCGTTTTAGATAATAGTAAATTCCTTGTGCGTCAGGCATGCTTCTTGTGAGTTTTCTTTCCCTTCCTTCATCACATTTGTTATCCCCCGGCAAGTTGTGTCTGTCCCCGCTGCTGCACTCCCACATGCTGCACGCAGAGCCTCTGCAGGCCTCCTCCAAGCTGGAGAGCCTTACCTCCCCTGGCCCTGCCCCTCTCCCCACCCTGTGGAGAGATCTTGGCCTAATTTGCTGCACTTCTGGGGTAGTGTATCATTACTTGAAAGAAAATTAGAGAGCATTTTATGTTGCTTATTACAAATCATTAATTGAAGGTTCACTAAACCCAAGGAATTTATTGTTTCATTGATGTGTGCATCATTCCTATTAACATTAATAAAGTTGTTTAGAATCAAAGAACCGGCAGAACCCCATAATAGAGGAACCATTTTGATCCTGCTTTACAGAGTGACTCATACGCACAGGGCATCACCAAACATTTTAAATATAATTTTTACAACTCCTTTTAAAAAGGCAGAGCAGTTAATGAATATATCATAGCACACTCACATCCTTCAGAATAAACCTTGACGTTGCCATTCATACAGTACTGCCCCACCCAGGTTGGAATTTGCAAGCTCTGTCTGCACTTAGGCAGGTCTCAGTGTTAGAAATTTTACCTGTGGCTGCCACTCCTGCCCGGTTCTGCGGTAGAGCTGGAGTGTTTTGGACCCAACACTAACAAAGGTGTACTAGGTGGAGAAGGCATGGGAGTAGTGGGAAGGGGATCATGCCCGTTGTCAGCCATAAGAGAGAGAAAAGTAAATGGAGATGTTTGCTCCACCTGCATCATTTATATACTGCCCTACCTGTGTGGTTATTGGCAGGTAACATCAACGATCAACGAAATGAACAGTTGAGGGGTAGGGGGATTTTAGTCCAGATATTTGTAGAGGTGTCTGAACAGTTCATTAACCAACCTTTTCTATGGTAGAAGGCTCAGAAAGAATCTGAAGATATTGTAGAACAGGTATTTAGTAACTGCAAAAGACTCTAACCTTTGATGTAAAATGCAAACACTAAGAGTTAGAGCTGTGCTTTCTCAGTCAGCCTATGTATTTGTACAGTGATTATTTATTTACCTTAAGAGCTAATAAGGGAAAACTTCTTTCCTAAATAATCCCATTTTTAGGCCTCAGTTTTAGGTCTCTGTTTTCTTATCCCCCTCTCCTCTCTGATCTTTCTTCAGCTCCTCTTCTGTCTATAATAGGGCTTTAATTTATACAAATGGTGGATGTGTTTGGAAAATGAATCAGTTTAGGAGAGAGACAGGATGTATTTGCATAGTTCTGTCTATTTTGAACATAGTTATTGGTATCCTTTCAGTACCCTTTACTCATTTTTAGAAATGTTAAATTTTATAAAACTTAGGTTAACAGTTGCTTGTTGTTAAATGTTGCTTTTTATTTTTTAAAAATCACCCTTCCTAAGAGAGGAGAAAAACTATAAGTTAATTTTATTAAGTTTTTGTAATGCTGTTCATATTTGAATTATTTCTGTTAAAGACTGGCAGTATCTCACCTAGTTTTGTCCTTGGACTGCTACTGAACTTTGCAAGAACTTTGAGTTCTATCTGCTTTTGTCTGGGGTTGGGAAAAACAGGTATTCATTTCTATAATTGTTAATCTAGATATTCTGAGGAAGAAAAACATGGAACATTCCTTTAAGCACTGAATCTCATTTCCAACCCTTTTTCTTTTCACTTAAAGGATAAATATACAATTTCCAAAGGAAGGAAGCAACACTGGCTATTGACACTGTATAGATAAAAACAAGCTCAGAATGCTTTTCACTTATTCTTCACCACAGCACTGTGAACTGGGTCAGGATTATCCTTGTTTTACAAATGAGGCGACTGGAGCTGGAGAGGTGACAAGCCTTTCCCAGGGTCACAGGCCCAGAGAGGGTCAGAGGCGAGATGAGGTAGGAGGATCGAGGGCATTATTGTACAATCAATGCCCAGCCCTGCCTACCGCCAGACCTTGCTGGTGTGGGGGCACCTAGGACCAGTATCAGCCTGATGGCTCATTTGTTCCCAGACACCCATTTGACCCTCCAGCACCCAACAGGGTGCCTGGAACATGACAGGAACTCAATAAATATTTGTCGAGTGAATATATTGTCAAAGCCACAGAATTCAGTTACAGTTTATCATCTCATCCTGGTGACTGCCCTGGCCACTGTTGAATCGATTTTGAGACCTCTTTGCAGGTGAGTTTAGAAATGTATATTTTTTGAAAAATAAAATCACCAGAATTTGCCACACTTTCCACTTGGTGGCTAAGACCATCAGCAAGCCATTGATGTACAGTAGAGGTACTATATGTGTATTTCCAGTTTGATTCAAATTAATTTTAAATGGTTTTTATTTTTCCTGACTTTACCGTATGCATTCTTTAAAGAAGACTTGGTGAACTATAAAGAAGAAAACAAGTCTCTTAATCATACTACATTGATATCTCTTAAGAAGATAATATAAGAATATAATTCTTAATCACACCATATTGAGATAGCAATGTTGAGATGTGGTCGTATTTATTTCCCTCTTCTGTATGTGGGGTGCATATCATATATACCTAATATATGGTTTTAATTCTACTTCTTTTATTTAACATTAAGTTGTGACCGCTTTCCTAAGTGATTAAATGACTGTGGAGTTTTCCATGGTATGAACAGATTATAATGTATTTAGCCATTTGTTGTCCTATTATTATTCAATTAAATGTTGTCATATTTGACATTACAAATAACACTGTAGTAAACATTCTGGTATCCAAGTATTTGGCCACTTCTCTAATTACTTCCTAATGAAAAGACCAGTAGACTTGACTAAGTAACAATTTCAAACTTCTGTACACTTCTGCATACTTCTGTACATAAAAAAATCCTAAATAAAATTAAAAACAAAGAAAACTTAGGGAAAAATATTTGCCACAAATACGATTAAAATTCTTATCATATGCCCTAGTTGCCTTTCACTCTGCCTAATTTTTTCTCATATTTCCATGGCCAGGCACTGGTTCTGCTTTCTTAACCATTGTGTTAGTATTTCATTTGATTTAGCTAGAATTCTTCCAGTTAACGTGTAGTCTTTTCTCATATTCTCCTTGATACCATTCAGCAAGACCTATCATTCACTACTTGGACTGCCCAAGGATTGTCTAACCCTTGTCATTGTGTCTGACTTTGAATGTCCCTAAGTAACCTCTGTATATTTCTCTTGAAACAACTTTAAAAAAAAAAAAGGGGGAGATTGAAATTACTGTGCACTGTGCTAAGCATGGACCCCTGGTGGTGCAGTGGTTAGGCGTTTGGCTGCTAACCAAAAGATCGGTAGTTGGAATCCACCAGCCACTCCCTGGAAACCCTGTGGGGCAGTTCTACTCTGTCCTATAGGGTCGCTATGAGTCAGAATCGACTCAACGGCAATTGGTTTGGTTTTTGGTATGCTAAGCACTGGTAGAGCAGTGGTTAAGCGCTTGTCTGCTAACCAAAATGTCAGTAGTTCAAATCCACCTGCCGCTCCTTGGAAGCTCTATAGGACAGTTCTACTCTGTTCTATAGGGCCGCTAGCAGTCAAAATCAAGTTGACGGCAATGGGTTTTTACGCTAAGCACTGAGGGAGTTTTTTAAAAGTATGAGATAGGCCCTACCATTAAAAAACCTCTAGTCAACTTGGAGACAAGACATGCCACCTGGCAAGTAAACCTGTATATTTAATTAAACAAAAGAAATGGAAATATCTCTTTAGTAATCTTTACCTACCTTCCTCTATTTTCTACAATTTTATTGTCCTGTGCCTTGAGCCCTCCTTAAAAACCTGAATCTTGCTTCTCACCATGCTTACCCAAGAGGTAATTTCAATAACATGATGTGATTATGTCATTGAGGTTTTACCCATATGTCCATGAGGGCAGGATTTTGTTCTATTTTGTTCACTGTTGTATCGCCAGCTCCCAGAACAGACCTGGCACATAGTATGTGCTCAGTTAATATTTATTAAAGGTATGAATAAAAAGTATATGTTTTTTCCTTCAAGTGAGAAATACCAGCATACAGTTATATGCTTAGGTTGGCAATCAGCAGTCAATTCAAAGGAGAGATTGTAGTGGGAAGGAGCTGTAGCTCAAACATCAAAGCAATGGGGATTCAAATTTTGACTCTACAATTTACCAGCTCTGTAATCTTGGGCAGGTTAGTTGATTTCTCCCAGACTCATATTCTTCAGCTGAAAATGGAAATAACAGAAGCTACTCCATTGAGTTGTCAATAAAGATGAAGTGAGATCATTTATATAAAGCTTAGCACAGTGCCTTACACATAATAAGTGTTCAGCAAATCTTAGATATTATTATTTGTAGATGCTTTCCCTTCCCCTTTAATTCCTTAATATTGCCAAACTACAGCCTATTCTCAGGGACATAGAAATCAATTCATGGTCAGTATAATGTATAAGCTTTGGAGTCAGATACACCTGGCTCTGCCACTTGAGTAAGTTACTTAACTTCTCTGCACTTTAGTTTATCAGTTAAAGAATAATATAATAGTACACATTAAACACACAGAAATATAAAGAAAATATCAATATCCATTGCATAGAGTTATTGTGAGGGTAAAATGAGATAACAAAGTACCCGATATATTCACTCAATCCTCTTTTCCCTTCTTTGATCTTATTTCATTTAGAACACCCTTCTGTTTGTGATTTTGTGACCAAGCGTTGTATATCTCTCCCTCCAGCACAGCGTTGTTCAATTTATTTTGATTGTGGCACACGGAATTTAATACCTTTTACGTCACAACCCCATCACACACATGTGTGATTGAAGAAAATTTTTTTACAGAGTAATACTGTGTATGATGCCCTTGATAGTTTTTTCTTCTATTTCATTAAATAAAATGCTGGGCACAATCTACGTTTTGTGACCCAGTAAACTAATGACTGGTCCACAGGTTGAAAGGCACTGCCCCCGTGGGTTGTGTTGGTTTACCAGGTTGGTATGAAATTTGCACCAGCATTCGAAATTGCCATTGACTGATTGCAGAAGCAGCCTCAGAGGCTCAGAACTCCTAAGGGGAGACTAAGAACAGTAGCATGGACAGCCTTCTGCAAACAATAGTGATCACCTTAGCTGAAGGGCTGGCAAACTTTTTCTGTAAAGGGCCAGATAGTGAATATTTTCAGTATTGTGGGCCATATGGTGTCTGTTGCAGCTGCTCCGTTCTGCCATTGTAGCACGAAAGCAGCCATAGACAATACATAAATGAATGGGCATAAAACTTTATTTTATGGGCATAGAAATTTGAATTTCATGTGTCACAAAATGTTTTTCTTCTTTTGATTTTTTTTCAATCATTTAGAAATGTAAAAACCATTCTTAGTTCAAGGGCCATACAAAAACAGGCAGCAGACAGGATTTGGCCCACACGCTGTAGTTTGCAGACCCCTGCTCTAGCTGGTAGAGCCAAGTTATCTAGCTAAAAGTCTCTCAAGAAATTGGCCTGTATGATTTTTCTCAGTCCACATAAATTCTTAACTGATTATCATGTTTGACTCTTTGTGTCTTATCTGTATTTTCAGAAGGAAAATCTCTCTGGCCATTCATGAAAAGAAAAATATTTAAAAAACAAATGTCATTTCCTTCCCAGACAGAACTCTGACTGAGGATGGGAGGAACCTTCTGAAAGCACAAAATCATTATTTGTCAGACTGTACATTTAAGAGTAGAATTAGCATCAGAAATTCTGCACAAAAACAACAGAGTTTGAACCTAAGAAGAGGTCTCCTTTGGGAAGTTAATATTCAGGGCAAGGCAGTGGTCAAAGAAAGGTTTCCTCATGGCAGCTGAAAGAGAGCAGCTCTATTCCAGAAATGCCCCTGCTTTCCTCTCAGGCTGAGGGTGAGCTTGACAGTGAGTAAAGGGCTTCCTTCATAGGAACCCCACATCCTCCACAGTCCCCTCATGGTTTCTTTCCCAACCCAGAATGTAGGCCGCGGTGTGTGCAGCATCTCTCACTTTGTGTAAGGGCCCAGGCATGGTTCCCTGGATGGCACAAATGATTAAATGCCTGACTAATAACCAAAAGGTTGGTGGTTCAGACCCACCCTGAGGTGCCTCGGGAGGCAGGCCTGGCAATCTGCTTCTGAAAGATCACAGCCTTGAACACCCTATGGAGCAGTTCTACTCTGTACACATGGGGTCACCATGAGTCAGAATCGACTTGACAGCAACTAACAACAATGGGCCCGAGTAAATCTCCCCTACCAGAGGATTCAAGAGAACAGAGCTGCCTAAGAAAGCCAGAGTCTGGCCATACAGTGTCTGTGCTCCAAGGAATTTATTTCAGTGAGAGCTAGAACAGTTGTGCAGAGTACATGTCTAATGATGGTGTGCTCGACCCTGCATAGGCTCTCACCAGAAGGAGAGAGCCTAGCAGAAGGCGGAGGTCAGGGTGCCCCCAGGACTGGGGGACAGAATTCTCCCTCATCATTGTGGTGCCGACTGCTCTGTGGTAGGACAGGACTTCGATCTGACCTCATGACCATTGTATTCCCAGAGTGGAGATCTGAAGAGCTCAGGAACTTCACAAAGGCAGAAATAGTGCCCTGTGAGTTACTTTCAGTATTTCAGACTGCGTGATGGAAATAAACATTTATCCAGAGCTAGGCTGCAAAGGCAGGCTGAACGGTTGTTGGAGGAATTAGGTAATCTCACATAGTGACTCTGGGAGGGAAATATTGAGTGCCTACTATGTGCAATAAAAAGCTAACAGCTTTATGCCCAGGGCATTCTTACCTAGGGATCCTGCAAACAGTAAACTAAAAGCCCTACGACTTTTTTTTTTAAATTGACATGAAAAAACTGGGCTCGAATATCCAAATCTTTTTAAAATATCAGTAACATAAAATTAAAATGATTTATGTTATTTTATTTTGAAACAGTGTTTGCTTCTTGTTGTCCTAACATGTAATAATAAAATAGCTTTGGCATGACAGTTGTCTTAAATGAATAAAAAAACAGAATTTAATGAAATGGCACTTTTAAGCTTTTAGTGAAGCGGATTTTTGAATTCTGTTGCTTAAATTAGATTGCTGAGCTCTTTGGCTCTCAGTACTTACAAGAGCTCTGGTTTGTTTCTGGTTTCACTGCATTAACCCTGAGATTTTATTTCCTGTGGTTTTTTTAAATTGAAGTATGATATTCATACACGAAAAAGTACACAACTTGCTAAGTACACTGATGAATTTTCACAAAGTGAACACTCCTGAGTAACCAGCGGCCAGTTCGAGAAAGGACATCACCCAAACACCAGAAGCCCCCTCAAACCTTCTTCCCGTCACAAACCGCCCCCACCCCCAGCTGATTTCTAACAACATAGATTGGTTTTGTCTATTTTTTAACTTTATATAACTGAAAAACCAAATGCTGCTGAGTCGATTCTGACTCATAACAACCCTTACAGGACAGGGTAGAACTGCCTCGGAGGGTTTCCAAGGCTGTAATCTTTACGCAAGCAGACTGCCACATCTTTCTCTCAAGGAGTGGCTGGTGGGTTTGAACTGTCAACCTTTCTGTTAGCAGCCAAGTGCTTAGCCACTGCTCTTCCAGGGCTCATTTTATATAACTAAAGTCATACATATGTACTCTTCTGTGCCTGGAATCTTTCACTTAACATTGTATTTGAGAGGTTCATCCATGTTGTTATGAGTTTTAGTTTGTTCATTCTCGTGCTGTGTAATATTCTATTGTCTAACTTTACCAAAATTTATTTATTATTCTATTGTGGATAGGTTTTTGGGTTGTTTCCATTTGGGTGTTATTACAATAGTACTGCTAGGAACATTGTTGCACTTGTCAATGGGTGAACATTTCTGCTGGATAGATACCTAGATGACAAGGTCCTGGGTCATAGGGTATGTGAATGTTCAGTTTTAGTAGATATTGCCAGTTTTCCAAAATGGCTGTATTAATTTTCACTCCCACCAGCAGTGTATGATATAGTTCCAGTTGCTCTATACCTTTGGCAACACTTGGAATTTTTTGTCTTTATCATTTTCACCACTCTGGAGAGTGTGTATTAGAAATGCTTTGTGGTTTTAATTTGCTTCTCTTTGATAACTGAACTACAGCATCTTTTTATATGTTGACTTGTCATTTGGGTTTCCTTTTTTTGGTGACATATCTTTTCACATATTTGCCCATTTGTTTATTGGGTTGTCTGCCTTTTTCTTATTGATTTGTAGGGATACTTTGTTGGATATATGCATTGCAATTATCTTTTCTATTCTGTGGCTTGACTTTTGATTCTCTTGATATCATTTGAGAAAAAAATCGTTAATTTTATTATTATAGTACTAATTATCATGTTTTTTCTTCATGGTTTGTGTTTGTCTTTAAAAGAAATCTTTGTATATTCCAAGGTCATGAAGGTATTCTCTATGTTTTCTTCTAAAAGTTTTATTATTTTACCTTTCACATTAGATCTACCATCCATCTAGGATTGATTTTTACATGTGTAAAATAGAAGTTAAGATTCATTTTTTTTCATATGGGTACCCAATAAACCCAGTACCATTTATTGATCTGCAGTATTATCTTTGTCATAAGTTAAGTGACAATCTGTATAGGTCTATTTTTGGACCTTCTAATTTTTTTTTTTTGTCTATCCTTGTACAGATACCACACTGTCTTATTTACTGTAATTTTATAGTGAATCTCAATATTTGGTAGAGTAAGTCTCCTAGCTTTGTTCTTCTTCAAGATTATCTTGGCTTTTCATCCTTTGTATTTTCATATAAATTTTATAATCTTGTCAATTTCCACCCAAAAAAAAAACTTGCTAATTTTTTTAAAATTGAAATTGCATTAAAGATGCAATTTTGGTGAGAACTGATATCTTAAAAATATTGAGACTTCCAGTCATGATCATGGCATAACCCTCTATTTAGTATTTAGCTCTTTCTTAATTTCTCTCACTAGCGTTTTGTAGTTTTCAGTGTAAAGATTGTACACATCTTTTGTTGGACTTATGTCCTAGTTATTTGATATTTGGATGGGAATTTGTTTTGATGAAATAAGAAGCAGAAGGAGAGGAGGAAAGGGTCTACTGTGTTTGTTACTTCACATTATTAAGGAATTTTCCCAAGGTTACCAACTTTGGCAGGACTGAGATCTAAATCCAGGTCTCGGTGACTCCAAATCATAGTTGGGCAAATAAATCAGTTATTACTTCAAAAATATAGTTTTTATGAAAGGTGAAATTGTTCAAAATGTGGGATACTTGGAGGTGAATAAAACAGGTCCGTGGTATATAAAAGGTAGAGAGACGGTTGGGTCACCAACATTGCTACATTGAGACCCTCCCAACATAGGCTAGACTCTGGCTTGGCAGAGATATTGGAGGCAGGACTAGATCTGGGATTTTCAGTGTCCTTACAATGTTAGGATTCCCCAGAAGTGCCAAGGGGGCCAGGACAATGGCCAACGTGATGGGCCTTTTCCACTTGAACCAAAGCTGTCCTATTCTACTTTTATCTAATATGTTGGAGGTTAGCATAACCTTTTAAAAAATACATAGATAAAAGGTTCTGCTCTTTAAAAAATAGCTTGAAAACTACCAGATTGGATATTCTTTAACATCCCTGTCAGCTCAGATTCTGGGATTTTCATATTGCAGCCATCCTACACTCGGGGACTCTGCACACATCGTTATTAACCTTGTTCTTGGCTGCATTGTGACACTGTGTGCTTTTCCCAGACTTTCCCAGGAGCCTCTCCAGAATGTCTGTTTGGAGGGTCTTGGAAGCTCTTGGAGGGTCTTCCAATCTGGTTGGAAGAGAGCTAGGGGACTTGTCCAGAAGCTGCACTTCATCATAGCAAAGCAGTGTTTCTATTTAGACTGTGGATTGCAGATCCCTAGAAATACCTTAACTAAAAAGAGAAAGTCAAAGATAATTTCAGGTACACTAGAAAAGCAGTTTTTTATTTTATTTTATTTTTTTACCTGATGTGGTCACTTAACAGGAACTCGTTAATAGAAAGAAAAGAAAGACATGATTAATATATACTTTGCTCTCATGAGTCTTAAAGAAGCAGAATCTTTTTTTTCCCCTAACACTCAGTCAATTATTCCAACGGAATTTACTTAGTTTATTACTTCTCCCAAATAAACTGAACAACCACAGCTATGGTTTTAATCATAAAATAATAATATGAAATTATATCATTACTGTTCCTATTACTTGAGGGTTTATGGACATCTAGTCCCTCCAGTTCCCTGATGGATGTTTCCCCATGGATCTTGTGAGCCCTAGACCGGCCTCTTAGGGAGATGAGAATAAGCCCGTTTGCTAGTTTAGTTGTGCCTTGCTCAGCAGTGAACTTCCTCTGTTTCCCTCTCATCCTAGCAGCAACTGATGAGAAGAGAACAGGCAGCTTTTTGTAGTTTGACCTTCCTGCCCTCTCTTCTGTGGTCAGTAATTCCTTTCTGCTGGCTGAGTGCCTTGCTCACTCTCCTTCGTTGCTCATCTTTTTTTATATCTGTCTTTCCTTCTCCTCCTGTTGTCTCTCTGCTCTTTTACTCCCACCCTAGCACATAACAAGACAAACAACAACCACAGCCTTGCCTGAGTCTGCTCAGCTTGCTGGAGTGAAGCCAGATTAGGACCCCTGCAGGCAGGGGAAGCAGATGGGTCAGCAGTACCTTCTCAGAGCACCCCACCCCATGAGGGATGGAAGGCCACAGTCAGTCAGAAAGTAGGCTTGGTTTCCTAGGGAACCCTGTATGTTCTAGTTCCCGTCCTCCTCCCTGACGACTGGGCTTTGTTTGTGTGCTTGCTCGTTTAATGTATTCTTCCACCATTTGGAACTCTTTAATTTTTCAGACAATTGACTTTAAGCTTGCAGAAAATATTGCAGGCATGGAAGGTTTCAGAGCTGTATTTTAAATCAGTTGTTATTTGTGTGCACAAGCTGGGCGACTTGCACCTCAAGCAGCACAGGACAGCCATCACCACAGGAAGGCTGAGGAGGGGAGGGGAAGCCACTCTCCTTGCCTACCCCCCAACCCCACTGTTCTTTGCTTTTGAAAATAAGATTTAACAAAAAGACTCACACAGCTGTTCTTTAGCAAGTGTGTGCTGGCTGTGTCAGCAGCCTACACAGATTAGAGGAATACTGGGAATCCTGGTTACAAAGCTGATGTAATATAGTCACAGAGGTGAACTAACTAACACAGATAAAGCCCTCTGAATGCAACAAAATGGGTAGAAGTGCCTCCTCTTTGCAAGGCATTGGGCCAGAGAAGGTGCTGATGGTTTCAAGATCATCAAGACCAGGTTCCTGCCCTCAGGGAGCTGGCTGTTTCCCTTGAAGCAGACAAGAGTGTGATAAGTTCTATGTAGAGATAGAAATAGAGTGAGATTAATTCCAGTGGTGGAAATTGAGCAAGAATTTTGAGGAGGGATTTATATTAGAGTTGAGCTCGAGGGACATTCTTGCAGATGGGGGTGAGGACGCAGAGGAGGGTGAATACCCTGAGGAGTGACAAGTGCTGGGATAGCAAGTGCTCTGGTAGGGCTGGAGTTAGGGGAGGAAGAGGAAATGGAAGATAATGCTGATTAGGTGGGGTTGGAATAGTGGTGGGTGACTTTGAGTGCAAAGCTGAAGAGTTTGGGCTTGATTCAGTAAGCAAGTGGTTTTTCTAGCAGTGTCACCAGGTCCTGATGCTCTTGGGAGATGGCTCAGAGGCACTGCAGGAGCAGACGTCCGGCACTCCAGCTACTTCCCTGATTCTAGAGGAGAGAGCTACTCCTGTCACCTCCATTTTATGTACTGGGATATTCCTTTCTTTTGAAAAAGGTTCCATTTTAAGAAAAACTGAAACACATTGGTATATGCAAAAGAGATCTATTCATTTATTCAGTCAACAAATATTTATTAAGTGCCCACTACATACCAGGCCCTATACTAGATTCTACTTAAAAACTATTGAAGGTTTTCTAACTGATCAGTGGCATGGTAACAAGACCATTGGGGTCAGCAACCTGAGTTATAATCCTGTCTCTGCCACCCACTGATCATAAGACGTTGGGCAAATGTTTTGGCCTTTTAGGATGCCATTTCCTCACCTGGAAAGTTCTGGGGCTGGGTCTCTGAGTCCTTCCCAGCTGAGACATTCTAGGAGTGGCAAAATCAGTGCTGTAATCCAGAAAGTTCGTGTGTGTCAATATAGTAGAAAAAAGAACGACGAGAGTCAGGCCAGTTAGGGTATGATGGCAAGAGCTTCTATGAGGCATCTTAAGAGGCTGAATGAGGCCTTTCATTTATTCATTCAGCTAACATTTAATACTCAGTGCCAGACACCATGCTAAGTACTGGGCATTATAACAGTGACCAAAACAAAGTTCCCACCCACTCTCAAGACACTTTCTGTCTAGGGGCAGCAGAGGAACTAGGAGGAACATGAGGAATAGATGTCAAGATGTAGTTTGAGTACTTATCACATGGGGTGATAATTGAAACTGTGCAAATGTATAAGGTACCAGGGGAGAGAAAATAAATTCATTTTGAGAGAAAAAGATGCCTGAGGAGATAGAACCTAGGAAACATTCTGTGAAGAACCGACTAATGTTCCACTGCTTTATACAAAGTATGGTCTGCATCAAGTCAATGCAATAAACCCAACCCCAGAAATATCCTGTTGTGGCTAAGAAGTTATGACACACCAAAGAGATAATGTCCATTTAGACACCCGGTTCTCTGTGATTACATCACTCCTGTATATGAAGCAAAATTATACCAAAGCCATATGTATATGGTTTTGTATAATAGCTGATCTACTTGGTTTCCTCAGAAATGTCTTCAATAAGTACCAGTCAATATGTTAAAAAAAAAAAAAATTGTATGGGTGGCTGCCTGATCTGCCACCCCCTCAAATCTTTTCCCAGACCATCTGGCTCTTTTTTTTTTTTCCTTTTCCCCAAGTAATCGGAGCAGATCCAGAAGCAGATTCTGAGTGCCTCAAGCTTTTCCTTATTTACCCTTCAGTAATTACATGTTACAAGTTGTCTTCTCTATTAGAGTCTGAGGCTGAGCAATTAGCCTCCCATTGTCTTCTCAGGAAATGATAGCCGTGTGACTTGTGGGAAACGCAACTGTTGACCACTCTGGTTAAAATCATTTGGAAAATGTTCAGCATTTCCTCTGGTTGATCATTTAGACTGGCTGATTTTAGAAAGCTTTCTGAAATGCTGGAGGTCAGTAATGGTTGTCAAGACTGGCAATGCTACAGGGTCAGTTCCCTGAACAAAACAAGATTCTGACCACTCTGGTCTCTCAATCCACTGATTTGTTTGGAATCTTGAGCACATGACTGAGCCCAGTGCCTCTGCATTCTATTTGTAATGCTTTATTGGTGACTGAGTTAGTTAGGATGCAGGTCATTGAAAACCCAACTTAAGGAGGCCTAAACAATAATAAATTTATTAGAAGTTCAGAGGTGTGGCAGACTTCCTAGTTGATCTAATGCAGAAACCCTTGCTCTGATTCTCTGTGGGGTTTGTTTGTTTGCTTACTTGCTTGCTTGTCTATCTCTGCCCTCCTGTCTGGGTTAGCTTTATCTTTAGGCTTGGAGCAAGATGGCTACCTAAGATCTGGGCATCACATCCCACACAACAACATTCAGAAGGAGAGAATTTCTCCCAGAAGCATGAGGAGAAGCTCCCAGCAAAACATTCTTCACAGTTCATTGCCCTGAAATGGGTCACGTACCTATTCTTGAACCAGTCACTGGAAAGGGGAATGGGTTTCATTTAGAGCAGTGCTTCTCAAACTATAGTGTGCACGCTGACCACCGGGCAATCTTGTGAAATGCAGGTTCTAAATGGGCCTGGGTTGAGCCTCAGAGCCCACATTTCTAAGAAACTTCCAGGTGATGCTGATGCTGCTGGTCAGCACACTGCAAGGCCTTAGACCATTCAGGTCCCGATTCCCCAGCTGGGGGTGCTGTCACCTACCCATGAGGCACTGTGGTTGAAAAAACCTGGGGGTGGGGGTTTATGTTAGGAAGAAGGAAGAGGAAATGGTCTCGTGCAGATGAGAATTGTATTGGACAGACTGTTCTTAGCATGTAATGAGGATAATCACCTTTAAACCAAGAGTCACACCACAGCCTATGATATGTATTAGAAGCAAAAAAAAAAAAAAAAAATGCGTTCGTGCTAGGAGTTGTTGTGTGGGAGCATCCATAAACATCTTGTGCTTATTTATGACAATGTATACATTGTAATTCTTGAAACAGAATAGCACGGTCACCTTTGTTATCATTCTGCTATTTTTATTAGTAACTAATACCATATATCTGATGTGCCCTTAAGCATAAAAAGAGTGTGCCAAGTCCAGCCTTTGTTCTCTGAGTGGATATCTTATCAGTCTTAGTTATTGGAGAGGGAGAGAGTACATCCCTACTTGTCCTAAGAGTCACTTGACATGATGTTGAGCTTGAAAAATGCTGCCAATGATGAATTTCTGCCAAAGCAAATGGTCACAATGCCCTTATGAGTGGTTTTCAGTGGAGAACATCATTATGCTCTCTTCATTTTAAAAAGAATTATTCTGTTATTCTATTTTATTTATTTTTTTGTTCGTCTTGGCAAAGACACACAGGAGCCCTGAGCCACAGCCGTTTAGGAAAAAGGCTGATAAAACCAAAGTACCAGTGTCCATCCTGCAGTTGAGCCATCACAGACTCAGTGGGGCTCAGAATGAAGCGTGCAGCCAGGTGCCAGGGTAGACCTTCCTGGGATGGTCACTTTGGTAGGGTTGCCATTTTCAACCTCATATGCAGAGATAGCATCACTCAGGAAGGTACTTGGAGATGGAATTTCATTGCTTCCTCTACTTGTTTGCTTCAAAACTATGGGCTTGTGTCTCTGGAATGGCAGAGCTTGGTCAGTCTCTGGTGGAGGCCAGAGCAACTCGCCAGCATGGGCCACCAAGGCACCATGTTCCAGGAAATCACTGGCTGTCTTTATCTATGCAAAGGCCCTGAGAGCTTAAGAGATTCTTAGCTACTCTGGACTAGCTGGGGAAAGCTGCTAGACTTTAAGCATCACGAAGGCAAGAATTGTGTCTGCATTGCACAGAGCTCTGTGTATGGATGGAATGACCGAACAGCTGGTCTGTTCCCAGGAGATATGTCAGTCAACATCGACTGAGAATTCACTCTCTAAAGGGAAGTGAAGGAGCATTTTGTTGCCTGACTTAAGTAATTTATAATCTAAATATAGAATGTTTAGGTGCTTCATCTACATATTTAGGACCTCATATTTAGGCTGCCAAAGACAGATGAGATAATAACAATATTAGCTGAGCTTGTGTAGGGCAAGCAAGATTGCACAATTCTTCACTGATTGATTCAAACAGTCCTGACTCAATGCCTACCTACTACGGCTGCTATTGGGCAAGACATTATTAACCATGGGAGGAATAAAAAGATGGGGAAAAATGGTCTTTCCTTAAGAGACTTACATTTCACAAGTGGGATGTGACATGTACATTTATTTAAAATATCTCTATAAAATATGATTTTAAAAAAGAAAGGTAAAATAATACCAAATTGGGAAAAACAAGGTAGAAAAGCCTCAAGAAGGAGAAGAGAGTTAACTTAGGCCCTCTACCTGGGCTCTTGACCTGAGGTCCATGGATCGTGTTCAGGGGGACCTATGAACTTGGATAAGGAGCCCTGGTGGTGCAATGGTTAAGTGCTGGACTGCTAACCTAAAGGTTGAACCCAACCAGCCACTCCACAGGAGAAAGATGTGGCAGTCTGCGTCCATAAAGATTACAGCCTTGGAAACCCTTTGGCAGTTCTACTGTATTCTACATGGTCGCTATGAGTCGGAATCAACTCGATAGCAATGGGTTAAGAACTTGGATGGGAAAAATATTACCTCTTTGTTTTCACTCACTCTTAACTGAAATTTAACATTTCCTTCCATGATGAAAGTAGCACTATCTATATTGTCACCAATAGCAATTATGAATACATTCATGTCATATTATAGATATCCTGAAATATCATTTATGCCCAACACTAATTCAAATTACAGTAGTTATTAGACTTTTCCTGGATCTTATTTACATATTGAAAGAAGCACATTTATTACTATATCACAATTTTGTTATATTTTAATAACTATATATCAGTATAATTTCTTCAGTCCTCTGCATTTTGTGTTTTAATTCTGAGCATTTGAAAACATTCTGAGATTATAATGGCACAAAAAGGTGAAGGGTCCTTGCCTTAGAAAATTGTTAAGCCTCCTAAGGGCAGTTATGGGAGAGAAGGGCTCAGAGAAAGGACTGGCATGCCCAGCACCTCAGAGGCAGGGCGGGTTCTGGTGCCAGGGCTCTACAGCATCTGAGGAGATGATGTGGAAATAAAGCTGAGGGAAGGGTGTGTCCTGGGCTAATGAAATTTCACAGATAAAATTTATAGGTGATGGGAAGCTGTGGAAGGTGTCTCCATTGAGGAAGGACAGGCTCTAAGTTGTGTTTAGAAAGGATGCTTTGCAGTGCTATGAGAGCTGGATTGAAAGGGAAGAAACTAGAGTCTGGGAGACTCCTTTCTGCAAGAAATGATGCAGACAAGACTCAGTGTAACAGTAAGAATGGAGAGAAGGTGATGAGCTCCAGCATGACTGTGAAACTAGAATGGTGGGTTTGGGCCATGAGAGGTGAGGAAAGTGATTTAAAAGTTTCAAGCCTGGGTAACAAGGAGAGTGATGGTAATAGCCCACGTTTACTGAGTGCTTATTATGTGCCAGATGCAGTTTTAAGCCTTTATGGGTATTATATTATTTAATCCTGATAACAAAAGCATGAGATTGGTACTGTAATCCCTATTGTGCAGATAATAAAATGAAGCCTAGAAAAGAAAGGTTAGGGAAATTGCCCAGGGTCCCCATAGGGGACAGGGAGTGAGTATTGAAAGAAATAGAAAGGAGGAATTGGTTTGGAAAAGGAATGTTATGAGCGCAGTTAAAGATATTTCTGCAACGTTCTCTTGTGTTCAATTATTTAAAAGGGCTAAAAATTCAAATAAGCACAGTTCTGGTTTATTTCATTTCCAGATTTTTATTTTTATTGTAAGTGAGCACCGAGGTCGCTTATAAGTTGGTTTCATCTTCCTGTGCAGAACAAAGAGAAATCAGTTAGAGTCTGGTGTATTGATGGGTGCCTGAAACAGAGGGAAGAGTTTGTCATTTCCAGAAGAGAGACAAAATATACATTAAATCATTTCCACTTAATGATGCATTTTTTCTTTTGTTGTGTGTTGTTTTTCAGGACCAGTCCTACAGCTGTTTTAGAAGACATGTGGTGTATATAAAGTTTGTGATAGTTGGGGGAAATTTTGGTAAGTGTTGCTGCATTTATTTCTGATACCTTTTGTTGTAAAATGCTGCTCACAAAGGGAAACCATCACCTTGTTCTGTGTATCTTTTAAATCTGCACTAAACTGAGGCAAAATAGAATTTTATAATTAAATGTGATATTGAATTGGTGTTTTCTAACTTTATGACTTTTTTTTCTGGTTATTGCTGGTTATTAAATAATATGAGGTTTTCTAAGATATAATAAGTCTAGATTTAGGAAAGCGTCTGGATGCAGGGTAAGAATATTCTTGACAGTATAATTTATGTTAAGCCATCCATTTATTACGAGTAATAAGCTTGGTGATCAAAAGGATAAAATAGAATAAAAGTTTCCAAAACTGAAATTCTTAGGATCTGTATGTTGAAACAAGAGAAGTGAGCAGTTAGCTGCTTGGAGAATAGAAAATTAAAGGGAATTAAGACTCCTGCATGCCTGGTGCCAGCCCACAGTGAGTGTGACAGGGGCTTGTGAGAATAAGAACAACTCAGAAGATCTTGGTAGCAGTTGTAGAGAGGACAGTCTTTGGGGTCAGGAGACCTGGATTAAAATCCAAGTTCTGTACTTAACTGGTTGTTCCTTAACCTCTCTGAGCCTCACTTTCCTCATCTATAAAACAAGTCTTGTAATGATGAGCCTACTTCACAGAGCTGTTGGAACATAGTAAGTGCTGGATAATGCAGTTATTCTTATTAACAGAACAGCCTTGTTGGGAGGCAGGACATCTGTCCTTGAGGTCAAGCCACCAAAAAGTGTGTGTGTCTTCTAGCAGGAGGGCTTCCAGGAGTGAGTTGGAGATATCACAGGGGACATCACAACTGGTCACCATGTCCATGCTCCAACATTCACTCCATAACTAGCTGTGGAAATCCCCAAGACATTTGCCTTATTCTCCTACCCTGGTGATTCATTCTTAGACAAACTTGGCTAATTTAACTTCCCTTCCTGCCACCTTTGCCACCAAGTGAGGATACATTGTTGAGTTTTGTCCCATTTCGAAGTTAACAGTAGTTTATAAAGCATTCAGCACGTTCTCTGGTTGATCAGTTAGACTGGATGGTGGGTGGGGTAGATAGTACCCTCAGTTTGGGCCTCAATTACAATACTTAGGCTTTCACTTCTAAATCTTTCTTTTGATTTCTTTTTCCTGTGCTTATTATATAGCCTTCGCAGACATCCAATTATTGGGCTGAAATTTTTGAGCTTTGACAAAAAAATGTGGCTGAAAGGCCTATAGCTGTGATTGGGAGATCCAAATATGTCAGTGAAGATGGGCTGATATTTAAGGTTGTGTATCTTTAGGTAACTCGGCTCTTAGTTTCATGGAATCAAAAAGATGAACATGGTCTTAGAAGTTGGCCCAATCTCCCACTAGCCAAAAAAAGTCTCTTCTACAGAGTCTCTGATAGAGGGAAATTCAAATTCTTTCAGATATGATAAGTTTGTTACTGCACAGGGCAGCTTGCTCCAATTAAAAAAAAAAAATTAAGGCCCACAGGGAAATTTTGATGAGTGAAAAACTATTATGTATCTTGATTTTGGTGGTATTTATGCAACTGTATGCTTTTGGGAAAACTTAGAACTGTACATTAGGACCGGTGAATTTCTCTGTTGTTTAAATCTTAATTTTAAAAATGGAGAAAAAGAACAATTCAACAATCAAATGGACAATTAACTCATTGAAAAGGAATAAAGCAGGAAGGAAGGCAAGATGGAGAAAGGGAGAGAGGGAGGGAAAGGAAAGAAAGGACTAAAAGGAAAGAAAAGCGATCTGTTCCTTATGTTGAGCTTCAGTATGTACTCTGTGGAACAGGGACTTGGTCTTGTTCCTTCCAATAGCCTCAGTGTCTGGACCATGCTTGGCACATAGAAAGCATGTGATAAATATTTATTGAATGATCTGTTGCTTTTGATCACTGTTGTCAAGTCTATTCCAGCTCATAGCAACCCTATAGGACAGAGTAAAACTTCCCCAGAGGGTTTCCAAGGCTGTAATCTTTACAGAAGTAGACTGCCACTTCATTCTCCCAGGGAACGGCTGGTGGGTTCGAACCGCTGACTTTTCAGTTAGCATCTGAGTGCTTTAACCACTACACCACCAGGGCTCCTTCTGTTGCTGTTAGTCACTTTCTAATTGAGGAAAAGTTCCACTCACTTTTACACACACCAGCCTACCAAATATTTAAGACATTTTCCTTCTTCAATCATTTTCTCTTCTCTGGGCTAAACGTACTGTCTCCCATTTTTGGATTCTTTGTCTTCTGATGTTATTTTCACATCCCTCCCCACCCAGGGACTCTCCTTGGGGGGCGGGGACTACCGTGGACCCATTAATGATATCAACAGACACAGGACGCTAATCCTCTTCCTTTGCAATCAGTACTAGGTGCCTGGTAATGGATCATGAAGGATTTCTTAAGAGCGGTCTTCTAAGAATGGAGCTCCTAAAAGTAAAGAGGGTAGCAGTCCAAGAGATCAGGTGGCAGCAAATTCATCCTCTTAAATGCCCTCACTGAAGTCAAGCCAAGCCCTAACACCCTTCGTCTGAGATAGCAATAATGCTGTTTATAAATCCTTGGGAGCAGCTGTGTGTTATAGATCCTGATTATTCATTATGAGCACACAGGAAGTTTGAAATTCTTAAAACTTGTGAGTGCCTTAAAAAACATAGGGTTTTTCTGTTTGTTTTTGACCATACCAGGGAAGATGCATAAATATATGGAGAACGGTGGTTCTCAACCAGAGTCAGTTTTGCCCCCTAGTTGTCATAACTGGAGTGGGGGTGTGACTGGCATCTAGTGGGTAGAGGCCAAGGATGGTGCTAAACATCCTACAATGCACAGGCCAGCATCCCTACCCCAACCCCGAGCAGAGAATGATCCAGTCCAAAATGTCAATAGTGCTGAGGTTGAGAAACCCTTGCATAGAGGTAACAACAACAACAAAAATGTTAATGTTTAAATTACTCATTATTTTAAAGGTTTAAATTTTTAAATATTTTACTGTTTAATTATATGTAAATATATAACTAAAAAACATAAAGAAGTTTGTTCAGAGGATCATAGGGTATAAGGGGCTCCTAAGAGGCCATCTCTTCCATTATCCTTGACTTCAAGTAAAAAATGACCTAAATGAATTCAGACAGACAGATGGGTGTCTGAAAGCTTATACTTGAAGGGCTGTCAAGGAAAGATAAAAGCGAGACTCACACAACATGATCCCAGCATTCACACAAAAGAGGTTGTCTCATATTTTAAATTTCAACCTCAGCTTCTTCAGATGTGTTTGTCTTTAGATGACCTCTGAGATGAAATAGTATTTCAGTCTGGGCTAGTCCTTCCTTCTGTATCAAGAGTAGTGATTCTGGTGTGATGAAAATGTGCTTAGGGAGGAGAGAGATCTCATTACAGATGATTGAGATTGAGTATTTTGGTACACAGTGCTGTTTATTTGCATCAGTTTTCTAGTGACACCACAATCTGGTTTAGATATGAGTTGTTGAGAGCTTCTGTAGCCCAATATGGCTACATTCGCTGAAGGAGGGTGATTAAAGCAACATATGTCAAGTTGTGATATAGGACAATCCACTTGAAAAGATTTTACTTAATTATAGGGTTTACTTTGGGAGAGGAGCTATGCTTTTTGTGAGCTATATTTTGGGATACACTAACCCAGCTTCTAGGCCAGTAATATCTTCCCAGAAAGGGTGTGGTGCGTGTTTTTGGACATAAATATTTTCTTACTGAAAGCTTTGGTATAATATTCTTTTGACTTTACTACCCTTCATTTTTCTTTTTCTGATAATCTTTCCTCTGGCAAAATGCTTTGAAAATGCGTTCTGGAAAGCTGGAGACAAGAAGGATAAAAGATCTCATTTCAGATGGCCAAGCCCAAAGACTTAGGGACTTTTTATTATCAGTCTGCTATGTTTAAGATGAATGGATTTTGGAGGAATATACCAGCACTGAATAGTAAGCAGAGTCGAGTGAGACTGTAAAAAATACTGTGTTGGCACAGTAGCCATCCAAGATACAATTGGTCTGTATCTGCCAGGAGCAGCAGAAAAAGGAGAACCATGAATCAGAGAAGGAAATAGACAACAGGTGTGTCTCCTTGAACTACTCTCTTACCTCCTTTGCCATGAGACCAGAAGAACTGAATGGTGCCTGGCTACCATTACTGAACATTTTGATCAAGAACACAATAGAAGGAGCCTGATCAAAAGGAAAAAAAATATGGATCAGAAATTCAAATTCTTATGAAAACCAGACTAACTGGACCCACTGAGGCTGCTGGGGAAACACCCAAACCTATTACCCTGAGATAATAGGTAAACCTTGAACTGAAACTATCCCTTGAAGTCATCTTTAGACTCAGCAACAGTTTAGCTCAATTAGCAAAGAATGTTTGTCTTGAACTTTGAGCCCTTTTACAGGATTATCTATGAGATCAAATAGACAACAGTAACTTTAAAGCATAGGTGACGAGGTTCGTGGGCAGTGAGTCTAAGCTAACAGTGGTGAAACAATAGGAGTAGAGATGGTGAGAATGTTGGCACAGTAGGAAGATTGTAACCAATGTTATTGAACTGTGGAAATTGTTGAATGGGTGTAGGTTTTGATATGTATATTTTCAACAAAAATAAAATCAAAGTTAAAAAAAAAAACACTGTATTGGCACTAAGTATTTTTATGTAAGTATCTGTGGGGAAAACTTTACATTTATAGCTACTCATATCCCAGCATCCCCTCTCCAACCCATGGATAACTCACATGGGCCATTTTGAAGGCCCTTTTGTGATGGCTCATGACCTACATAGGTATCTACATTTTTGCTTTGGTTTTTTAAGACATGCCTTTTCCCTGCTCTGCCTCCTTGGTCCCCACACCTTTTGTGGCCTCCCTCACTTCCATGTTAATAATCCCTTGAGGCCTTGGCCTTAAAGGAGAGATCAGAACTCCCTGCCAAGTCAGTGTTTCTTAGCCTTCATTTAAATTGAATGATACAGGAGAAATTAATAAGCTCTACAAAGGTATTTTATTATAGCTTTCTTTTAGAGGGTAAAGTCTCATTTAATTTTTAAAAATATTATGATAAATGTAAGAAGCATTTAGGTATTTATAATGTATTCTATACTTGTATGTACACAAATGACAGAATACAAAAGCAGCTACTTTTGTGGAAATTGATTAACACAAAAATGTCTCATGTTTATCATAAATTGAAAATTTCTCTTTAAAGGTTTGGCTTTCTGTTTTTGAGGAGTATTTAATGACCTGGAAAAAAATGCTCATGATATGTTATTAAGTAATAAAGGAAATTGCAGTTGGCTTGTTCAGTATAAGCCTAATTTTGTTTTTAAAATTTGCATGCAAATGCATATAGAAAAAATAAATCTTGAAGAATGTGCACCAAAAATTAGCATTATTTACCTCTGGTTAGTGGCGTATTTTTTCTTTTTTTATGATTTAATAGTGTTTAATGAATATATATCACTTTTACAATCAGAAGCGATAAATGTTATTTTTAAAAATATGTCATCTTTTCTTTCAAAAGATGGGATAGAAATATATAAAAAACAATTTATCTTATTTAAAGAGCTCTAGTGGTACAGTGGTTTGGTTATGGCTGCTAACCAAAATGTCAGCAGTTCAAATCCACCAGCCACTTCTTGGAAACCCTATGGGTCAGTTCTTCTCTGTCCTAACTCAAAAATAAGAATAACTCGCCAGAAAAAAAGAATAACAAAAATAAGAATAATTGCATTCATAACACTTTCATGTTATTGTGAATCTGAGTTTTTAGATGTCTTCTTGTTTCTAACTAGCATTTGGAGAACAGTAATCCATAACTTTCTGTCATAGTTCTAGATGTCTTTCAGTTCAACTGGCTTACTCTAGGAAGGAGTCAGTTGCCATCTAGTCAGTTCTGACTCATGGTGACCCATGTGTGTCAGAGAAGAACTGTGTTCCGTAGAGTTTTCGATGGCTGATTTTTTTAAAGTAGATAGCCAGGCCTTTCTTCCAGGCTGCCTCTGGGTGGACTCAAATCACCAAACTTTGGTTAGCACTGAGCACATTAAGTGTTTGCACCACCCAGGAACCCCATCTTACTCTAATGGCTGCTGTATATTCTAGCACATAATGGAGCCCTGGATGGGAATGGAGGTAGTTGGACCCAGTCCACAGCCCTGCATCTTACTGGCAGGCTGCCTGTGCAAATGAATATTATGATATCGTTTGTGTAGCTAATGTAAGTTTATAAAGAGCTACCGCACACTTGATCCTTCCAAATCAATCCTTAGGTGGAGCAGATATTATCCCCATATAAAATCTGAGACTCAGAGAATTTGGGTGATTGGTCAAAAGCAGTGGGAAAGCTACTCGCTGCCTCCTCCCTCCAGGAGGCATTTGAAAATGTATGAGGGTGTTTGTTGTCTTCATCTCAAAGATGAAGAGGCATTTTTGTCATGTGATGGGGTAGGGAGTGGGGCAGGGATGGTGAGTGTTCTGCAGAGTACCGGCCAGTCCTGCCCAGTGGAGTCGTCCCTGGCTCAGTGTCAGTAATGCCTCCACTGAGATGCATTGGCCTGAGATTGTACAGCTAATATGCAGTAGAGCCAGGACTCACACCCATGCTATTTGAATCCAAGCCCTTTACCAAAAACCAGTTGCCATCAAGTCGACTCTAACTCACGTGACCCCCATGTGTGTCATAGTAAAAATATGCTCCACAGGGTTTTCAGTGGCTGATTTTTTTGTTTTTGTTTTTGTTTTTGTTTTTAACCAGGCCTTTCTTTCTAGGCACCTCTGGGTAAATTAGAACTTCCAGTCTTTTGGTTAGCAGCCAAGCACATTAACCATTTGCACAACCCAGGGGCTGGAAGTTTTTTACCACTTCCTCCATATTAAAGGCATCACAGAGTTAATTCCCATTTCACTGGGAGCTCTCGCTGAATAAAAATTGAATTCATGGTAGCTGTTCTGCAGCTTATGTCATTGCGACTCTTTGCACCAGAACTGAGGCACAGCACATTTATGTTCCATAAAACCTCAGCACCCTGTACCTGTCACTCCTCTAGTCATGCCCAGTGCGGGGAGAGAGAGTGCTGTCTTTTGAAAAAACCGCAGCCTAATAGGATGCTCTACCCACAGTCTGTGATCCAGTCTTACTGACTTAAAAACCTTCCAGATAGGGAATTAGGTGTCAATTTCAGGAGTTTCTAATGTGCTGTCTTAGGCTTCATACCTATCTGGTGGACTTGTATAGCCTGCTGTTGGAGCCTTATTTAAAGTTTGGTTTTGATGTCAGCTAGCAAAGACCATTCATGAAATTTATTCAAGTGGTAGAAATAAAACCAAATTTAATGAAAAGTCATACAGTGGAGATGACCTAAATATAAATATTAATGCGATTATTAAAAAAAAAAAAAGAGGAGAGGTAGTGATCTTAGATTATTGTTTTCTTTCCTTCTTTCAGTTTCTTCCTCAACTTTTTATTTTGAAGAATTTCAAACCTGTTGGTTGGGAGAATGATAAAATAAAAACCTATATACATTCCCTTTTCCTAGATTCACCAGTTGTTCTAAATTTGCCACATTTGCTTTATTCCTCCCTTCCAACTATGTGTGTGTGTATATATGTGTGTGTCTGTTGTACATTATATAATTTTTTTGTTGAGCCATTTGAAAGTAAGTTCCAAGCATCCTGATAGTTTACCACAAAACACTTCACCACGTATCTCCTAAGAAAAAGGACTTTCTTCTACATAACCACGATACTATTATACCTGAGAAATTTAATATTTCCAGAATATTCTCTAATATCCAGTCATTTTTCAAATTTCCCCAGTTGTCCCAAATGATCCTTTATAAGTCCCTTCTCTCCACTTTTCAATCCCAGATCTAATCAAGTTTACTTGATACATTTGGTTGCTAACTTTTCCTTTACCCTATAGAACATTATATATACATATACATATTTTGTAAAATGATCTTTCAGAGTCCAGGCTGATTGTGGTGTAGAATACACACTGGGCTTGTGTGCTTCTTCATACTGTTGTTTAACTTCTCTATTTCTGAAAATTAGAAGTTAGATCTAGGGGCTTAATAGGTGATGTTGTGTGCTTGATATTACATCACATCGGAAGGCAGGTGATGTCAAGTCATCCCATCATCAGCAGTTTGATCTCTTTGGTAAGGTGGTAACTCAGACCTCACCATTGTTAAGGTACACTTCTCCTTTGTTATTAGTAAGCCATCTGTGGCTGGTAATCAGGCCCCCATCTACCTTTCAGCCAGTGGTTTTCGTTTTCATGGATAATCCTTGCCTGGATCAGTTATTACATTGGGATATTGTCTGATATCCTTTATCCTTGCTTTCTCATTCTGAATTCCCTATAGAGTATGATCCAGGCCCTCAGTTGTTTATGAGTTTTTTAGCCATTTCCTTGGTGGTTAGCTAGATTTTGCTGTGATTGTAAATTATGTGATTATAGATTTTTTTCTCTTGCCTTTGGGATAGAGAGGAGTAACTTTAGCAGAGCATTTACTACACGCCAGGCATCACACAGTCTCCTTACATGTAGAACTTCTTTTGCTTTCCTCCCACACAGCACCTCAGACTAGCAAAGTGACATGACTTGCCCAAGGTCACCCAGCCTGTATGGTGGAGCTAAGACCAAGTGAAATCTTTGGGCTTTGACCCAAGGTTTTTCAACTCTTCTGTGTTCTCTCCAATCCCCTCTTCTGACTGTACCTCCCACCCTACAGTTCTCACACAATGCAAATGCCTACTTGACTGGGTAGGTCCATTAACAAGGGAAGTCAGCCAGGAGGGAACTGTGCCACTGGAGAAACGTAAGTCACCCATCTCTAAAAGGGGCAGGTGCTGCTGAACCTCAGACAAATGTGGTCCTGGTGCTGCCAGATCTAGATCTGGATATTAGCTGCCTCATCTTTTTGATGTTGGCAACCGATTTATGTATTCTGAAACTCATCAGCCAAGCCACCCATGTTTTGGCACCGGCACTGCTGCCGGCTAAGTCAGTCAGTCAAGGCTTTGTTTAGAAATGGCATTCATCTTTTTTTTAAAAAACAAACCAAAAAAAACCCCTCTTTTAAACAGAAGTTAATATGCTTGAGATGTGATACTGCTTCGATTTAAGGGGTGTTTTGATTTTTGAAGGGGGGTGAGCTTCGTAGAAGTGTTATTAACTGACATATTATAGACTCTTCCATATCTTAATTGGTAAATTAACAGCACAATAGTAGATATTTCATCTGTAGGTTTGAAAGAAGGTAAATACATTTCCCTTTGAAAATCACCGGTAGGATTTTTTTCTTTTTCAAGTTGTTCTCCAAGTGCTTAAGAGAGGAATGAAATCTGTCTGTTTTGCCCGTCTTGCACTCATTGTCCTTTGTGTATATTTAACTGTGTTAACGAGTCATAGAAGAATCTGTAAGCTTGTTCTCTTGACAGGAACTGAAGCAGAACTAATGCAGATAAATAGCAACACTTCTCAAGATGGTCCTCTGTTGTTTTAGTGCTAGCTGAGGACAAAAACCTTTTACGTTAATTCTGTTTTTAGCAAAATTGTTCTTTTTGTGGATTGGGAAAAGGGATAATGATGCAGGTAAAGACCTTCTCTAGTCTTACTTCATAGTGTAAGAATTTAGTCCTGTCCTCCCATTTTACAGACTAATGACCTGAGGCACAGAAGGGTTGAGTGGTGCCCAGATCAGACATGATTAGCATGCATCTCCTGTGATTGCTCCTCATCCTCCCTGAAGCTGAAGTTTTAAAACAAGTGGTGTCTTGGTTATTTAGTGCCGCAATAACAGAAATACCACAAGTGGATGGCTTTAACAAACAGAAATTTATTCTCTCACAGTCTAGGAGGCTAGAAGTCCATATTCAGGGTGCCAGTTTCTGGGAAAGCCTTTTTCTCTTCATCGGATCTTGGGGAAGATCCTTGTCATCCGTCTTCCCTTGGCATAGAAGTTTCTCAGCACAGGGACCCTGGGTCCGAAGAACATGCACAACTCTCCTCTCTGCTTGATTCTTTTCTTTATATCTCAAAAGAGATTAACTCCAGATACAACCTAATCCTGTAGATTGAGTCTTGCCTCATTAACGTAACTGCCTCTAATCATGCCTTGTTAACATCATACAGGTTAGGATTTATAACACATAGGATAATCACATCAGATCACAAAATGGTAGACAATCACGTAATACTGGGAATAGTGGCCTAGCCAATTTGATACACATTTTGGGGGGACAAAATTTAATCCATAACAAGAAGTAACCATAATGTTTCACCCTGGTACATCACCTCATTGTCCACAATGTTCCTTCCCATCTGACCCCTCCACCACCCAGGTTTCTACCACCAGTCGCAGTTAGACAAGTAAAGAAGCAAAGTTCTAAGCAAGTGCTGTCCAACAGAAATGGAATGCACGTCACATGTATAATTTAAAATTTTCTAGTAGCCACATTAAAAAAATTATAAAATAAAAAGAAATGGGTGAAATTAATTTTAATAATCTATATCTTATTTGGAGGCCTGGTACAGTGGTTAAGAGGTCAGCTGCTAACCACAGGCTGGCAGTTCGAATCCACCAGCCACTCTTTGGAAACCCTATGGTGCAGTTCTCCTCTCTCCTATAGGGTCGCTATAAGTCAGAATCTACTCGATGGCAACAGGTTTGGTTTGGTTTTGGTTTATGTCTTATTTAATCCAATATATATCCAAAATATTATTGTTTCAGCATGTAATCAGTATTAAGAATTATTGAAATCATTCACAATTTTTTGGTACTTCAAAATCCAAAGTGGATTTTACCCTTAGAGCACATCTCAGGTCAGACTCGCCACATGCCAAGTGTTGAGTGTAGCTAGTGGCCACTGTATATTGGACAGCGCAGCAGTGCAGAGGACAATGTCCAAAGTCACACCCAGCTAGGTTCTTTATTTTAAATCTCTTAAGAGAAACTTAATCAGCTTTCTTGTGCTTCCCCCAATCTGAGACCACATATTTCTGTCCTCTTTGTGCCACTTTTTCCTCCAGCTAACTCTAATTACAGGGAGACTCTTGGTTTGCCCATAACCACTAGCTCAGCAGTTTTCTACCAGTCCTGGCAGCTGGTGAGACCAATATGCACTGCCATGTAAATGATAGTGTAAAGCATACTTCCAGATTTCCCCACGGCAGAATTTCCATGATTTTCTTTCTGTTAGGAATAACTCAAAGGCATTTTTCAAAACCAGGCTGACTTTTTAATTCTTTCTTAAAGGCCTATCCTAATCAATGAACTCTTAAAATACATACTAACTAGTAGTTGCCCCAGGACCTCAGCAGCCCAAGTAGGCATTATACATTTTAAAATATATTTTTACACCAAATATACCTTCCTTTTAATTAATAATGATTGGGTTTTTTGTTGGTTTTTAACTAGCCAAATAAATAAAAAACAGTTGCCATTGAGTTGATTCTGACTCATGGCAACCCTGTCTGTGTCAGAGTAGAACTGTGTTTCATAGGATTTTTTAAAAATAATTTACTTTATTTTTGTTGTTGTTGAAAATATAAGCACCCTGGTGGTACAGTGGTTAAAGCACTTGGCTGTTGACAGAAAGGTGGGTAATTCAAACCCACCAGCTGCTCCACAGGACAAAGATATGGAAGTCTGCTTTACTGCCTTGGAAAGCCTATGGGGCAGTTCTACTCTGTCCTGTAGGGTCACTATGAGTCAGAATTGCTAAGACTCAACAGTGGGTTTGGTTTTGATTTTTGTTGAAAATATACACAGCAGAACATACACCAATTCAACAGTTTCTACATGTACAATTCATTGACATTGATTACATTTTTCAAGTTGTGTAACCATTCTCATTCTTTTTTTTTTTTTTTTTCAGCATTATTCCTCCCCCATTAATGTAAGTGGCTGATTTTTTGACAGTAGATCACCAGACCTTTCTTCTGAGGCACCCATGAGTGGACTCAAGCTCCCAACCTTTTGGTCAATAGCTGAGCACAGTAATCATTTGCACCACCCAGGAATTTCAACTAGCCAGATACTTCCCCAATATATTAATCCTGTTTTGAGCATTATGCACAATGAAACATCAGTAAAGGTTAGACTCCATTTCCATTAAAGGTCAAGTCCCTGAGCAGTGACTCAATTACTTGAAGTATTAGACTGTACATTCACAATCCCAGGGGAAGAAAAGACCAAAGAATAATGTCAGGCTCCTGGGGTTTGTTATGATAGATTTTATCTAAATACAAACTCTGATTTGTAAGAACTGAAATTTGAATAGGGGAGAGATTGTCCCATATTCTTCATTAGAGGCCAGACCTCTGCATCTTCCAATATTCTCCGTCAGATGAAGGATAGAGCAAATAATACCCCTTTTGTTAGTCTGCGGTCTTCTCCAGTAATTGAAGGATGACACCACAAAGCCAGTCCCTCACCTGAAAGATAAGTGAATTTTCCTTAATTGTCTGCAACACTGTAAGTCTTAAGATTTTTGACTTGATATCGACCTTACTCATTCACACACTCCTGAAATCTTCCATTAAAAAAACAAACAAACAAACAAACTCTGGGTCTAGGGTTACATTTGGAATCAGAACAATATATTGTGAGGCCCTGTTTTCTTCTCTCATCTTGCCACTTGCCTACATTAGTGCTCCCCTCAAAATCTGAAACCAAAAATCAAACCTATTGCCATTGAGTGGATTCTGACTCATAGCAACCCTATAGGTCAGAGCAGAACTGCCCCAGAGGGTTTCCAAGGCTGTAATCTTTACAAAAGCAGACTGCCACATCTTTTTCCCACGGAACAGCTGGTGGGTTCGAACTGCCAACCTTTAGGTTAGCAGCCGAGTGCTTAACCACTGCACCACCAGGACCCCTCCTCCCCAAAATTTGAGCTCCCCCAAATCAGAATCCTTTTATTTGCTCTAATTGAAAGGCATTTTTATTTCCTTGAGTGGATATCTCGTGTTCATTTCAAAATGTCGTTTAGTAGCTCTATTTCTGCTAAATAACCAGAAATTATAGTTGACTCCAGCCAAATGGCTGAGTCCCTAGGTTTTGCTTCCAAGTATGGTGCTGAGTGGAAATGTTTTGGTTTCATTTTTAATACTAATAGTTGATTAAAAAGTGATGGATGGGGCTGAGAATGGGGAGGGAAAAGGAAATAAAGAGTATAGTGGCAGAGCATCATCTACTTTGGGGATTCTTGACCTGGGGTTTACATTAGAATCACCTGAGGAGATTTAAAAAATCCTGCTATCCAGGCTGCACTCTGCTCAGTTAGAATCCCCAGAATGTCCAAGCAAGTGTATAAGAATCTTACTCAACTGTATCCGTTTGTCAAAACTTGGGGAGAATTTTACTGCATATAAATTATACCTCAATAAACTTATTGTCCTGATATATATTTGTACGCATGCATCGAAAGTTTTGACACCTGCCAACGTGGAGAATATCTTGACGGTGAAATGCTCTGGAGTCTATGGATAAAAAGCTCAGAGTTGAAACAGTCATTCATTTACTTGAGTAAACATTGAAGGAGCATTGCTAGGCTTGTTTTTGCCCTGGGAAAACAGAGGAACAGTGAGACACAGTACCTGCCCTTACGGGAGTTCTTTTTTGGGTGAGACCACTATCCAACAATTACAATGCAGTGTGAGAAAGGAAATACGAGTGTGTCTAAGGAGCAAAAAGAGAGGAGAACCTCAACGTACACGCATACGCACACACACTTCCACCTCTGCCCCACTGCCACCTTAAAGGTGGAACTGGGTAGGCATTGTTGTGAAGACTTAAACACAGAGGAGAAGCCCCACAATATTGAGTCTTGAGGCATGAGGAGACAAGAAGCTGGAAAATATTCTGCCCGTTTTCAAAAGGAATAGCCCTCAGAATTTGATTCTAAAATTTTTTTTTAAAAAAAGTTTATGACACCATTTGTTTTTTAAGGTGATTTCAGTAACCATTGATGCAATTCAGTTTGTTCACCGTGATATATCTAGTCCCAGAATGAGTCATGGTGCCTGACACACAGTAGTACAGCATAGTAGGTGTGTTGAGTTGAATTGAGCTTTGAGTAGTTTTGTCTCTCCTCTGACATCTGTATATTAGAATATATGTCACTGCATATAGTTTTCAAAATAGCACCCAAGTTGCTTCTTGTAAGTGTTGTTTCCAAAATACTAAAAATCTTTGTCCTTCAAGGAGAGCATATTTAAGAATATGTGAGTGGTTTCTGCTGCTTTATGCCATGGTATGATTTGATTTTTATATTTTAGGAGCATTAAATCTTTCTAACCTGATTTTTACTCTTCCTCATTCTTAAATATATCTGAGGTTTTGGAAAAGTAACGGAACCAAAAGATCATGGCATTTCATTTCTTATTAAGTCTGCTATTCACGTACACACAGAAAACAACACTGTTTTTTCCTAGATATTAGGTGCTCTTTCAGGATTTGGGAGGGCAGAGAGTATTTGAGATTAGCTGGTGATACTACACTGAAAAACATAGTTGATGCTGGGGTGCCTACTCACCCAGGACAATTGGTCTCCCTGCATATTTTGCAGCTTATATGCAGATTACCTTCGTTGGTTACTCTGATGTTGCAGGACAGAACAGGAAAATTGTTAACTTGACCCTTTGACGATGTTGTGATATGGAAGGACAGAAAGGACCAGCTCCTATGTTGCTTGGTTTGGAAGGCTGAGTGATATTTCTAGAGGTGCCCTGTGCACTGATAATTTTTACTGTTGCCCAACTCTAAAAGCAACATGCACTCCAGGTCCTGTTGCTTTAAATAGCCATCTGGATAGGAGGGACATAGATGATCTTGTGGTAGCTAGACTTGAGGTTTTAAAAGGCAGTATGGACGGGGTATTGGCTTTAATGTTGGGTATGTGTTTGGATCTGAGCTTCATTACTCACCAGCTGAGGGGCCTTGAGCAAGTCACATAACTTCTGTGAACCTCAACTCTCTACTTCCAAAATGGTGGCTATTTTGCGAATTAAAGGAGATAATAAATGTGATGCTAACATGATATCTGGCATTAATAAATGCTTACTCTGTGTTAGGTCTCTTTACACTTCCCCTTTTTAGCCTTGGTGGTATAGTGGCTAAGAGCGACAGGGAGCTACAGCTGCCATCTGAAAGGTCAGCAGTTCGAATCCACCATCTGCTCCTTGGAAACCCTATGGGGCAGTTCTACCCTGTCCTGTAGGGTCTCTATGAGTCGGAATTGACTCGACAGCAATGGATGTGGTTTGTTGTTTTTTTTAGCACAGATACCAATCATGTCATTTCCTTGTTAAAAACTTTTCATGGCTCCCATCACCCACTGACAAAGGTAGTTAAGACGTTTTATGATCTGTCTGCCCAACCCGCTTCTCCACTGCTTCTGACTCTCATAGCAAAGCCAAGTACCTCTGTGCCCTCAGTGGGCCTTGGGCACTTGCTTTCCAGCCCTTGGATGCCTTCCGCCCATCTCTTGGAATCTAGATCCAAATCTACTGCAAGACTCATCTTAAATGCACTTCCTCTTAGCCCCTCGGGCTGGAAAATTCACCTCTGTCTCTAGCACCATGTCTTTCTCATCACAGATGCTCAAAAAACAACTAAAAGGATTGAATGTATTCTAGAACAGATAACACAAACTGAAGAAACAGGTGAAGGTTACTTGCAAGGTGCATCTTTCTATCAGGGCAGAGGCCTTTGCTGGGAGTATAAAAATTTGACCAGCCTCTCTGAGTGTGTGTGTGTGTCTGTGTGTGTGTGTCCCTGTGCATATGCATGGAGAGAGTGGGGGGATGGGGAGTAGTGTGTGTGTATGTGTCTGTATGCTAGTTCTTTCTGTTATGAGCTTTCCTCCTCCCTGGCCCCCTGCAAGAAGCCTGCAGAATAGTAAATGGCTTTCTTCCCCTGCAGGGGCCCATCTTGGCCTGCCCAGTCAGACTGCATCCACGTGACCCCACCCCGAAAGACACGGCTTCCGCCATCACTGAGAGGGCTCCCAGAGACAGATACCGTCTCATGCAGCAATACCATCACAGCCCCCTCCTTGCTTCCAGCTGCCAGCTAAGGGGAACAAAAGAGAATGAACCACAGCAGGGAAAGGAAGGAATTAAGGGACTAGAACAGGAGGTTGACATTTTTGTTTTAAAGAAAGAAATGAAGGCTTTTCCTTTTACTTCTCTGGTTAACATTGTCCACAGGTTCTTTCCTCCAAATTTCTCCCAGTCCTCGATTCTGAAAGCCACTAAGGCAGCCCCTTAGCTCTACAAGCTTAGACCGTTGATAAGTGATGTGGGAGAATGCAGTTTTAACTGGGTCCTTCGTTAACCACCCCTGATTTACAGAGGGAGGCTGTTCAGTTACAAATAGTTTTTGTTCTGCTAAACCAGAGGCTCCCCACACTGTGTCATCTGCCTGCAAATTAGCTAGAGGCACAAGCTTTGCATTATGCAGAGTATTTATTCTCACGATTATTATGCTGAAAAGTGTGGTTTCTCACTTTTTTGCCAGTACTGAGGTTCTCACCCGGAGTGATCTGAATCACCTGGGGAGCCTTTACAAAATACTGGCTCCCCCGACCTTCTGCCCCTGCCACACCCATGAGAGTAAGGGGGTATCGGGGCCTCCCTAACCCCGTGATGTTAACCTCAGTGTCATCACGTCTTGCTTTCTCAGATGTTCCTTATTAAATTTTTTAGATGCAGGATTCCTTCCCAGTAACAACTCATTTGAAAATCCTTCTTGTTGTTGTTGTTAGGTGCCATCGAGTTGATTTCGACTCATAACAACCCCATATGACAGAGTAGAACTGCCCCATAGGGTTTCCTAGGCTATAATCTTTACGGGAGCAGATTGCCTGGTTTTTCTCCTGTGGAGCCACTGGGTGGGTTAGAACCACCAGCCTTTAGGTCAGCAGCCAAGCACTTAACCATTGAGCCACCAGGGCTCCTTTTGAAAATCCTTCTTCTTTCCCAGAAACATAATTTCAAGTTTTTTGGTTTTTTGTTTCGGTGGAGGGTTCTTGGCAAAATCCAGTAACCAATTTATTTTTTAAACATTCTACCATGGAAATTTTCAAATTTATAGAAATTAAACAATGTAGTGTATGGACCCCCATGTACCCATCACCGAGCTGCAACAGTTATCAACATTCTGCCATTCTTATTTCATCTACTATTTTTGCTCTTTTTTGATGAATTCAATTTTGTTTAATAGATAAGAGAGCAAGCATAGTTTGTGAACTGATAATTGGTTGTGTCCCGACCATGTATTGACTCTAATGTGTGCCAGAAGCTTCCCATTCATACCTTATTGCATTTCATCCTCACAGCAACCCTAGGCATTATTACCCACATTTTATAACTATGCAGATTGAAGCTCTATGAAATTACACGCTTGCCCAAAGTCTTCCAGCTTGTAAGTGCTCAAACAGGGATTCATACCCAGAGATGTCTGATAAGCATGCTTTCTCCTCTAAGGTACACCTTAGAAAAATAAAAACCGTAAAAAAAATGTGCATTTAAAAATATTCTAGTACGGATAGATGGATAGCTGTGTGATAAAGCAAACCTGTTATAATGTTAATGTTAGAAGCTGGATGGTGGGTATGTGGGTGTTCAGTGTAAAATTATTAAAACTTTGTATCTGAAATAATTCACAGTAAAATGTTGGGGAGGAGTCTAACAGAAGCAAATTTTGTCTTAAACATCAAGTAGCAGATGAGCTACACAAGCTATTCAGATACCTATCCTGTTGATGGGGGCAGTGCTGGTTCAGTGGTAGAATTCTCACCTTTGGTGAGGAGACGCGGATTCAATTTCTGGCCAGTATACCTCATGCACAGCCACCACCTGTCTGTCAGTGGAAGTTTGTGTGTTGCCATGATCCTGAACAGGTTTCAGCAGACCTTCTGTGGTTAAGATGGACTAGGAAAAAGGCCTGGCAATTTACTTCTGAAAATCAGCGAACGAAAACTGTTTGGGTCCCAATAGTCTGATCTGTAGCCAGTCATGGAGATGGTGCAAGACCAGCCAGCATTTCATTCTATTATGCCATGGGGTCGCCATGAGTAGGGCCAATTTGACAGCAGCTGACAATAAAACAACAGCAATAATATCCTGTTACTATCTGCTCCAGATCTGAGCTTGGTTGAATTTTAACTTTAAAAATAGCAAGCCATGGATGGAGATCACCTGGACACATAGCTAATCAACAGTAACTGGTTAGGTCTTAGAGAATGCAAAAAACCAGATGTGGAGGCAAAGCCCCTCTCAGAGCAGCCCCTCAATTGCCGTCCGACAGCTCAGGAAGCCTCCTCACTGTTGCTGCACCATGGAGGCCAGAGCCAGGCCAAATAACGGGCAATTCCTCTTTCCAGTCCAGACTGCTCAAGTGGGATTTTTATCATTGACCCAAAGGAACATTCTGCATACATACAACCTATGTGTTGAAACTGTTCCATCGCAAAGAAGAGCACAATCAATTTTTTATGCTACGTTGAAAACATAGAGCCACCCACACCACTCCGCTGTGTAATGCCAGCCCTGATTTGATGTAAGCTGGTGGGCCAGGAACTGCTGATCAGTTTTTGCTGTGTTGGAAGTGACGGTTGGAGGCATGGATACCCTGTTCGGGGGACTTCTGAGGGTATTTTCTTGTTGAAGGTAGAAGGAGCTTCTGGGTGGCCAGCCAGCAGGCCCCAGAGTGCCTGCAGAGAGCCCAGTGTTTCCCAGCAGCCACCCATCTCCTTCCCAAGCTTGGCTGCCATTAACATTACCCAACCTGCCCTTCAGTGCTCCTGGCCCAGGGAAAGCTCTGCCCTTCTAACTTTAGCTTGCTATGGAGAGAGGAGCTGCTTGGAGATCTGAGAGCCACCTCTCCAGAATCCTCCAGTGTCCTCACAGATTACAAAACTATTGTCACACCAGGAAACTAGGACATTTCCAAGAAAACTTTTCCCACTGCTTTTCCAGCTTCCCCTTCCAGAATTCCAGTTGAATCTTGGAGCCCATGTGACTCACTGATGTTCACACCATTGTACTGTTCTCCTTTCACTATACCCGAGCAGATTTTAAAGCCCTGAAGAGGTACCTGTCTTGTAAGTTAACTACTCCATTTGCTTGCCTCATCTTGACATCACTAGGAGAGAGGGAAGAACAGACTTGATATTCAAACCTGGTGTGAATCCCAACTCCACTGTTACTAATTATGAGACTTCGGAAAAGTTGCTTTAACTTCTTTGAGCCCAACTCATAGGATTATTGTGAGGTTTAAACTCAGATAAAGTATGTAAAGGCACCTAACCTAGTGTCTGACCCATAGCAAGTGCCACTAAGCACTTTTTCTGTTGTATGTGTGGTATGTCCTAGGTATGATACTAGAGGCTCTGCCCTTCAACCCATGACCCTGCCAATAGCTGGTGGTGTGATCACACCCTGCCTCTTGGCATCTCAGTTTCCTCATCTAAAAACAGATTGCAGGTTCTCCAAGATTCTGTGTGTTTTTTTTTTTTTTAATTCTGTTATCTACTTGCTCCTTAGAGGACTCCATCAGATTGGAGAGGCACAGGAAGGTTCTATGCATGGGTCATGGGCAGCCCAGAAAGAGTGAGGGCTGAGGGCATATTGGAGACTTTGGTGAGATTAAGATGGAGAACGTAGGGGAGAAATGATAAAAGTGAGACTGAAATCAAAAGGCTGACATTTCTCATGGCTAATTGCCTCCATTAACAACTGCCTCTTTTGACATGAGACCAGAAGAACTGAATGGTGCCCAACTACCATTACTGAATATTTTGACCAAATATTCTATAGGAGAATCCTGATCAAAAGGGTGGGCTCTGGAACAGAATTTCAAATTCTCATGGAATCCAGACTTTCTGGAGCCATTGAGGCTGGATGAACCCTCGAAACTCTTGCCCTGAGATAATGTTTAAACCTTAAACCAAAAATATCCCCTGAAGTCTTAGCTTAATTAGTAAAGAGTATCTGCCTTGAGCATTATGTTCTTTTAAAGAACTATATATGGGAAACTATATATGAGATCAAATTAACAACAGCAACTACAAAGGATAGGAAGCTTAGGGGGCAGTAATTATATGTTAGTGGAGGAGGAACAATTTGGAAAAGGAAGATGAGAATGGTTGCACAACTCAAAGAATGTAATCAGTGTTACTGAGTTGTACATGCAGAAATTGTGGAATTGGTGTCTGTTTTGCTGTGTATATTTTCAACAACAAAAATAAATTATAAAGAAAAAAGGTTGGCATTTCTAAAAACTGAGATTTTCACTTGGTCATTTGGCCAAGGGTGGGCCCTCAGGAGGTTTAGTTATCCCACACTGAGGAGTGTTGGTGTCTGCGCTTCCTTCCGGTCACTTCCCCACGGGAGACCTAATTGCAGACTGGTCCCATGCAACTCCCTGCCAGACAGGGAGGCTGCTTTGGATGAGTAGACAGTGCAAAACTGCTACCCACGCATGCTGTTGCTGGCTTCCTCCTGAAAATGAGTTCTGTTATTTCATGTGGTCTCTCAGCCAGGAGCGCCTGTTTGCTCAGCTTTGCATAGCACACGTTAAATCTGTTGTTAGATTTGCAGTTCAGCCTTTCTTGTGGATCTTCCATCCTTAGTGTTGGTTCTGCCTGCTGTAGCCGTGTAGGCACTCAGGGACGCATTTCCTTCCTTCTCTGCAGCTGTGAGGGGACCAGTAGTTGGGTTCTTTAAATGCAAGCAGATGGAAGAGAGCTGGCGGAGTGTGGAGGCAATTAGAGGATTTCTTCTTCCACCCAGTGCAGGTTTTCTCTCGGTGTGTGGCTGTTCTTGCTGTTTTTTATTTTCCATTTGGGTTTTGTCAGGCTGTCACCTTTTTTCTAGGCTGTATTTTGCTGCTGGTTGCAGTAGTTTGCAAAATGGGGTGACTTGGTTGCTTATTGTTTGGAATTAAACTTTTCACACGGAAGTATGGATGATGCAGCTGATGATGATGATGGCACTTCATATTTTAAAATAGTCTGCAACTTGTAGAGTGCTCTCACATACGTTACTGTCTCATTTGGTCTGGGCAGAGGCTCAGACAAACATAATGGCTATACCACTTTGCTCAAATAGGGCTTTTTTCCCTTATCTTTTACACCATCTCTGTAGTCAAACCACAAAGAGGGAGAGTAACTGAAAGAAAACTATAGCCTTCTGCTCTAGTCTTTTTCTCTTCCTTGTTCACTCAGTCAGTTAAATATTTTTCAAACACTTTATGTGCACACCACTGGATTCTCTGGTGACTGTTAGGTAGTTGAAGCAGACAGCCTTTGCCATAAGGAAGCTTCCAGTCTAGTTGGGGAAATAAGACATACAACTGTGAGAGTTTAGCTAACAGTGCCTGGCACTAAGTAACTAGTTGAATGGGTGGGTGAATAAATAAATGAATAACATAACCCATCAAAGTCCTGAAAAACAAAAAGAGTGAGGGTGGAACTGGGAGGTGTACAGACTTTGATAGGAATGGGTACAGACAGATGGGCCAGGGAACAACTCGGGTGCAGAAAGTGTCTGGGTGCCCGGGAGGGAGAAAGCAGAGGACTATGCAGCATTGTGGATTGTCTGCTTTCATGATTTGCCATTGTTAGTGTAGCTAAATGAGGGCTGAAGATATCAGAGAAAGCCATGTTGATAGATGTAAACTGAGCTGAGTGAGCAGAGAAGATGCTATTCTCTGTTGAAGGACAGGGGAAGCAGAAAGGAGGGAGAGATTGCTTCTAAAATTGCTGTTGGGGAAAAGTGCCAGTGAAATTGTCCCACCTTAAAGGATCTGTCTCCTGGAGCCTACTAAACTGCAGCCCTGTGCTAGGAACTGGGAGAAGGCAGTGGGGAAAATCCAGGAGATATGAGGTCTTGCCCCAATCTTTGAAAGACCCTGCCATGCACAGGAAACAGTGAAATAACGTGAATTTCCCACCCCCAAATAATCAAGTGCTGGGATAAGCCAAGGAGTTCAAAGAAGGGGGAGACCAACATGGCCCTGAGGAGCTGAGAGGAAGACTTCCTGGAAGAGTACTGTTAGCATGGGGCCTGGCAGATGGTCAAGATAGATAGTTGCATGGGGATATATACCATCCTGGGCAGAGATCATGCTGGGCAGTGGGAGATTGATGGAAGAGGTGTAGATGTACTAGAGTGGAGAGCACGGAAGCCAAGCTGCGGAGTCAGAGAAAGTTTCTGAGCAGGGAAGTAACATTATAAAAGTGGTAAATGGAATCTTTGTTTTAATGCCTTGCTGCCTCACATTCCGGTCTGGGCTTTGCATTGCCCCCCACTGACAGTGCAAGAGTAAGCCAAGGGGAATAAGTGGCTTCTTGGTATGGGCGTTGAATTTTTCAGTATCTCCTGATGACACTGATATACTCAAGGCCAGATGCCCAGTGGTAGACCAGGAATAACAAAAGAATATCCTCCAACCGTCAGTAGGACTTTATTTTTGTTGGTTGTTTTGGCCACCATGAAACTACTTATTTTGTGAATGTTGTGGAGCCCACCGTGAGTTCGTATTGTGTGAACTCTAGGTGTTTTCATCATGGTTAATTTTTTTAAAACAATATCTACATTAATACACGCTGCTAGTATTAAGAGCCTAGAAAATACAGAAAATCACAATGCAACAAACAAAAGTCACCCATTATCCTATCACACAGAAATAATCACATACGTTGTTAGTATTTTGTTCAATGTCTTTTCTCTATGCAAAATTTAGAAATTTAAAAAATCTATTTCAAACTGTACTTAATGTTTATACTCTACTTTTTTAAAACTTGGCAATGTACTGTGAATATTTTTATGTTAATAAAATTTATTTTACAATATGATTTTAGTGCTATGTACTATTCCATTGTATGTATGTACTGTAATTTATTTAATCAATTAAATAGAAAATCAGTCTCCTATTTTGCTCGTTTTGGTTGTTCCCAGTAGATTACGTTTGTAACATGTTTTAAATGACCAATGTGTGTCTCTCTTCAAGATACCCATCTCTTTCATGATATGGGATGCCATTTTGGAGGGCCAATTCCTGCTGACTTTATTATAAGCTGTGTGTAACAGAGACTGTCTACTTTATTTTTCTTTTAAGGCAGAATTTGATTTGCAGTGGCCTGAAACTTCCTGCTTGTGTTTCTTTTCCAGTAATAACTGTGATTCACCACAGTTCAAGGTAACTCCATCTACAAGGCTTCCTTTTTTTTTTTTTAATTGTACTTAGACGAAGGTTTACAGAGCAAACTAGTTTCTCATTAAACAATTAATACACATATTGCTTTGTAACATTGGCTGCCAACCCCATGACATATCAACATTCTCCCCTTCTCAACCTTGGGTTCCCCATTACCAGCTTTTCTGTCCCCTCCTGCCTTCTTGTCCTTGCCCCTTGTCTGGTGTGCCGATTTAGTCTCATTTTGTTTTATGGGCCTATCTAACCTTTGGATGAAAGGTGAACCTTAGGAGTGACTTCATTACTGAGCTGAAAGGGTATCTGGGAGCAATACTATCGGGGTTTCTCCAGTCTCTGTCAGACCAGTAAGTCTGGTCTTTTTTTTTTTTTTAAGTTAGAATTTTGTTCTACATTTTTCTTGAGCTCTGCCCGGGACCTTCTATCCTGATCCCTGTCAGAGCAGTCAGTGGTGGTAGCCAGGCACCATCTAGTTGTGCTGAACTCAGTCTGGTGGAAGCTGTGGTAGTTGTGCTCCATTAGTCCTTTATACTAACCTTCCCCTTGTCTTTGGTTTTCTTTATTCTCCCTTGTTCGCTACGATTGAGACCAGTGGAGTATCTTAGATGGCTGCTCACAAGCTTTTAAGACCCCAGACGCTACTGACCAAAGTAGAATGTAGAACATTTTCTTTATAAACTATGTTATGCCAATTGAGCTAGATGTTCCCTGAGACCATGGTCCCCACAGCCCTCAGCCCAGTAATTTGGTCCCTCCAGGAGTTTCGATGTGTCTGTGGAGCTTCTATGACCTTGCCTTGGACAGGTTGTACTGGCTTCCCCAGTATTGTGTACTGTCTTACCCTTCACCAGAGTTACCACTTATCTATTGTCTATTTAGTGTTTTTCCATCCCCACCCCTCCCCTCCCTCGTAATCATCAAAGATTGTTTCTTTTTGTGTGTAAACCTTTTCATGAGTTTTTACAGTAATGGTCTCATACAATATTTGTCCAAAAAATATGGAACACTTCACGAGTTTGCTTGTCATCCTTGCACAGGGGCCATGCTAATCTTCTCTGTATAGTTCCAATTTTAGTATATGTGCTGCCAAAGCAAGCACAAGGCTTCATTTTTTTGGAAGTGGAATTTTTCAGTGGGAACCACTGAATAGAGATTAATCCTGTAAGTCTTCCATGAAATTATACATACTGACTCTCAGAGTTTCACAATGTAATTAGGTTTCTTGTGTTTCTTATTTTTTATCTTCTCGTGCTTATCTGGGTGAGATGTGTGTTGAAGAGCAGGAGAGGAAAGTTAAGAAAAATAAAGTGTTCTTTTTTAAAAATTACTTTAACTGTTGCTGGTACATAGGAGCACACTTTTTCATATTAAAGTAATATCTAGCAAGTCTAATAATTTATCTGTATTTTTCTTAGGTTTTCTGTGTAATTATATCATCTGTTTTATTTCTTCCTTTTCAATCTTTTATTTTTCTTTTCTTACCTCTCTGGCTAGGACTTGCAACACAGTGTTAAAAAGAAGCAGGGATAGGACACATACTTAGCATGTTCCTGATTTTGAAGAGAATTCTGCTAACATTTCACCATTAAGTATGATGCTCACTACTGGGTTTTGGTAAATACTTCCTAATAGGTTAAGAAAAGTCTCTTCTGATCCTGGTTTTCTTAAGAGTTTCTATCTTTAAAAAATCACAAGTGAATGTTGACTTTTATTGACCTCTTTTTCTGTGTCTATTGCTAGGATCATAGGCATTTTCACTTTTAATCTGTTAACGGGGGAATTACTTTAATCAGTTTTCTAAAGTTAAGCCATCCTTGCATTATTGGTAAAAAATCTAATGTAGTCACGGTACAAATTTTGCACTGTTGGATTCAGTTTGCTAATAATTTATTTAGGATTTTTCCATTTGTATTTATCTCTGAGATTGTCCTGTAATTTTCCTTTTTTGTACTGTTTTTGTATGGTGTGGTACTAAGGTTATACTAGCGACTTTCATTTTCAATCTCTGGAACTTGCCTTTTTCTTCTGGGAGTGCGAGGACGGAGTTCTAAATATGCCCATTGGATTAAACCTCTTAGTTGTATTGTTCAAATCTTCTATATCCTTTAATTCATTAATCCCTAAGAGAGGTGTTGTTAAAATCACTCACTTTGTTTGTCAATTTGTCCTTATAATTCTCGGAGGAGCCCTGGTAGCACAGTGGTTAAAGCACTCGGCTGCTAACCAAAAGGTTGGCACTTCAAACCCACCATCTGCTTTTCGGGAGAAAGATGTGACAGTCTGCTTCCATAAAGATTACTGCCTTGGAAATGATTTGTTTTATACATGATAACCTTTATTATCCAGGAAAAGTATTGAAGAATTTTAATTGGCATTGTCCTTTTTCCCTCAGAATGTGGATTTCTTCCTTTGACTTATAAGCAACTATGAATCCAGTTTCTCAGAAACCCAAGCATTCATCTTCAGATTACCTTCTTAGCTTCAATACTATGGGCTATCATAGGAAAAAAAAAAAAAAATCATAAAACCATAGAGCTACTGGGCTTGAAGGAGCTTTAAAGTTCACCTAGTCTAACCAGTATCTGTTCACCCAAACTCTACCAGAACATCTCTAGTATCAAGGTATTCTCTGTCATCTCTGGGTGTCAAGGTATTCTGTACCATCAGCTCTCATTATAATAAGCTTTTTCTTTTTTATTTTAAGCCAAATGTATCTCCTTGTGACTTCTCCTCTTTCTTCCTTTGGAATCATAAGAAAATATTCTTCGATATAACAACCTATCAGTTTTTTTAGGCTTCTTGAATGTCTTCTTCTCTAAGGAAAACAATTTCCAGTTTTAGAATTAGTTTTTCCCAGGTGCCTTCAACATCCTAATTAGTTTTCCAAATAAGCTATAGATTCTATAATGTCACGGCTTGAGAAAATATCAAATTACATACATACATATACACATGTATGTGTGTGTATACACGTATGTGTATGTTTTAAGGCAAGTTTTACTGAATAATTGTTAAAGGAGCCCATCAGAAAAATATCCTGTATTGGGGCTAAAACCAACTAACCCCGTCATATAATGATTTCTTACTCTCGAGGAAAGCAAATGAAAGTAAGAGACTTGACTCTTGCCTAATGCTCTTAAGCATATACACCAAGATCCATGTGACCCTTTTCCAAAAGATAAACAATGTACTGCACAAGGAAGGAGAGCAACACATACTAACGAATTTCCTGTTTTAAAAAAATCTCTTTGTTTAGAAGTTATGCTGGCTTGCTTTCTATGTTTCTACTAGAGAACAGGGAGAAACTTGCCCTTCAGTTGCCCAAATGTGGTGTTATGTTTGGAAGTTCCGTTAGTCCACAGTTTATACCGAGGGAAAGTAGTAAAAGGTGTCAGAAGACTTCCTCCTCCGTGGGAACTTCTGTGTTTGCAGGAAGTTGCCTCTGAGTCATGGGTGCTGTCCCCGTCTCCTTCATTATCCACTGCAACCATCAAGAATGCAAACCCCTGCTTGAGGCCCAAAACTATTCAGACAATTGAAGAGTCCCACCTATGGAAAGACAGTGTATTTGATAAGGAACAGTATTGCCCTTATAACTAACTGGTCTCTGTCTCTTGGTGCTTAAAATTACCAGTCTACTGCAATTTAAATAATCAAAGTTTAGTCTTGCTTAGATCTGCTGAGTGCAGCGTCTAGTTTAACAGATTCTGAATCATGCTCTTTTCTGTTAACATCCTTAGCTCAGCCTGACTGAGGAGAGGACCTCCATGACCACCAGCAAAAATCCTCTCTCCTTGGGTGAGCTGAGCTAGGCATGTTAAGCAACTTTACCCAATACGTTTATATCAAAAGCATTCACGATTCTCAGTGTTTCTGGAGCCTTGGTTTAAGTGTGGCCGAGCTATATTTCAGTAAATACCACATTAGATCACACTGGCTTTTAAGCAGCCATGTCAAACTATTGACTCAAATCGAAATCACTTTCAGCTAAAATCCCCTCCCCCAAATCTTTTTCACACATGCTGCTGCCAAACCACATGCCTCCATCCTGTACTTAAGCAACATTTTTTGTTGTTGTTGTTCAGGCCCTCACATTTTCCCTTACTAATTTTATCATCTCAGTTGTAGCCTGTTACTCCAGCCTATCAAGATACTTTTGTGTCTTGAGATTGTCATCTATAGCATTTCCTATCTCTCCAGAAATTTATGCTATCTGAACATTTTACCAAGCAAATATTCCATGTCATCATCTAAGATATTGGCAAAGTTGTGGAAGAGCTCAGACTCCAATTTATGTCCCTAGAGGCCTCCTTCTAGGTGAATATAGAGTCACCCACCAATGACATTTAAATATTATCATTCACTTCATTGCCCCAGTATCCAGTGTACATTTTCCTGTCTTATTCCCAAAGGTATTATAAGAGACCTTTTTGGATGCCTTGCTGAAGTCCAGAAAGAACCATATTTCTCTGATCCTTGTCAAGGTAGAAGGTGGGCTAAATATTCCTCATATGAAAAAATCCTATCTGAAGGAACAGACCAAATGCTGAACCACTTCTTTAGGATTACCCAAATCTATTGTTTTTGTTTTGATTTTTCCATCTAGCATGCCTTGATGCTTTTTCCAAGCAGTAAGACAAATTATTGTTGAGAGTTCAAATGCAGGGATGGGACTGAAATTTACCTAAAGTTTTTTTATCCCTTCTTGAGCATTCAAGTTAATGATTTCCCTCACTTACGCTAAACTATCAAATACTAGAATGTTCCAACTAGAATGTTAGCAATAAACTAAGTCTTCTGTGCCATTCCATTAGTCGACAGCCCTGTCTCTGCATCCATCCCATCCTCATCACCACCTCCCTAAATCAAGATTCATTAACACTGTCTTGGATTGCTAGAGCCACTTCTTAACTCTGTGTCCCTCTCAGGTGCTCCCTTAGCTGAACCATCTTAAACAGAGCTGCCAGACTCTGAACAAGTCACTCTTGTTCAAAACTCTCCAGAATCTTCCCTCTGCACTCTCAAGTCCAGTCCTCCTCCCTTGGCAGGTTGATTCAGGGCAGCCACTGCCTCCCTCCTTAGACCCTATGCCACCTAAATGGCTCCCATGTCTCCCATGCCTTCCTGACTGCCTGCCTGACACTTGTCTTTGCTCAGCTGTGCCTGTGGCCAGGAATACAAACCATCTCTACATTTAGAAAGCTTGCTCCTCTATCAAGTGATCAACTAAATACTTCCCCTCAATAAAGCTTTGACTGATCTCTCTACTGTAAGTAGTTTCTCCCACCCGTACACTCCCAGTGACACTGTGTGGCTTCCAGGTGACATTTGTCTTAAGTAGAATTATTTGTGTACTTGTTTTATCAAAAGCTACTCTGGGGTGAGATGATAGCTTATTCATCTTTTTAACTCACCAAGGGCTGGGCACCTAGTAGATAGAACATGTTGGATGGATGGATGGATGGATGGATGGATGGATGGATGGATGGATGGATGGGTGGGTGGATGGATGGGTGGG
>NW_004443953.1:20847630-20962375 GCF_000243295.1 Trichechus manatus latirostris | reverse complement strand
GGAGTTGAGACTCAAGAGAGGGTAAGTAACTTGCCAAGACAAAGTTGGACTAATAGAATTAATAATATACCAAAAAACCAAACCCGTTGCCGTCGAGTCAATTCCAACTCATAGCAACCCTATAGGACAGAATAGAGCTGCCCCATGCGGTTTCCAGGGAGTGCCTGGTGGATTCAAACTGCTGACCTTTTCGTTAGCAGCCCTAGCTCTTAACCACTACGCCACCAGGGTTTCCAGAATTAGTGATAGAGTTCCCAAATTCAGTAGTGAAATATTTGTCCAACACTACTCCACACTGTCTCCCATGCTTTTGCATCAGTCTTTTCATGGAAATACTAGTAATTTAGTAATGAACATTCAGTTTTAAGAATTGAACCAAAATTCTTATATTTGGTTGTTTGCTATATGATAAATGTTTTACATGCTTAGAAGTATATGTTTGGGGGAAAAAAATGATGGACTTTTCCTACCACATTCTTCAAATCTCAGAAATAATGTCAAGAACGGGACACTTACTTATGAATATTTGTCTCATACAATTTAAAGTATCTGTGAATACATCAGAAACGTTGATCTTTTCAATTCTAAAAAGCAAAATTATCTTAATAGAATAGGCACTAGAGTTATACTGTGCCAGCAGTTTGTTAGTCTGTTTTTTTGTTTGGTTTTGGTTTTTTTTTGGGTGGGGGGAGGATTATTTTGGTGGGACTAGGTAGCTGATGTTAAAAATAAAGATTAAGCCCCTGGATGAAATAGTCACCCTACCTAGAGGAGGTATTTCTGGCTTTCTCAGACTACAGTGTAACGTAAGCATTATGTTGTCAACCTGAACTGGGGCTGATTTGCTTCATTTGAATCTGAAAGGAAGCCCGCTTCTTTCCTGTTGCCACACAAAGATGTTGAAAAGACTTATAGAGAAAACAGGTGCACTGATATGTGTTATGTTCCCCAGACGTCTGTCCCCTCTGCCCCCAAGACAGTGGAATAGTTGAGAATGAGCTTGAATCAGAAAATTAACAAATGAAAATAAGACATATCCAGATTGGAAAGGAAGAAGCAAAACTATCCTTAGTTGATGATGACATGATCCTATACATAGAAAATCCCAGAGACTCCACAAGAATGTTACTGGAAATAATAGAAGGCTTCAGCAAAGTGGCAGCGTGCAAGATCAACACAGAAAAATCAATTGGGTTCCTCTGCACTAACAGGGAGGACTCTGAAAAGGAAATCAAAAAATCAGTACCATTTACAATAGCTCCCAAAAGGATAAATAAAATACCTAAGAATAAGCCTAACCAGGGATGTAAAAGACTTATACAAGGAAAACTATAAAACACTACTGCAAGAAACTAAGAGATCTACGTAAATGGAAAAACATTCCATGCTTATGGATTATAAGACTTAACATTATGAAAATGTCAATACTACCAAAAGCGATCTATAGATATAATACAGTCCTTATCTGAATCCCAACAACATTCTTCAATGAAATGGAAAAACTAATCTCCAACTTTATATGGAACGAAGGAGACCCCGAATAGCTAAAGCAACATTGAAGAAGAAGAAAGTAGGAGGCTTCACGCTTCTCGATCTCAAAACTTATTGTACAGCCATGGTAATCAAAACAGCCTGGCACTGGTTCAATAACAGACACATAGACCAATGGAGTAGAATTGAGAACCCAGAAGTAAATCCATCTACGGGCAGCTGATCTTCGACAAAAGGTCAAAGTCCGTTCAATGGGGGAAGAAACAGTCTCCTTAACAAATAGTGCTGGCAAAACTGAATATCCATATGTAGAAAAATCAGTCAGGATCCATACATCACACCATGCACAAAAACTAACATAAAATGGCACAAAAGACTTAAAAGTTAATGCTAAAACTATAAACTTCCTGGAAGATAACATAGGGTCAAAACTAAGGAACCTAATTGTCAGCGTAGTCTGTCAAACAAAACTAAAAATGCACAAATGACAGAAGATAAATTAGATAACTGGGACCTCCTAAAAATTAAATACTTATGCTCGTCAAAAGACTTTACCAAGAGAATAAAAAGAGAACCTACAGACTGGAAAAAGTCTTTGGCAACGACATACCTGATAAGGGTCCAATCTCTAAAATATATAGAAAACTTCAACAACAAAAAGACAAACAATCCAATCAAAAAACAGCAAAGGACATAAACAGATACTTAGTCAAAGAGGATATTCAGGCAGCCAAGAAATACATGAAAAGATGTTCATGGTCATTACCCATTAGAGAGATGCGAATGAAAACTACAACGAGATATCATTTCACCCCTGCCAAAATGACAGTGATAAAAAAAAAAAAAACAGGAAGCAACAAATGCTGGCAAGGTTGTGGGGGGGCTGGAACTCTTATACATTGCTGGTGAGATTGTAAAATGATACAACCACTATGGAAGACACTAAGGTGCTTCCTCAAAAAGCTAGAAATAGAAATGCCTTATGATTTCAGCAATCCCGCTCCTAGGTATATATCCTAGAACTATAAGAGCAGTGACACAAATAGACATATGCACACCTGTGTTCATTGCAGCGTTATTCACAATAGCAAAAAGATGGAAACAACCTAAGCACCCAGCAATGGGTGAATGAATAAAATTGTGGAACACACATACAATGAAATACTACTCAACTATAAAGAATAATGAGGAGTCCATGAAATATCTGATAACATGAATGAATCTGGAGGACAGTATGCTGAGTGAAATAAGTCAATCACAAAAAGACAAATATTGTATGGTCCCACTATTATAAAAAGTCAAGAATAGATACACACACAGAAAGCAAAGTTCTTTGATGGTGCGTTAACCAAAAAAGAAAGGAAGGGAAAGAAAGGAAAGGGAAGGAGGAGACTGGGAGAGGGGAGAAGGGAAGGACCTACATGCCTAAAATTTATGATCCCACTAAGTATTTCTTTGGTCGCCTCTAGTTCAGGCAAGGCTTACCAGTTTTAGTGATATTATGCTTATGTTATAGAAAGTCACAATTGAAGGGATCAGAATCAAGGAAATAAAGCCAAGGGTTACTTCAAAATGGACAAGTATGTGAGCAGCAGCAGTGCACACTGACATTACAATACTGTCAGAAGTTACAGATATCAGATTTAAATTAGATATAACAGGAAAATCTATGGAAATCGGGATGTAAAACTCTGGGATTCTTTCCAGGAGAAATCCTGTAATCTTTCTGGAGGTTTTTAATAATAGACAAGATTTCTATCTTGTGGGGAATTTATCCCCACAATTTCTTAATTCCATATTGGTTTCTACACATAGATTTTCAGGGTACATTTATTTAAAATATTTATGACGGCATGAATACTATTTATACAGCATTGTGCTGAAACTTTAACTTATTAGTTGCAATTGGGTATCTAAATTTTAATTTTTACCTTATAAGAAAAACAAAACAAAAGGGGAGGGGTCTCTGGAATCAGGTAAAGAGTGTCATATTTACTTGGGAGATACAGAACAACTTCCACCAGATAACTAGATGCTTTGAAAATAAAAAGAAACATGGTAGAGCCTAAACTAAAAGAAATAGCTAGTTCTAGGTCCCCCCACCCCAGATATTTTAAAATTTTGAGTTCAGTTTTCATAAGCATTTGTTGGGTTATTAAGGAACTCTTAAGTTTTTCCATATTATAAGTATATAAACTTACTTGGATACATAGAGCAAATAGTATCATCCTTTCTTTAGGGTAACTTAGTTTGTGCATCATAAACATGATTATTATTGCCCTTAACTTTTAGCTGTTGCTCCAGAAAGATTTATTCAAAGATGCATCAAGTGTGAGAGATCAGCTGGCAACATTTGGGGCTGCAAATATTGAAAACATGGGTGTTTTATTCACCATCATCCATGAGTTACCAGCCCTTAGAATTTGCCACAGACTCAAAATTTTAGAGCTAGAAGTCACCTTCAAGATTATCTGGATCAACCATTGCCAAGGCCAAGGCCCAGGAAGGGTGAGTGGCTTACCTGAGGTCTCCAGTGGGTTGGGGCAGAATAGCGGTCCACACATTTGCCTTCTGTTAAGTTATTTTATTCAACTCTTAGGGAACATACTTGCCTGCAGACAGTTTACCACTTTTGATCAAATGCACCAAATTTTAAACTTGGGTTCATCATTTCAGTTACTAAGCACAGTAGTGCCCAATAGAAATTTAATGCAAGCCACAAATACAGGCAGGATATGTGATTTTAAATTTTCTAGTACTTACATTTAAAAAGTAAAAATAAACAGGTGAAATTAATTTTAATTTTTTTATTTAAGCCAACATAGCCGAAATAGCCAAAATATTATCACTTCAGCATGTAAGCAATATTTAAAATTTTATTAATGAGACATTTTACTTTTTTTCATACTGTATCTTTGAAATGTAGTATATATTTTATACTTACATTATATATCAGTTTGAACTAGCCGCATGTGGTTAGTGCTTACCATATTTATTGGACAGCACAGGTCTATACAGCCGAATAGGCCCAAGCTATGTACCAAACCACAGGTCTTTAACCCTTGAAACTGTAAATGCCTTTGAGTACTAGTTTGCATTTCTTTTCATTTTTGCTCTTGATAGGCATACTTGTCTCCTGAAAACCCAGAGAGGCAAGCAGGCATGAACTGCTGTAAAAGGAGCCTATCTATGGAAAACATGGTCCAGCTCTTGCTAAGATAGTGTTACCATGTGATACATTACTTCTGCCTTCCTCTGATTCCATGTAGTTCTGCATTTCCTTAATGTCAAAAGTTTCCTTACCAGCTGCAGCTGCTTCCTGTGGATAATGTTCTGAATCGCATTTATTTATAAGATGTCTTATACTGTAACTGCTATCAGAATGAATGTGTATTCCAAAGCCTATATCACAAGTCAGTCTAATTAACCATCTTCTGAGAATAATTGTTAAAACTTTAACGGTATCTCTCAACAGTGGTGTTTCTCATTTTGACCTAATTAGAGAATGGAATTTTGAAATATGTAAGGAGAGAGATCAAAGAAGAAAGTCATTTTACTTTCTATTCCTTCATACATCATCTTGTAATGTCTCCCCACCCTCTACCCCCACCAGCTAGGCAGTGGCAACACAAAGAATAGTAATGAATGACTGTAGAAGCCGAGGCTGTGTTTTCTCTCATCTTGAAATGGAAATAATAATAATGCCTACCTCAAAGACTTGTGAGAAAGAAACATAAAGCACAGTTTCTAACGTGTAGTTAGTGTTCAACAAAAATGATAGCTGTTGTTATTACTTACTTTGAAATGGCTTCAGAAAAAGGGGATGGACAAATAAAGAATAAGTAGATGTATCTCATCTGAAAAATGGAAAGGAAGTCTCCCCACTTTTTTTTTTTTTTAAATAGGACATCATCCACATGAGTCATGGAATCAAATCAGGTTCCACCCAGAGCTGAGAGCTTTGTGTTTCCAATGTGTCTTCAGGGTGACAGTGCAAACCAGCATCACTTCCAGTGATAATGGGAACATGGGAGCCAAAATGACTAATACAGCCGAAAGAACAAGCATTGTACAATGACAGAGGGAGGAGCTGACCCAAATAGTGTGTTTCAAGTCACCAGAAAACATTCAGCTCTGGTTTTCATAGTGAACTGTGACAAGTGTACAGGAGAAGACAGAATAAGCTTTTTGCATATGATTTGCGATCTTTTATGATGCTTCTTTAAACAGTTCCGCAGGGTAGGGAAATCGGGTTTTTAGACTGTAAGACTTTCAAAATGGCATTCGTGGTTTGGGCTTCAGGAATTTGTTAGGGACTGCTGAATATCATATTTAGAGTACCTGGATAGCTCTCTTCTTTCCTTGACTTTTGCCTCTTGCCTCTACCACTCAGTGAACCTTTTGGCTAGAATGCACTGGTTCTCCTTGGACTTCCAGGTATTATCTCTTGGTTGAACACGACTAAAATTACACCCAAGTTGTTGCTTGATGCTCCTGGATGCAATTTTCTCATAGAACACTGGTGAATTCTTAAAATACTTGGGAATCACTTTCTTTCTCTGCTGGACTCACACACAAAAACGTTATAAAATGCTAGGCCATGCGCAGGCCTCCATGAACACATCTCAGTTTTTTAAAGAATCTTTTAGTTATCTAAATTATTTTTCTGGACATTCATCCTGAGTACCAGAATTCTTAGTAAGGTGGCATCTCTCTTATAGGGGCCATTTTTCATCTGCTTCTGTGATCCAAACATATAGCACTAAGACAATGCGAAGGGTTGTTCTCTTGTTTGTTCTGATTTGCCTGAGGTTTTAGCACCTTTGCAGTCAGAGGATTCTGGACATCAGCATAGAGAACAGACAGCCACTTCACCTAATGTGCACACCCATGCCTTTTCTTTTTTACTTTGCTCCGGGTAGGCAGTTGCATATTTTATTTAGCAAAAGAGAAGGCTATTGAAACCCTGCCAAATAATGGTATATTAATACTGCTCAGCAATAAAAGGTAATGAACTACTGAAACACACAATATCATGGGTAAATGTCAAAAATATTATGCTGAGTGAAAGACACAAAAGAGTACACGTTGTATGATTACATTTATGTGAAGTCCTAGACTAGGAAAAATTCACCTATGGTGGTAGAAATTAGAACTGTGGTTGCCTGGGGTGGTGAGGCACAGACAGTTCTTTCCAGGGTGATGAGAGTGTTCTGTATCTTGATGGGAGTGTGGGTGACACAGGTATATACATTTGTCAGAACTCATTGAACTATACACTTAAGAGCTGTGCATTGCACTATACACAATATTGAAAAGGTGTAAACAACCTAAATGTCCATTAGCAGATGAATGGATAAACCAAATGATATATACATACAATAGCACACTACTCAGCCGTAAAGAAAAATGAAGTCCTGATGCATACCACAACGTGGATGAAGCTTGAAAACCTTATATTGAGTGAAGTCAGTCACAAAAGAGCAAATACTGTATGATCCTTCTTATATGAAATATCTAGAATAGGCAGCTGTATAGAGAGCAAAGTTTATTACTGGTTACCAGGGGCAGGAGGGAGGGGAAGAGGAGAAGTCACTGTTCAGGAAGCCCTGAGTACCTGTTAACAGTGATGGAAAATCTGGCAACAGGCACTGATGATGATTGCATAGCATGACAAATGTAATCAGTGCCACTGAACTGTACATGTAAAAAATGTTGAGTTGGCAATTACTGTGTAATGTGTGTTTTTACAGTAGAAAAATCTGTGCAATGCACTGTAGGTAAATTATACCTGAACTTTAAAAAAAAAGAAAGAACTACCAAGAAAGAGGGAGGACACTGAAGAATCCACATGCCTTCCTAAACCTCCCCAATTTATTACAAAGCCTCTTTTCATTTATGAGATATGTTACTCAAAGATCTGGTAGCTAGTCATCACCCCCTTTTGCCCAGGTGCACGGTGGGGCGGCGGTTTCCTGTTTCTTTCAGACTCTTCCCGGTGCTGCAGTATACAAGTGGTCAGCCATACTCAGAAGCATAGACTGCCTTCCTTTTCACAACAGATTGCCCTAGAAGTTATGTGGGAAATCAATGTTCATATGTTGTGCAAGGGAAATTTATTACTTGAAGAATATTTTTTGTAAGGCAAAGCTGAAACCAAACTAAGCCCGTTGCTGTCAACTCCCACTCATAGTGACCCTGTAGGACAAAGTAGAACTGCCCCATAGGGTTTCCCAGGAGTGGCTGGTGGATTCAAACTGCCGACCTTTTGGTTAGCAGCTGAGCTCTTAAAACTACTGTGTCACCAGGGCTCCAAGGCAAAGCACACACCCTAATTTATTGGTTGTGTTAATTCAGAATTTGGAAGCAAATGTTGTTAAAGCAGGGCTTTCTGTAAAGTGTTCTGTGTTGTGAAATGCGGATGTTTATGTTAAATTTTAAATCTGTCATTCCCTCACCCTCTCCCTCCAGTCCATCCATCCTCCCTGCTGTTAAATAATCTTTGTGAAATATGAGCCTATTGTGGAACTCTCTTGTTCAGAAACCTGAATGGCCATGCTCCCTCTTTCACATTTAGCCCCTGCCTGACTCTGTAGTTACCTACACTCATTCCTCACTTTTGTCAAACCAAAGAAGGCTGCTCCCTAGAACGTGCCATGCTTTTTCTGATCTATGCCTTTGATAGACGTTTTTCAGCCTGAGAAGCACGTAGCCCACCACCCTTCTTCACCAGTCCTTCCTGCAGGCCCAGCTCAGATGCCCATCCTTTGAGAACTTTTCCCAGCTTTCTCAGGGTAGGGGTGACCCACTCATCTGAACCCCTACAGCACCATATCTGTTTCTCGGGGAAAGCACGCTTAGTGCATTGGAACAGGACGGATCCTTTCCATGCCAGCCTTCTCGTAGGGGCTGTACGCGCCTCAGTGATAGAGATGGCTTTTTGTATCTTTGTATTCTGTGTACATTGCTGGGTATGTGGTGGTTGTTGTTAGCTGCCGTGGAGACAGCCCTTGACTCATGGTGACCCCACGTACAGTGGAATGAAACTACGTCACCCCCACGACTGGTTGCATCAGACTGTTGTGATCCATCGGTTTTTTTTTTTAATAATTTATTTTATTTTATTTTGTTACTGTTGAAAATATACACAACGGAACATACACCAATCCAACAATTTCTACATGTACAATTCAGTGACATTGATTGCATTCTTTAAGTTGTGCAACCATTCTCACCCTTCTTTTCCAAGTTGTTCCTCCCTCATTAACATAAACTCACTGCCCCTAAGCTTCCTATCTAATCTTTCTAGTTGCTGTTGTCTGTTTGATGCAACAACATTGGCTGATTTTTGGAAGTACGCTGCCAGGCCTTTCTTCCTAGTCTGTCTTATTCTGGAAGCTCTGCTGAAACCTGTTCAACATCATAGCAACATGCATTCCTCCACTGACAGGTGGTGGCACCATGAGGTACATTGACTGGGAATCAAACCTGAGCTTCTGGCATGGCAGGCAAGAATTCTACCACTGAACCACCAGTGCTTTGGATACATAGAATGTGGTCCACAAATGGTGGGTGGGTAAGCAGATGCACGGATGAATGAATGGATACATGCATGCATTCATTCAACACTGCAGCAGTAGCCTTCTTTGTGAGACCTCTGTAAAGGAGGCAAATAAAAACCAGAATGTTCTGTGGCCCTAGCAAAAGCAGACCTTTCTGGGATGGTGTTATAGCATTCTGTCCTGCTCTCCTTGCTTTATCTTTCTAAGTGGTAACAAGAAGATGACAATGCTGTCTTCCTGGGTCTCACTTTCCACCTCTCCTTCTCTGCATGAGGGAATTCCTACCTAGTCCACTTCTAAGCTAAGAAAATGATAACATACCACTAATAATGTAAGCCAGGACAGGAAAAAGATGAAAAGCATAATACAGATGTCACCTAACAATAATTTAGTTTGTTTTTACATTTTCTAAATACCTTCATATATATCACTTTGTTTTTTTTGTTTTTCCACAAAAGTCCCATGAAATAAGCAGGAGAGGGATAATTGTTTGCAGCAGACAAATGAGAAAACTGAGGTGAAGTAAGGGCTAGGTGATTTGCCCGAAGTCACACGTCTGGTTAGTGATAACGCTGGCACCAGAATAGAAGTTCATGTGCTCTCACCAGACCGGGAGATTGTTCAAAAGTACGAGTTCCCAAGAATGATCAAATAATTGCTGGAAAAGCACATCGATCTCCAACAAAAACAGATCTTTCCAGCTGAGTGTCCTCCCTAAGGCCTGCAGAGTATTATCTGCCAAGTAGCTGTTCTTTTGTCTTCTGCATGAACCACCCCTGGCTGAAGGCCGCTGTGAAACCTGGGAGAACCAAGAGTAGCCATAGACTGCAGAAATATATTTGAAACTTATGGAATAAGTAACTGCCCATCCAGACAGACAGGATAGAAATTGGAGACTGTCTTTTCTTAAATCCCCAGGGGACACAGGTATGGACACAGGTATGGGCACAAATGCAGACGTGAGGCTTTGTCCCCCGCACGTGTACGTGTGTGACGGGACCGCTAGCTATGCTAGGCCAGTGTAATATTTAAAAGCAAATGTTTAGCAGTAGGATAACGGCTGTGAACCAGCATTTGCAGCTGCGGCTGCATCATTCCTCTAGGGAAGGCAAGATGGCTCTTCTCCAAGTATTCGTAAAGGGCTGGACTTGGGAACAAAAAGCTCATACTTAATATAGTGCAGCCCAGTCCTGTGTCCCACATTAGATGCCTACCTCAGAAGCTGACTCCAGAGATGCAGAGTTAGTGCTGCAAGATCAATCAGACCTTCTTTTCTCTATAACAAATAAGATATCGTGCCTTTTATTGGGATTGAGAAAGCCAGATCTTTTCAGACGTTAACAAACGCAGGGCTGTGTATTTGATGGGCCTTACTGATTCACTGTGCAAAGGAGGCTGTAATCACTTCAAATCTTAAACATGTTCCTGTTGTGTTTAGAGCAAAGTTGCTTTTAGAATCAAATTTTAATGACTCCTGAGTGCCAAGCTATGGGATCCTTTTGTCCTTTTTTTCCAATTTACTCTGCTCAATTTCCTCTTCCCCTACTTGATCTTCCTTTCAGAGTCTCCACTGGCTGTCTTTGCTAGCCAAAATGTACAGACATTTCACTGGTCACAGTTAGAAAATGAGCTTCTGAAAGAAGAGGCACCAAGGGCCCTTGGCAGAGAGCATGGGAAGGGACCAATCATGTGAGCAGTCTCTGTTAAAGCCCTCATTTCTCTGATGCTATAGCCATACACAGAAAGTATTTCCTTTTATTTTCATGTAAAGCCTATTTATACAGCTGCCTCCAGGATCTGGAATGAAACATAGAGGAAAATCATTAAGTGAAATAAGAAATAAAGGCAGGCAGATACAGAAAACCACGTTTTGTTGTTGTTGTTGTTAGCAAAATAACCGAATAACATTTAAACTTGTTCTTAATTTGGATATTCTGGTCAAAACTGTGATGTTAAAGAATATTATCAAGCCCTTTTACAATCTCAGTGTTTGCACAGCCTTCTCAAACTTGGATTACCTGGGACCAAAATGTAGGACAAATTGTAACTTATTGATTGTCTGAGTGTTTTTAGGTGTACTGACCTTATCACTGAAACTTTCTTGGCCCTTGGTTTAATTTCCTCATCTATAAATGGAAAGGAAGCAGTAATGAGTTTCTAGTTTGTTTTTGAAGGAGCCCTGGTGGCGCAAAGGTTAGGCCCTGGGCTGCTGATTGAAAGGATGGCGGTTAGAACCCAGCTCTGAAGGAGAAAGACCTGGCAATCTGCTTCCGTGAAGATTACCCTAGGAAAGCCCTATGGGGCAGGTATCCTCTGTCACATGGGGTCACTATGATTTGGAATTGACTCAGTGGCACCCAACCACAACAGTTTATTTTTTACCTAAAGTGGTAAATGATGCATTCCCACATTTATGTTTGGCTTTTGGCCTTTGAATTCAAATTTAGCTCCTCAAATAGCAGGAGACTTCTGTTCAGCTACAAAGTCTGTTACATTCTTTCCCCCCAGAGCATGTGTGAATCTTTTCCTTTGTTAGAAGCTGAGGTCGATGTTGAATTCTCTCTCTCCCACTTATTTCACAGATGACTTGCAGTGAGCCAAGTATCGACTCAAATTATCTTTACTCTGGGGTTCTGGGGTTGGAAGTTGCTGAATATCGTGTAATGAATAAGCCCTGGCTTCAGGCCCAGAGAAAAGGTTAGATGTTAATATTGGTGTATACACCTTCAGTATCGTTGGGACCTTGACATCATGTTAATATTTCTTCGAGGTGTTTGTTTATACATTGGGAGACATTGATTCGCCCGTCTGAATGCCACCAGTGACAGCTTTTTATTCTGCTCTGCAGATTTGAGAATGAGCATGGACTTTATAATAGTCAAATAAACATGGATTTGAAATCTGGCTCCACCACTTCCTAGCTGTTTGCTGTTAGGCGAGTTCTCTGAATTTAGGCTTTCTGCAGTAAAAGGCACTAAACAAACAAAATGTATCTCATCCAGCAGAGTGCCTGATGTATACTGTTGTTGTTGTTGTTGTGGGTCATTGAGTTAATTCCAACTCATAGAGACCCTATAGAACAGAGTAGAACTACCCCGTAGGGTTTCCTAGGCTGTGATCTTTATGGAAGCAGACTGCCACATCTTTCTCCTGTGAAGCAGCTGGTGGGTTCAAACCACCAACCTCTAGGTTAGCAGCCAAGCACTTAACCACTGCATCAACAGGACTCTTTTATCTCTGTCCTCCTTCCTTCTTCTCAGTAGAAACTTCTTAGAGGGAGCCTAAAAGGTAGAGTTTTCCATGAATTCTTTGATTGTTGGTATTGTTTTAAATTGCATTGGGCAAATCTACTGCAAAAGACCTCTTTAAAATGTTAAAAAGCAGAGGTGTCACTTTGAGGACTAAGGTGTGCCTTACTCAAGCCATGGTGTTTTCAGTCGCCTGATATGCATGCGAAAGCTGGACAATGAATAAGGAAGGCTGAAGAAGAATTGATGCCTTTGAATTATGGTGTTTGGGGAGACTATTGAATGTACCATGGACTGCGAGAAAAATGAACAAAGCTGTCTCGGAGGAAGTGCAGCCAGAATGCTCCTTAGAAGCAAGGATGGTGAGACTTTGTCTCACATACTTTGGACATGTTATCAGGAGGGACCAGTCCCTGGAGAAGGACACCATGCTTGGTAGAGTATAGGATCAGTAAAAAAGAGGAAGACGCTCAATGAGATGGATTGACACAGTGGCTGCAGCAATGGGCTAAAGCATAACAACAATCATGAGGATGGCACAGGGCCAGGCAGTGTTTCATTCTGTTGTACATAGGGTCACTGTGAATCAGAACCGACTGGGCAGCACCTAACAATGACAATATTGTTTTAAATACTACCATTTCTGCAAATAGAACAACACATTACTAAGGGAACCGTGAGAGGTAATGTGACATAGCCCAGCAGTTCTCAAAGTGTAGGGCATCACTCAAGAACTTGTCAGAAATGCAGGTTCTCGGGCCCCACCCCAAGCCCACTGACTCAGAAACTCTGGGGGTGGGACCAGCAATCACTGTTTTCACAAGCCTTCCAGGTGATTGTATAGTTAGAGACCCACTGGTACAATGAGAAGAATACTCAGCTAGTTTCTTGCATGTTTTGCTGTACAAACCACAGCGATGTTAGAGGTTATTTGGTTGTTTGCTGGCCCTGAGTTTCCTTGTCTCTGAAATGAGAGGTGGGATTGAAGCAAACATCCTCTAAAATCTCTTCCAGTCCTAACATTTTTCGTTCTAATCTCAATCCACCAGTGGCAGCATGACTATACTCTAAAAAATAAACAGGAAGAAAAAAACTTTGCTTTTATTATTTCAGAAGTAATGCAGTAAGGTCCTCAGGTGGTGCAAGCGGTTTGCACTCAGCTGATAACCAGAAGGTTGGTGAATTGAACCCACCCCATGGCACCATGGAAGAAACAGGCCTGGTGAATACAGCCAAGAAAACCCTATGGAGCAGTTCTACTCTGTTATGGATGGGGTCTCTCCAAAGTCACGAATCAACAACAAAAGTAATGCATTACTTTTGTGAAAATGAAAATAAGCAAAAAGAAGAAACTTAGAGCCCTCCAGAATTTCAGTATCCAGAGATGTTCTTTGGGTGGCGCTCTTCCAGCCCTTTCTTCCTGTGAATGCAGATTGTACATTAATCTATGTGTTTGCATACAAATATCCCACGCCAGGCATTCAGCATCAATCTACTGAGCGTCTGCTCTGTGCCGGGAACAATCTTGGGTATTGTGGGTGTGCAGTGAACAACCAGGCAAAGCCCCTACCCTCATGGAGCTTTCATCTCATGGGGCGAGGTGGAGAATAAATAGGAAACTAAATAAATAAGCAAGCAAGCTCACTCATTTCTGAGAGTGTTAAGTGCTATAAAAACAGAGTGATATGATAGAGGGACAGGGCAGTGGCCAACTGAGATTTGATGCCAGGAAAAACCTTTCTGGGAAGGTGTCATTGGAGCTGAGACCTGAACCCTGAGGAGGAGCCAACCATGTGAGTATTTTGGGGAAGAGCATTTCAGGCAAAGGGAAAAGCTTGTGCAGAGGCCCAAAGGTGAGTCTGATCTTGGTGTGTGTTCAGAGAACAGAAGAAGCCAGCGTGGCTGAGGAAGAGACCGGAAGGGGAGAGTTGTAGAAGACGAGGCCAGTGATACGAGCAGGGGCCAGAGCAGGAATGGCCATATAGTTTAAATTTTTATTCCAAATACAACAGGAAACCATTTGAAGCCTGGGAGTAAGTTTTTAAAAGGTCACTCTGATTGCCATGTAAAGAATGGATTATAGAGGGCAAGGATGGAAGCAGAAATAGAAACCTGTTTCCACCCAGTGTTTTGTAACTTGCATGTTTCCCTTAACTGTATCATGAACACCTTTCAGGATTTTTCATATTCTGCCACATCATCCTTTTCAATGTCTGCATAGGAATCTGGTATGATTTTGTGAAGCCCCTGTGGGGATTAACCTAGAATATTTCCAATTTTTTATTATCCTGAATGACAGTGCAGTGGATGTTGCTCAATCTCTGTGTATTTCCTTGTTGTTTCCTTAGATAATTCCTAGAAGCACAAGTCCTTAGTCAAAAGTAGGCCACATTGGAAGGCTTTCTTGAGTCTCTGGTTGGTTTTGTCTGTAATTATTTAACTGGGTGTTCTCCAGTGATTTAACAGCTTTAGCTGATAGACTTTTTACCAGGCTGGGGCCAGGGTGAGGCAAGTGAGGCAGTCTCCTGGAGTGCATAATTCAAGAGTGCCCCTCCAGAATACTCAGGAATTAAATAGTGTCTTAGCAACATCTTTATCTTGATTACTGAGTTTTTTGGTACCACCTTAAATTTTGCTCCCAGGGTGAGTGCCTCATTAACCTCACCGTAGTTCAAGCCCTGGCACCTTTAGGGATAACATAAAAAATTATTGATCTGTCTCTGGGTTTGAGCCTATTTTCGCTTATTTCTATTACAGAATTACATCATTAACTTAATTGCTAGCTACGTAGTTATGGTGCATGTTTCCATTATCATCGTTATTCTCAAGTAATTAGAAAGTATAAATATGTAACAGATAACGGATCTTAGATCCACGTTCATCACTCACAGGTATGTGTATGGGCTTCAGCATCCTACACGTCCCAGCCCTCATGAAGGTTGTGGTCATGTGTGTGCTTCCTGGTCCTGCTCAGCTGATCTGTGAGTTACAAACAGGAAATCTACACAGCTCCTATGTGGGATTCACCATGAACCCACTGGGTGTGTGACTAGCCTAATCTAGTAGCCATTAAGTCAATTCAGACTCATGGCAATCCCATGTCTGTCAGAGTACAACTGTGCTCCGTAGGGTTTTCAGTGGCTGATTTTTCAGAAGTAGATCACCAGGCCTTTCTTCCAAGGCATCTTTGGGTGGACTCCAACACTAACCTTTTGGTTATCAGCCTAGTGTGTTAACCATTTGCATCACCTAGGGATACCTATAGTCCCAACAATGGCCAGTTATTCTCTGCGTTCTACTTAGATTGTTTAATTCTCTCTACCTTCTCAGGAAAACCGAGGAACTAAAAGTTAAAGTTGGAGATTGGGTAATTCAGAACTCAGCTTTTTTTACTTAACAGAAGGGAGATATTGGCCAGAATCCAAAAGAGAAAGCTCTTCAAGTGACCAAATAGGTTTTCAGTTTTGTATTTTGGTTCTCTTCTTTGTATCACCACTCCCAGCACTTGGTCTCCACTCAGGAGTCAGGAGCATGTTAGCCTTCTTTTAGAGGACGATTGAAGACAAAGAAGGGACTTTGTATATTGTAGGAGCTGCTGCCCTCCTGTCTCTTAACCACAGATCTTCTGTGCTCATGGCACAGTTGACCTTGGTTATGTGGACCTTCATCCCATGGCTGGGTGTCCTTCTCACATGATTCCTGGGCTGGACAGTCCGTCAACACCACCAAACCTGGGTCACTGTCTTCACTCCGGAGATTCTCCAGGCACTGTTGAATATACTGTCCTTCTCTGTCATTTCCTCCTTTTCATTACTGAGTCTAGCAAGCATATTAGGCAGCAGACAAATAGGTGCTGTGCATATAGGTCAGTAGGTAGCTGATTAGCAAATATTACTATCAGAAAAAACCACAAGTTCAAAAGCCGTAAACTCCAAGTGTTACAAAACCACATCCTTCCAGATTTTGGTCAAAAGGTTAGTGTCTGATCTGCGTCTGCTTTTACCTCAGCACAGGTGAAGGAGAAGGTCTTGTTCAGATGACTCTTGCTCGGATGGCCCATCCCAGCACCTAGTATCCAATTGGATCCAGCAATTCCACAGGTCTGTGAAGGTCTGTAGAGCCGCTTCTTCCAAAGCATTGTTGAGAGATCCTGAAGTCACATGTCTCCAGGCCTTTGGGGAACAGTGAGATGGGAGAGGCTAAGAACACTTTGAGTCATCTGAATGTTGCTGCCCCAAACGCATGGGTTCTTTATTCCCTTTGAGCTTTCTGATTTGATCATACCAGGCCAAGAGGACTCTGCTGAAAATGCTAGGGTTTTCAGAACTGTCTCTTCATGGCTTTGAGGAATAGTGAAGCTAAATATAAATCCATTCTGTCCTGATATCCATGAGGTCTTACCAGTGTTATCAGTCATCAGAGTAGGACTTCTAAAAATCCTGTTCTTCACATATTAATATTTAGGTGAAAATTAGCATATTACATGCAGAAATGTTGTCCGACTGGAGTGCCTTAGTTTTAGCAACCCCTGAAATTAGCCTTTTGATGGTGTCATTCAGATTGAGATTTTTAACCCAAGAATTAGACTAAAAGCTCCTTTTTCCCTCTAAAAGATGAACAACCCTCTACCCTAGCCTTCCAACTAGTACATTAAAAACATGCATGTGTTGTAGGACTCTTAGGGTTCCTTTTGCAAATTCCAGGCAGTGTGTTCTTTCTTAAATTGAAACCAAATAAAAGTTAGGCATAAATACAGCTCTCTCTTCTTCGTTTTCTTTTCTTTTTTTTATCAAAATAATTCATTTTATTGTCTCCTCAGTTAAACCTGCTTAATGTTGTCCCTAATCCACAGTGACTATTTTGGCAGCGTGGCTGGATGCCACTGATGGCAGACTGGCTGACGCGTGGGCAGCCAGGAGGGCACTGGATTTCATTTGTGCCTGGGATAAAAGGGCAGCAATGACACCGAGAGAACTCCTGGACTTTGGCGTGCCTCTTGTCCTCACATATACACAGCCGTTGATGGCCATGGTAGTGCAATAATAGCTATGGTTTATTGGGCATATACAATGAGATCAAATAATGGTCTAGATGCTTTATTTTAATTTGAACTGTATGAAATTGATTTTTCCTTTCCTTTAGGCCAAATATGATCAACTATCAGTAACTTCCTGTCAGCAATTAATAGTAGACTATGTCTATTCTTGTGGGGGCAGTGGTAGTTCAGTGGTAGAATTCTTGCCTTCCATGCAGGAAACCTGGGTTCGATTTCCAGCCAATGCATCTCACTCGCAGCCACCACCTACCTGTCTGTCGGTGGAGGCTTGCATGTTGCTGTGATCTGAATAGGTTTCAGTGGTGCTTCCAGACTAGAACAGATTAGGGAGAAAGGCCTGGTGATGTACTTCTGACAGTTAGCCAGTGAATACCCTGTGGATCACAGTGGTCTGATTTGCAGCCAATCATGGGGATGGCACAGGACCAGCAACATTTCCTTCCATTGTGCATGGCATTACTACGAGTCAGGGGCTGACTTGAAGGCAGATAACAGCAACAACATGTCAGTTCTTAAAAAAACTGGCATAATATCCACATGATACTGGGAAGAAACGAATAGTTTTAGCCACCTACCCAAAATATAAACCCTTCCTTTCAATCATGGCTTTCTATACTTCTAATGTTTTACCTGAGCAAATGAGAAAGGAGGTGAAGAGAAGAAAGCAGAGAAATGGAAGGAAACTAGTTTCAGAACTGAAGGAGTAGAGTTAAAACCGTTAAGAGAAAATCACTCCTACCTCTCGTCCACATACCACTTCAAAAAATGAGCTGCCTGACCAGAACTTCTCTTGAGGCAGTCAGCCGGGCAGGCAGCGGGGTAGCACCAGTGGAGAGCACAGCACCCCCACACAAGGAAGACAGAACCCTGGCAGTGTTGTGGAAATGAGTCGTGCAGAGAAGGGCTCTGTGTGACCTCCCTGAAACCCAGTTCAAACTCTGTATTTATATCATGTTATCATCTTGATAACTTAAAGTACAATTGTCTTCACCCTACATTACTGGTACTGAGTAATAGGGCAGGTTTCAGGTGCCTAGTGGAATCTGTCAGGGCTTTTGATACCTTGAAGATATTTTAAAACATAAAAGAATAATAGCTGTATGGTAATCAGTACTTTGCCCTGAGGATATTTCAGGGTGAAATAGGATAAATATGGGAATGGACAAATAGAGGGAGGCCTTCTGGCCAGTCCGTGCAGTGTTTTATATTTGCTTAGAGGTGGGGGAGGGAGAGAAGGTGGAGGCAATTCTTGGCATCAGGGAGAGAAATGAGTGGAAGTGAGGTTGACTGACAGAGGGCCACCATTATACAACTCCCTGAGGGAGGGCAGAACTGGGGCCACTTCACACAGGAAAGCAGAAAGTTCCCTTCACTTTCCTGAGAAGAGGCTTATTATCTCACTTCCTGTTCATTGTCATTGAAAACTATTTATTAAAGGCCAAATTGCATGAGGCACTGTACTTGCATTGAACTCAGTACACCAAGAATCACAAACACGAACACCCTTGTAAAGGCATACAGAGGCACAGAGGTGACGTGCTGCCTGGGTGTTAAAGAACAACCACCGTTCTTTAACAGTACTCCTCCTTTGGCCTTTTCTCCCGAAGCCTCACCTAGAATTTTCTTCCTTCCAGGCAGAGAGTACCGTGTTCAGAGCTGCAGATTGTCTGGGTGGGCACATTAGGACTTTATGATGAAGATGAGGGTGATGACAATGCTGACTCCAAGCGTCTTCCTCAGCAGATGAGGTCAGATTTGATGAGGGAGCACATAAACCAAACCTAGCCCAGGCAGCAAGAAGGAAGCAAAGGTGGCTGGTGAGGAAACTGCAGTGATCCGGAGCTGGATTTTTCTCGAATCCTCAGACTAGCTGTCTTTGACCGGGGACCAGACCCTTCAAGAACAGGCACACAATGATAGGACTTGTGCCTTCCCCATCACTCTTTGCTGCTGAGCTTCTTGTGACTGTAACCACGAGCCTTGAGGGGACCTGGCTTCCAGGAAAGATTGGGGTTGAAGTTGCTAGTCTTCAATCCCAGACCCTTGCAGTGGAGTGAGGCCCCAACATTGCCTGTGCAGCTTGTAAAAAAAAAAAAAAAAAGTAGAACCACACCCTAGGCCTTATAGTCCCTGATTCATATGGGCGTGTTTCCTTAGGGTGTGTGCCTAGAAGTAGAATTGCTCTTTATATGATGGGTGCATCTTCATCTTCACCAAATTATGTAAAATTGTTTTTCCAAAGTAGCTGTACCAATTTAAATCTTGCTGGCAGTATATGTGAATACTGATTTTCCACATTTTCACCAGTATTTGGTATTGACAGACTTTGAAAATCCCGTCAATAGCATCACCTAAACTTTATGTTGGAATTAAATATAGAAACAAAGGGTGAGCATTTGAGGTGGATTTTGTTTTGTTTAGATTGAAAATAAATGATAGTTTTGTCATCCGGCCTAGGCAGGAAAGTAAAAATGCTCTAGTACCCAAAAGTGATAAAATTGGGGTTTTTCTGTTTGTTTGTTTGTTTGTTACTTTGCCATGGTGAAGCAGAGTCAAAAGTAAAAAGGAGAAATTTGAGCCATTATTTTAACCCAAAGAAGAGTCAAATGTTTGAGGCACAGTAGAAAGGGTGAAAAGAATGGAAGAGAAGTTAACTAACAGGCTTGTCTGAACAAAAATAGATTTAATACAGTTGAGGTATTGTTAAGAAAAACAAAGTAAACAATTTCATGGGTTTCAAAGGGCAGGAATTAGTCTAAAGAATCCATCTGCTATATAAAAGGTGTGTGGATCCGCTAATTTTTAGCAACATTTTATTTTAGCAATGAAACATACATAGAAAATGCAAATCTTGACAGAGAAGCAAGATGGCTAGGAAATGAAGTAGGGGCAGGAAGGAGTTAGAGGGGACTGCTTTCAGGGAAAATGTGTCCAGATAAAGATGAAACCCAGTGGAATACTGAGCACCAAAAGTGTGTAGACTGGTTGTACACCAGACCTTTTTTTTTTTCACCTGGGCTGATAATCAACGTGTCAGCTCAGTCTTTGTCAAAAAGAATTATCGCAAAGTGGTTGCCTGGGCTTATACCAAGCATGAACTGTTGTTACTCGCTAAGTCAATTTGGGTTGTATTGAACCAGAACTGGGGCAGAGCGTGAAGCCACATTTGGGTCTTTGTTACCTGAAGTTATAAGGCAGCTCCATGGGGTACTCACCATGAGCGCTAGTTCTGCTTAGTGCAGGGGCACAGTGCTGCTCAGAGACACCAGTTGATGACAGTTGCTGGTAGACAGGCAAGAATTTCCATCCTCTGACTGTGGGGACCCTGCAAGTGTGAACAGAGCTGTCATGGCTGGAGAAATAAGCTTTCTTCTGACATTAACCCCAAGAATTTGTTAATGTTGCATATTGCATGCAAAGCTGAGGCTAACTGTCACTTCTGCATCATAATAAAGACTTTCTCCGTTGGACTTCACAGAGTAAACTCTTTGCTGCTGGAGGGGGAGGGTGCTCTCCCGGTTGACCTCACATTCATCTGCACCATAGCCACTTCTTCAGGAGCCTCTTGCAAACATTAGCCTATTGTTGAATATTAGCTGTTACATGCCTTTTTAGTGGGTAGTTTTTATCTTTCTTCACATGTTTTGCATTGCAGATGTCTATCTATCTTTCTTCCTGTCTGTCCTTCTCGTGTTTAGGCTAAATAGTTACAAAATAAGCTTCCTTTTCCCATTGCTACTAGCCTCAAAAGATCTTGGAGTTATTTTCATGCCTGGACTTTCAAATAATGTAACTTACATAATCCTATAGTAAATCACCTCTGTAACAATATGGTTTCAGATCTTTATTCTCACATGCAACAAAAGTGACAGCTTTGCTATAGTTGAGGATGATTTATGAGGTATGACTCATGCATACAGGTATCGAGAAAGGATAGAGTTTTTTGTCCAGCTTAGAAAGTCATGTCTTGCATGCTTCTGTCAGCTTATTTCTATCCAACCCAGCCACCTGTGTGCAATCTCTTCTCACTTTTGGCTTCTCCATCTGACTCCTCATGCTTCTCTCTTCTCTACCCAGTTTTTTATGTGTGTCTATCAAGGCCCAATTTTACTCCCACTTAAAACTTGTAAGTTGTTAGCTGGGTCTTGGTGTCTACTCCCAGCTCAAGCCCATCTATGCACTTACTGGGCCCTAAGTGAGTAGGGCTCACTTGCAAAGCTGTTGGGTTGCTTAGTTCTGGAGATTGCTGATCACATTGTGTTCTGTGTAATGATGCCCCCTGGAGTTGTGCAGGGGTCCTGTCCCATTAGTGACCTTCAAAGCATTTTTCCTCCAGTGACTTTAATTATTAAATGTTCTCTTTCTCTGACCACTCTCCAGCCTTTGGCCCAGATAGCCTTCAATCTGTGGTGTATACTGACCCGTAGCTGCCTGTCTGTCCCATAGGAATCAGCCTGATGTGGGCTCATTCTTGGTGGGTGGAACCATGATCCTCCTAGTTACTCAAGTCAGAAACATAAGAGTCACCAGACTCTCCTCTTTCTCACCCCCCACATCCAGTGAGTCCCAAGCACTGCCAATACTATCTCTTGGTCAACTTTCTACTCTGCAGCAGCCTCTTGTCTGGACTTGCTGCCCTCGGTCTTTTCCCCTCCACCCTGTCTCTATGTGGCTATCTTGCTGAAACACACATCTGCTCATGTCACTCTCCTACTAACCATCCTCCAGTGGCGCCTCATAACCCTTAGGGTAATGCACAAATGCTTTAGCTTATTAGTATATGGTTAAGAGCATAGGTGTTAGATTCAGCCAGGCCTGGGTTGAAATCCATCCCAACCATTTGCTAGCTGTGAGACCTTAGGCAAGTAACTTGACCTCCCTGCATTTATTGTCTCGTCTGTAAAATAGTTCTAATCATAATATCTAAATCATAAGGCTGTTGATGGATCAAAGGAGATATTTCACGTGCACATAGCAAAGTATCAGACACATAGTGGGCACTCAGTAGAGCTAACATGCAGTTGTTTATGTTCTGGCTTCTGCCTGCTTTGCAGCTTCATCTCCAGCCACTTTTCCAGCTGCACATTTCATCTGTACTAAATTATAAGCTCTTTTGAGCAAGGGGGCTATCTTCTTCACTCTGATAGCCCAGAGCTTCACAATATCCCTATACACTATGTTGAGTGTGCCTTAAATATTGGAATAAACTAAATAAGCCACATAGAACCACTTACAGCTCTTTGAGAGCATCATGCCGTTCCACATCTGTGTCCTCAGATGCCCTGTTCCTTGCCTGCAGTGACCACCGCCTCCGTGTGGACCTTCTGCCCAGTCATCTTCCCAGTTGCTGATCTGTATGAATTAGGGCTCCCACTGTATGCCCTTCCCCAGCCCGAGTTCCTTGATTTACTTGTTTGTCTTTTTCCTTAGTAGATATAAGGTCCTTGAAGGCATGGACCCTGTTTACTTGACTTTATATCCACAGCCCTTTGCACAGTTCCTGTCACATGTTGTTGTGTTAGCTGCCGTTGAGTCAGCCCCTGACTCTTGGTGACCCCAAGCGTTACAGAATAGAACTGAGCTCCATAGAGCTTTCTTGGCTATAATCTTTACAGAAGGAGATTGCCAGGCCTTTCTTCCACAGAGCCGCTGGATGGGTTTGAACTACCAACCTTTTGGTTAGCAGCCGATCACAAACCGCTTACATCACCCAGGTTCCTTGCCTGTCACATAGATGGGATCAAAATATGTTTGCTGAGTAAATGCTGGAAGTAGGGCTGAATGTAAATAAAAGGATATAGGCAGAGAAACAGGAATGGAATAAGGGAAAAGAAACAGTTGAAAACTGGTAATTTGTTACTATAGTAACAAATTTCTAAGTAACTTTTGTTGGGGGGAGTGGGAGGAAGTTTCTTTGTTCTTGTTATTGTTTTCTTGTTAACTGTTTCATCTCCAGCAGTTCAGGAGGAGAACAGCTATACCTAGCAACCTCAGGGTAGAGCCAGAATTGGAACCTCTGTGTGTTGAGGGAGGAGATGGGTCAGGACCAAAGCATGTCACAGATGCCAGAGCTGATTGAGCCAGATGATGTTATTCTTCATTTTAGCCTCAAAGGGAAGTATGGGACATGACTGGGTCTTCTAAAAACCCCAGTAAGAAAGAGTACTTTAAGCCATAGTGCAAAAAATAAAATAAAACTGTATGGTACAGCAATGCCTAACTTCTTATCACATCATTAGATAGAGATGAATACCTGCCGTCAAGTCAGCTCCAACTCCTGATTACCTTATACACAACAGAATGAAACGTCGTCTGGTCCTGTGTCATCCCCACCATCACTGGCATGTTCGAATCCCTCGCTGTGGCTCTTATGCCAATCCATCTTACCTAAGGTCTCCCTTGCTGGCTCTCTGCTTCATCTAATATGATGGTCACCTGCTGGTGAAGTGTCAAAGCGAGCAAATTGGATAGTGTTCTTTCATGATCCATAATGTTTTCATTGACTAATTTTCAGAGGTAGATCACCAGGTCTTTCTTCCTAGTCTGTCTTAGTCTGGAAGCTCTGCTGAAACCTTTCTACCATGGATGATGCTGCTGGTATTTGAAATACTGGTGGCATAGCTTCCAGCATCATAGCAACATGCAAGCCACCACAGTATGACAAACTGACAGGTGGGTGGTGGATCACTTCGTTAAAACTCTCATAATATGCCATGGGCAAGGCTCTGGCCGTAGCAGGGCCATCTTCGTGTTTCTAGCCAAACTTGACTACTTGGTCTGGTCGCCCCAAGAGTCCTTGTGATTGATAAGGTTCAGCTTAGAGATGTGGAGAAGCGAAGAGCTGTTCTGTGCCTGTCTGTGGACTGCTTGAATGTGTGCAGAAGTGTTCTGGACTCCTACAGGAATTTCACGGCTGAAATCTACTCTGGAGAGCTCCTTGTTGAGGCCCATTGCTCGACTGATGAGGAAACCAGGCTCCAGAGTGTTGGTGTGATACGCTCAAAGCCAAATAGCTAGTCAGCAGCCTTTTCCCAGGCTAAAGCCCCTGCTTCCAGACCTTCTCTAAGCCAGAATCCTGGTAATCTGAGTTTAATATGTCCTGGAGACTTGGGAACCAGTCCTGAGCTCAGCCTGGAAGGTGGCTGGGACCAGAGCATCCTTCTCAAAGGCAGCATGGTAGAGTGGGAAGAGTTTGTGATTGCATTAAATGTGGGTTCAGACCCCCACTCCCTTGGTCCCCCTGAGCAAGTTAAAGTCTGTGAGCCCAAGGTTCCTTAACTGAAATACACTTGTGTGGTTGTTCTGGAGATTAAATGAGATCCCACATGTAAAATACCAAACATAAAATAAGTTTTCAATAAGTAGTAGCTCCTGTTACTTTTCATTGTTGTTATCTTACTCCCCTGAATTAATCCAAGATCAACTGTCAGCATCAAAGGAAATCAGAAGCTCTTATTGGTTCTAGAGGCAGGGAAAAAAAAAAACCCTAAAAACCACGTGACCCAACATAAGACCCTTGTGTTGGAGTACAGGCTGCCTGCTATAACAAAAAAGACCACTTCCCCCCAAAAAAACAGTGGCTCACCCAAGATAGACGTCCATGCCCGTTTCATGTTAAGGTCAGAGATCGGTACTTTAGAGGCGTGAGCAGTTGTGCCCCACAAGGCCACCCAGGGCCCAGGCTTCTTTTGCCCTGAGGCTCTGCCATTCCCTGTTGGGTTGCCATCCTCTACCTTATTAAAATCAGTACATCAGCATTGCATCTACTTTCTAGTCCACAAGAAGTAGGAAGGAGAATGGAGGGCAACCAGCTCCGTTTTGAAGAACCATGACTCAGAAGTTGCATATATCACATCCACTCACAACCATTTGGCCAGAATTTAGTGATATGACCACACCTAGCTGCAAGGGAGTCTGGAAAATACAGCCTTCAGCTGCATAGCCATAAACCTAGCTAAAACTCTTACTATAAAAGAAGGGAATGGATTTAGTGAGGCAGTAAGCCACAGCCCTCACCTGTCCTCACCCTCACACTACTCACGTATTTTTAGTGATAATGATTTGAGCCTCAAGGTTGTCAAGCCTATGTCCCTCTGCCCCCAGGCAACCCTATCTGATACTAGAATTCTGCCAGCTACAGGAAAAGGGAAGATTAACTGCTGTGCTATCTTTAAGGAGATAACCTCAAGTTTAATTACCCTGTAAGACAACACTCAAAAAAAAGTCATACTTTCTGCCCTCATTCATATGCAAAATGAAGTCACTATTTAGTTGCTTTACCTTAAATTTTATAAACAATACTGTTTATACATCTTTCTTATCCATTGTCCAGCTTTCACATCATATGAGGCGACTGAAAATACAATGGCTTGGGTCAGACCCACCTTAGTCCTCAAAGTGACATCTTTGCTTTTTAACACTTTAAAGAAGTCTTTTGCAACAGATTGCCCAATGCAGTACATCATTTGATTTCTTGACTGCTGCATCCATGGTCATTGATTGTGGATCCAAGTAAATGAAATCCTTAACAACTTCAATATTTTCTCTGTTTATTATGATGTTGCTTATTGGTCCAGTTGTGAGGATTTTATTTTTTTTATGTTGATGTGTAATCCATACTGAAGGTTATAGTCTTTGATCTTTATCAGTTTAAGTGCTTCAAGTACTCTTCGCTTTCAGCAAGCAAGATTGTGTCATCTGCATATTGCATGTTGTTAATGAGTCTTCCTCCAATCCCGATGCCACGTTCTTCTTCATATAGTTCAGCTTCTCGGATTGATGCCTTTGAATTATGGTGTTGGATAAGAATATTGCATATACCATGGATTGCCAGAAGAACGAACAAATCTGCTTGGAAGAAGACAGCCAGAATGCTCCTTACAAGCAAGGATGGCAAAACTTTGTCTCACATACTTTGGGCATGTTATCAGGAGGGACCAGTCCCTGGAGAAGGACATCCTGTTCAGCAGAGGATCAGCAAAAGAGAGGAAGACCCTCAACAAGATGGACTGACACAGTGGCTGCAGTGATGGGCTTAAGCATAGCAATGGTTGTGAGAATGGTGCAGTATTTCATTCTCTTGTACATAGGGTTGCTATGAGTGGGAACTGACTTAGCGGCACCTAACAACAACAAAGTGTTCATAAAATGTAACTACCACTGGTAAATACCAAGTCTTCGCTCTTTAGATTTGTTAACAGAAACCTAGCCAGATTTCTGTCAGGTGTTAAGTAGGTTATCAACAAGTAGTCTAACTCATGTAACGTGTTCCTTCTACATAAAGTAGCCACAAGTTGCCATCCCAAACACTGCTTTTAATTTGTTTCAAGGGGAAAGCATCCCTGACTGCCTTCAGTGGGTACCATGTTTTCTTTCTCTTACTTGTCTCCCTCCTTTAATTTCCATTGCATCTCTGATGGCACTTGCTCTTATGAGCGCAAATCTTTTCTGAATGCTTCATTGAAGCAAACGCCACATAGCCAGCCAACCTGGGTTTACCAGTGGTGGTGGTGGTGTTGGGTACTGTCGAGTCAATTTCAAGTCATAGCGACCTCATGTGACAGAGTAGAACTGCCCCATAGGATTTTCTTGGCCATAATCTTTACCGAAGTAGATTGCCAAGTCTTTCTCCCACAGAGCCACTGGGTGGATTTGAACTGCCAGCCTTTTGGTTAGCAGCTGAGTACTTAACCATTGCACCACCAGGGCTCCTTTACCAGGGGTACAGAAATTAAATTCAAGAAAAGGCAGAGACAGTGGTCACTTCCTTTAGGCGATAAAGTGGAAGTAGGAGGCTGGCTCGAGTCAGTTGGCCTCTGCTCCCTTTGTTCCATTCGGCACCATTGTTGCTTGTCCCAGCAGAGACTGTGGGATTAGAGAGAGGTTTGTTTTCTAACTGCCTACTTTATCAGCCTTCACACCAAAACAGCTGCTGAGAAGCTTTGAAATTCTAAACCACAGCAAGGGATGCAAAAGTTATCACTGTTGGCACTGCTGATTCCTTGTAACTTGAATAAAGTGCCAACATAAAAATTCAGAGACAGAGGAACTGGGTTTCATGTCATTCTCTAAAGAAAAGGCATCAGCCTGTGTCCCAAAAGCACAATGCAAATGGCCTCACCACCAATTTCTCAGGGCAATAGATTTTGGTGGGCTCTGGCTTTGTCTCCAGATAAATGACCAGTGAGAAGGGGAGACGTGGAAACCACAAGCACAATTCTATGAGCTTGATGGCAAAAAGAAAAATTTTCCTCACTCCAGGTCCATTCTGTTTCTTTAAAGGAATTCGATTTCTTGTCTGGTACTGGTGAATTAAAGAAAGTGAAAAAGAATTCACCGTTTTTGAAAGAATAAGGCCACATTTACAGAATCATCTGGTGAGGCACCTCTGTAGAGAGTGGGTGATTGGCAGAGCAGGTTTTTGTTCGGCCTTGGAGAGAGAACCTCCTCCCTTTCATCCTCATCCTTGGTATTGGCGGGGAGGGGGCGATGATGACGCCTGCTCAGACAGCTGCTTTGTGCTAATGTGTTTTCTTGTGATTCTGCCCAGTGACACCCTGACCCTTGGGCCCCTGGCCATTTCTGCCACAACTGCTCCTTAAGCAGGCACAGCCCAGAAGGCCAGCCTCTGCCACGGTGGCCCAGATGCTACACTCACCTTCCCATTTCTCAATGCTGGTTTGTGAATACAGCCCACTTTTTTTTCTGTGGTTGTTTTTATAGAACAGGGGCAAGGATGGTGGAAAGATGCTTGACTGAATATCAACATTAGGAAAAAACATGGTTCATAGATCTTTTGTGTGTGTTTTACAATTTCAGATTCCATAAACTGGTGTTGCTTACTGTTTGGATTGCCCTGAGTTCTAGGGATAGTGGCTGGAAAAAAGAAGCATCAAAATGCCAGGGTGAATGTCCCAACAGGAAAGGGTGAAGATAACAAGAGGAAAAGTGGGAGCAATATGCAGAATGGTTCTGCTTCATACCCTGAGAAAGTCCCCTTGCCCCTACCTCCAACAGACACCCAATGAACTGTGCCAAGATGTGGTCTTCAGGACCTCACTCACAGAGAGGTCCTCCATGACCTCAGCAACCAGAGCTCCTTAGTGGGTTCCAAGGTTGACCTGAGGAAGTGCTGTCATTCTCAGGCTAGTGGTTTCCCTAGTACCTAGTACTTTGTGCCCAAACATTCTCAAGAACTCACCAACCCAGCAACGCTGCTCTCAGTTCTGTTATCCCAGTTTCTGCCACTTGCCACCTACATAGTTTTCTGAGTTGACAGTATACGGCTTTGCTTTCTCTGTGCCCTTAATTAGATTTCTCTGGCTGTTATCTGTGTGCGTTCCCCATCCACTCTCTGCGCTACTCCCACACCACCCACTTCCAAGCACAGATGTTATGAAAACACTCAGAAAAGCCTGTGTCCTTTAGCACCTTTCACACCTTCCAGAAAAGGAGGTTGCCTCTTAACAGACTTTGAAATCACTCTTTCTCACTCTCTTATTAATTTTTCAGTTCACAAGGCATTCTTCATCAATGTATGATTGTCAACTTAAACACAAATTAAACTGTACCATAAAATCAAAGACACCTTTTTATTAAAAAAGAAAGATGATTTATTCTCATCATAGAAGCTGTGCATTCTCAGTATAGAAGATCTGAGAAATACAGAAGCAGAGTCAGAAGAAAGAACAGTCATCGATGGTGTTATCAATTGCACACTACCAGTAAGCATCTCAGTATGTTTCCTTCCAAAGAGTCTTCTGGACATTCATCACATAGTTACAGTCACACAGTTCTTCTTAATATAGCATGAACATTCTTCCATATTATCACAGATTTTCTGCAAACTTAAGTTTTAATTTCTACTTAACTTTCTGCTATGGGCATACCTTATAATTTGTTTATCTAATACCCTGTTGCTAATTAGGAAGTTGTCTGGTTTTTCAAATTATAAATAAGACTTTTTAGAATCTCTTTGTGTGTCATTTTTATAAAAGTATTTCTTTAGCATAGATTCATAGGTCAAAGAGTTCGAAGTGTTTTGATAATATTGTCAAATTGGTTTGCTAAAAGCTTATACTACGCTCAGTCTTTTATCAGTACTGTGTGAAAATATTCATTTCGTTGGACCTTCATCACTACTGGGTAGATTTTTTTTTTAATTAATGCAGAAGTAAAAGATAATATCTTACTAATCGAAACTGTGTTTCTTTGACTACCGCTAAAGGTAATATTTTCCCATATGTTTAGCAAGTTGTTTTTCCTTTTTTTGAATTGCCACTTCACATGCTTTCCCATTTAGCTAATCTTAGGGGTTTTCTTAGCTATATAAATTACTTATATATTAAAATACTAACCCAAGAGATTTGAAAGCATATGTCTACACAAAAACTTATAAATGAATGTTCATAGCTGCATTATTCATAATAGCCAAAAAACCCAAATGACCATGAACTAATGAATGGATAAACAACATTTGGTATATGCACACCACAGTGCCAGCTGCCATCAAATCGATTGCAATTCATGGTGACCCTGTGTGTGTCAGAATAGAACTGTGCTCTATAGGGTTTTCAATGACTGGCCCACACAATGGAATATTGTTCAGCCATAAAAAGGAATTAAGTATTGATGCATGCTGCAACATGATTGAACTTCATAAACATTATACTAAGTGAAAGAAGCCAATCACAAAAGGCCACATATTGTATGATTCCATTTATATGAAACGTCCAGAGGAGGCAAATTCGTGGAGATATAATGTAGATTAGTGGTTGCTAGGGTCTAGGACAATGAGGAATGGGGAGTGACTGCTAATGGGTGATGAGAATATTTTGGAATTAAATAGTCGTGATGGTTGTACAACTTTGTGAATATACTAAAAACCTCTTAACTGTATACTTCAAAAGAGTTGATTTTATGGTATATGAATTACATCTCAATAAAAGTTTAAAAAAAAATGTAAAATATTACCCACAAGGGACTTTTTGATGGTCCAAAAGGGGTTGGGGGGAAGCCTGAACGACTTTTCAATTTGTGCTCTGAACCCTTTGGCAAAGACCGGGTTAAAACCTATCAACCTTATTTTCATCCCCATTTGGCTCTTGTCTTAACCCTGAGATCCAAAGTGAAATGAATGTAAGAAGAAAATGTTCTTACCCTCCTTTTGGAGCCTTTCCACAGTTTGGTGTTAAAGCCTCATTTGGCCATTTGAGTTTGGGAACAGTTCCAGCATTTAGGGGACTGCAGTGTTAAGTCTCACCATTGGGGTCTAATGCTTCCAGTTCTTTTTTATTAAGTGCTTTTGAATCTCTGGGCATTGGGGAATGGAAGATTATACAGAAGGGAAAGGAGAATATGCTGCAGGGATGTGAGCTGCCTCTTCTCAGCCTGGGGGTCATTTGGACAAGACAAGCCAGAGGTAGGTAGCCAAAACAATCTTCTAGGCCAGGATTGTGGCTTTTTCTTTATGTGACTTTTTTAGAGTGATTTATTCTAGCTCAGTTCCCCTGCTCTGTGGTATAGAACAAGACCCACCCCTGTCACCCTCCAGAGGGTCTTGGCAAAGACATAAATGACTGAATGAGTCCAACTCCACCTCTTGTTATTTTGGAATTAAAGCTTTGATATGATGTTTAAATAGGCTCTGTCTCCCATCGTTGCCTGTGGCCAGTGTCTACGTTGTCTGTATTATAACTTTTACATGAGTCTTCTCACTTCAGAGGCTGTAGTTTGTTTTTACTTGTGTTTGGTGGAGGTTTTCCCTCACAGTGCTCCACCAAGAGTAGAAATCTGTTATTTTGTGGTTAGTTACAGGTATATCTCAGGTTATGTAGTGTGATGATTGAGGTTGTGCATCAACTTGGCTGGGCCATGATTCTCAGTGGTTTGGCAGTTATGTAATGATGTAACCAACTCCATGATGAGATCTGTTGTGAGCAGCCAGTTAGTTGAGAGAGAGTTTCCTTGGGGGTGTGGACTCCCTCCAGTATATAAATGGATGTTCTAGCAAGGCCCTTGCTCTGAATCCTACATCTGGCTCGTTGTCATCTGACCTCTGATTCTTGGGACTTGAGCTAGCAACTTACCTGCTGATGTTCGGATTCATCAGCCTCCACAGCCTCTGATCCAGCAGCCTGCCGTCTTACCTACCAATCTTGGATTCATCAGCCTCCACAGCCCGTGAGCCAGCAACCTGCCGTCTGACCTGCTGATCTTGGGTTCATCAGCCCTTGTAGCTACGTGAGTCAGGAGAAGCCTCCACCCTGACACCTGACCCATGGACTTGGGACTTGCCAGCCTCAATTGCGTGAGCCATTTCCTTGAGATAAATATGTGTATGTATATATATGTATATACACACTTCTCTAGAGTACCCAGCCTATGACATTTGGTACCAAGAGTGGTTTTAGAGACACAAAATTGTAAGGATGAGTTTTTAAATTGGTTCTCAAGTCTGGTTAGTCTTAAAGATGTTGATGACTCTGCTTCCGATAGTAAAAAGGGACCTCGTTAGCACCAATAAAGAAGAGCCAGGAGCGGGGCGCGTCCTTTGGACCTGGGGTCCCTGCACTGAGAACCTCCTAGACCCAGGGGAAGATTAAGACAAGGACCCTCCCCCAGGGCTGATAGAGAGAGAGAAAGCTTTCGCCTAGAGCTGGTGCCCTTAATTCAGACTTCTAGCCTCCTAAACTATGAGAGAATAAATTTCTGTTTATTAAAGCCATCCACTTGGGGTATTTCTGTTGTAGCAGCACTAGATAACTAAGACACAATCTGTATATCTTCTGGAGAGTTTTGCCTGTAAAGCAAATCATATTTTAAATGTAATAGGAACATTCACTTTTATATCAAGGAAACCAATGCTGAATCCTTTGGGTGTATATATACCCCTCTCATGTCTAAGAAAGGTCAGGAAACTAAGGTTGGAGATCTGAGTTCACCCAGAGGCACCTTGGAAGAAAGGCCTGGCAGTCTATTTTCAACAGATCACAGCCATTGCAAATCCTTTGGAGCTCTGTTCTACTCTGACATACATGGGGTCATCATAAGTTGGAACTGACTTGACAGCAGTTGGTTTGCTGGTTCAGTGCCATTGGCTCTGACGCTCATTAAGATGCCAAATCACATCATAGAAGATAGTGACTCTCCACGCCTAGAGTGGTACTGGCAACACTGCAGAATCCACTGTTCTGGGGGTGGATTTTGAAAGTGGGAAAGTGAGGCCAGGCCTTGAAATCAAGTCCTCTGTTAGTGATGCACATGAACTTGGGTCCTGTAGAATTAGGGATCCTTCCTCACAGGTCTCTGCCTCAGCACCTCCTACCTCCACTCCCATTCTTGCACCCACACCCTTACACAGAGTGGCCAGGCTTCCATGGTGCAGGAGATAGCTCTAGTATTGAGATTCAGCACGCTGGCCATGAAGTCAGGCTGTCTTGCTTCAAATCCCATCCCCATCACTGCCATAGCTGCGGGCAAATTCCCCAGCCTCTCTGGGCCTCAGATTCCTCCACTGTAAAGTGGGGCAAAATAACAATACCTACTTCTTAGAGCTGTCATGAGAATTTATGAGATAATGTGTGTCCAGCTCATAGCACATGCCTGGCCCACAGTGAGCACTCATTAGATGCTGGTTATCACTGCTGAGATTGGAGCCCTTGTCTCTGTGGTGCCCCATCTCACCAAAATAGGTATTAGATTTTTATTGCTGGGTAACAGATTACTACAGACTTAGTGGCTTACAACATCACCCATTTATTAACCTACACTTCAATGGGTTAGGAGCCTGGGCATGGCATGGCTGGGTTCTCAACCCAGCAAGGCTAAATTAAGGTGTCAGCCAGTAGCATTCTCATCTGGAGGCTTGACAAGAAAAGAACTCATTTCCAAACTCACTGAGGTTATTGGCAGAAATGATTGCTTATGGTTATAGGGCTGAGATCCCCATTTCCTTGCTGGCTGTCAGCTGGGGGTTGTTTTCAGGTCCTAGAAGCCACTCACAGTCCTTGCCACACAGCTCCCTCCATCTTCAAAGCCAGCAACAGAGAATTTCTCTCGCATCAAATCCCTCTCTCACTTTGAATCTACTTCTCAAGGAAGAGCCCAGTCCTTTTTAAAGTCTCACGTGATTAGGTCAGATATGCCCAGAATAATCTTTCTTTCTTCAAGTCAGCTATACCATGTAACATAACTTCATCATGTGAGTGACTATCTCCTCATTCCCAAGTCCCAGGGATTATAGGGGGCATTCAGTGCTAGAATTCTTGCCTTCCATATCTGAGACCTGGGTTTGATTCCAGGCTATGTACCTCATGCACAGCCACCACCTATCTGTCAGTGGAGGCTTGTGTGTTCCGATGATGCTAAATAGGTTTCAACGGAGGTTCCAGACTAAGATGGCCTAGGAAGAATGCCCTGGTCATCTTCTTCTGAAAATCAGCTGCTGAAAACTCTGTGGGTCACGACAGTTCTCAACCAATTATGGGAATGGCACAGGATCCAGCAACATTTCATTCCATTGTCCACGGGGTTGCCATGAGGTGGGGGCCAACTTGATGTCGGCTAACAACAATGACAACAGGGATTACACAGGGCATGTGCACCAGAATGAGAATCTTGGGGGACATGTTAGAAATCTGCCTTCCATACCACCTTTTCAGCAAGGCAGCTATGTTCACTCCTTCCCTCCACTTGGCAGCAAAGAGGATTTTCCTACATTGACAGTCCTATGTGCTCTTTTTTTTATAGCTGGGTTGGGACCACTGGCTGGACCCAGCACCAACACTGTATGTAGTTCAGCCCCAAGTAGTAACATCTCCCAAGTACCAACCCAACTATGACCTCTTCCCTTGTTTTAGGACCTTAGGGAGTGTTTGTGCTTCTGAGCATGTCCAGCATGGTCCTGCTTTCTCTCCACCCTCCCTGATCAGTCCTGGCCCTTCTGTCCTGGCTTGCCCCAGAAGGCAGCACTGCCTGCGCTCCCCTGTGGAGTGGCAGGATCATCTGACTGAGTGTCCTATAAAGGAGGAAAGTCCCATTGCTAATTGGGGGTGGGGGGTGAAATACTGGGAAATTTCAAAATTTGGGTGACAGGTTTTATGGCCCAGTTACCCTTGCTACTGATGTGACAGTCACCTGTCTCTAAATGCCATGCTTCCAGCAGTTACATGGTGAAAACTAAGGAAAGACTTCCCTACACCTTCATGGGATTAGCATCCTTGAGAATATAGCAAAATATCTCAGGTTGATTCTTGTGGGTGTTTCCAGTTTAACAAGGATCAAGAGCCCCCTGCCATAAATCTTCTGCTCTAAAGTCAGATAACTTCTGTGTCTCTGCCATGTCTTATCCTTTTCTTTCATGCTATTACTGCTTGCTCGTTAAGCTGCCAGTTTTTGCTGTTCTCACAGAAAAGTGTATGAAACTGTGAAATAGATCTATAGTTTAGCTTTAAATTCTTTTTTTTTTTTTTAAACTATCTCCTAGAAACTTTCGTTTGGTTTCTAGGTGCTTACTTCAGTTCCCTTCCTTGTTCTTTTACTTTCACTATGACACCTGCTCTGGGAAAGTGGAGACCGGCTAAAAGGGAAGTGAATGATGGCAGCAGGAAGCATGCTACATCCGAGTGCCGGCCGAGTGTGGCTTTACCTGTCACTCTCCAAAATCCAGGCTGTCTGCTTGGGGCTGTCAGGAGCAAGGACGAGTTATGCCTAAGGGCTGTCACTTCTTCATGCCCACCTGAGTTGGTTTCTGAGACAAAAGAGCTTACACTGCTGAAATTAAAGTTATTCATTGTCAGCTTCACCTTTCTTCCTCCTGCCAGCCCTCCTGTACCTGTGAGTTTATGTGTCTCAGGAGAAAGTCATTTGCTTGTGCAGAAGATTTCCAGTGGTGTTTTTTTCCTTTTGGGTATTTCTGCTGCACACACCTGAAATCCTTTCTCATGTACCGTAATGTCCTCACTGAGCATGCTGACATTGCTCTGTTGATAGGCAGATGAGAAAATGTGAGCAGGTCTGGTTTTAATGCACATCTAGCAGACCAGACTGTGGTCTGTGGTATCAGGAGGAAGGAGTGTATGATCAAGTAGTCTCATTTTGGGTCATAGCACCCTATGCCTGCAGTAATGAATAGATTCCATCCTTTATGTCAGTTGATCACTAGAGAGTAATGCGGAGAGGATCCTGAGACCACATCATGGTGAAGCAGCAATAATCAATCGAAATGATCTGTTGATGATATCTGCCATGCTCACGGGAGCACAGTGTAGTGATCCTTGAGTTCCCTGCTGGACAGCTCTTCCCATGTTGCTTAATGCTGTTGACACATTTGAGAAGCTCCCAGGAATAAGGAAGTTTAAGTAAACTGAGTTTTACTTGAATGGTAGAAACAGCCCCACAATTTGCAGCAGGACTGGAAGACAGAGACTTCACAGCTACAGTCTATACAGCCTGACCACAGGTACAGGATCCTGTTGGTCGAAGTGCTTTTTCACCTGTATTATAGACATAGAGCCCTGGTGGTGTAACGATGAAACTCTTGGCTGCTAACCAAAGGGTCAATGGTTTGAACCCACCAGCTGCTCTGTGAGAGAAAGATGTGGCAGTTTGCTTCCATAAAGATTACAGCCTTGAAAACCCTATGGGGCAGTTCTACTGTGTCCTACAGGGTCACTATGAGTCGGAATCAACTCAACGGCATCAGGGTTTTTTTTGTGGTATGTGATGTCTCTGGATCAGAGCAATTCCAAGGCTCTACTTTCAGAGCGTCATTATCGGAGAGGTTCTCAAATTATTCAGTGGTACTAATATATTTGTTGTAGATGTGCTCCACACATCTAGATATGGAGCACATCTAGAGCAAATGTATTAGTACACCATGTGTTCATGATGGGGACACTGGTGGTTCAGTGGGAGAATTCTCACCTTTCATGTGGGAGACCTGGGCTTGATTCCCAGCCAATGCACTTCAAGTGCAGCCACCACTCGTCTGTCAGTGGAAGCTTGCATGTTGCTGGGATGCTGAACAGGTTCCAGTGGAGCTTCCAGACTAAGACAGACTACGAAAAAAAAAGATCTGGCAATATACTTCCAAAAATCAGCCAATGAAAACCATGTGGATCACATCTGTCTGATTTCATTGTACATAGGGTCGCCATGAGTCAGGGGCTGACTCAATGGCAGCTGGCAACAACAATGTGTTCATGATGAATCTACAGAATTGGGCGTAAAAGCCTCACCACATAACTGTATATAATATGGCATGATTTTTTAAATTTTAACTTGAATGCTCAGAACTTTGTCTCATGGCAAAGAGCTTGATCACACTGAGTACAACTCATCTAGCATCTCCAACTCTACCATCAGGAAATAGTTAGTCTGAATGCCCCAAGTGGGAGAAAGAAGAGTACAAAGTCTTACACAAATATTTTCATTGTAATTAACTTTTAATGGCTGAAGCCTGCATTTACTGATTTATTTCCATTCCTTTCTGTTTTTAATCTATTTTAATAAAGTGGGGAGAATACCCAAGATCTGGGCAGAAACATTACTTAACTCAAAATTGTAAATGCACGAAGTACTGATGGGCTGTCCTTCTGTGAAAGAGAAATGAAAGCAAATGCTTCCTCTAAAATGGATTTATTGAAATTATTATTATTTTTTGCATTCATTAATTTAACAAATATTTATTGAGTTACTCCTGTGTGCCAAGTGGACAGTGGAGATACTGTAGTAAAACAACAAACAAAAATAATCCCTGCCTTTGAGGAACTTATGACTTTTTTCCTTCCATTATTTCAGAAAATCATATATAAGCTGTTAGTCGTATATTACAGTGGAGATACTTTCTCAGTAGGATTTTGAATGACTTTTTTCTTAGTTTGCTGGCTCTAATATAGAGTCTTGTTGGGGTTGGAAGAGTAGTTTGTCATGAGAATTCTCATTGGTTTCTTGCTTGTTTCTCTATCACAGTGAACAAGCTTCTAGAGAAGTATCAGAGCATTTCATGTCAGTGTTTGTAATTGCCTCCTTCCACCTAGCATACCTACTTTCCTAAGGAAGGCATTCTGGGTTGCATGTTAATCAACTGCATATAAGGGAGACAAAGGTCCCAGAGTGGTGCAAATGGTTTGCGCTCAGCTACTAACCAAAAGGTTGGCGATTCAGACCTACCCAGCAGAAGAAACAGGCCTGGTGATCTGATTCCTTAAAGATTACAGCCAGGAAAACTCTATGGATTGGCAACCAGTGCCACAAAACAATTTGTGTATTAATTGTGTAATGAGAAACTAATTTGCTGTGTAAACTTTTCACCTAAAGCATAATAAGAAAAGAAAAGAAAACCCCATGGAGCAGTTCTACTCTGTAACTCATGGTGTCTCTCCAAAGTCACAAACAAAAAGCAAAATCAACAGTGAACCAACAACAAAAACATATAAGGGAGACAGCTGTCACAGTTTTTCAAAGATATAGGTGGTTTCTTCTGTATAGATCAGGGTTTTCTCAACCTTGACAATAATGACATTTGGGTCCTTGTAATTTTTTGGGTAAATCTGCTGTAAAAGACCTCTTTAAAGTGTTCGAAAGCAAAGATGTCACTTTGAGGACTAAGGTGCGCCTGACCCAAGCCATGGTATTTTCAATCACCTCAAATGCATGTGAAAGCTGGACAATGAATAAGGAAGACAGAGGAAGAACTGATGCCTTTGAATTATGGTGTTGGTGAAGAATATTGAATATACAGTGGACTGCCAGGAAAACAAACAAATCTGTCCTAGAAGAAGTACAGCTAGAATCCTCCTTAGAAGCAATGATGGCGAGACTGCGACTCACGTGCTTTGAACATGTTATCAGGAGGGACCAGCCCCTGAGAAGGACATTGTGCTTGGTAAAGTAGCAGGTCAGTGGAAAAGAGGAAGACCCTCAATGAGTGGATTGGCACAGTGGCTGCAACAGTAGGCTCAAACATAGCAAAATTTTGAGGATGGCGCAGGACCAGGCAGTGTTTCTTTCTGTTGTACGTGGGGTCCCTATGGTTCAGAGCCAACTCAATGGCACCGAACAACAAAAACAAGAATTCTTTGTTGTGGGGGACTGTTCTGTACATTGTAGGATATTTAGCAGCGTTCCTGGCCTCTACCTACTAGATGTCAGTAGCACTCCTCACCCCGAGTTGTAACAACCGAAAATGTCTCAAGACTTTACCTAATGTGTCTCCTGGAGTCAAAATGACCCCCAGCTGAGAACTGCTGGTATAAATAATATGACTCTGTGATTCAGTTCTCACATCCTCTAATTGCAGTAGGTCAGTAAAATCCCCTTTAAAACACACCTGGGACAAGAATTGTTTTCTGTCTGGTGTTTGTAAGAGCTTGGGGCAACTTTCCACCGTGAGTTAATATAAAGTGGGCAAGATATTTGTCAGTCTTATGAAGCAACACCAGCAGTAAATGATGAAATTCCTTCTATAAATCATGCCTTGGAGATATTTTGCATTTCCTATTGGAAATGTGTTAAAATCATGTTCGTTTACCATAATCTAGAGAGCATGCTGGAAACAGTGTACTTTAAGTTAATCTCAAATGATTTATGTGTAAATGTGTTCCAGATCTGGTGATCTCAGCTCAAGCAGTAGGCGGCTCGTTTCCAAACATTTCCATTCTCAGAACTGACATTCAGTTCAATAAGTATTTATTGAAATATGTAATGCAAGAGGGCTTTAGAGCAGTCTGATATTGCTTCCGTGACCCAGTCCAGTAGAAAAGCAGTGCTCAGAACAGTGCTGCCGGGAGTCTCCGCATCTGATGTGTCACCCTCCACGCTCACCCCCCACCCCCAACCCCACATCTTTGGTTTTCAAGATAATATAGAAAAACTGGCTCAAATCTCTTCCTGTACCGTGCCAGCTGTGCCCTCCCCAGGGACTACATGTAATTACACATGATGTCATGTGTTTTTTATTTGGTTCTTTGGTCCCAAAGGGGCTGCTTTTCAAAGTTTTGGCAGGGACATCCATAACATGTTCTGCCCCCTCTCAGCCTCGCAGGGTATTGCAGTCCAACGTGGAGTGGCCTGTCTGACTTACCTCGTATTTCTGAATCTTCTCCACTTATTAAATGCATCAGTAAATTCAAAACTGTAGTGCATGCTGCTCACCAAAGAAGAGTTGGAAGAAGACGCACTGGCTTTGATGCAGAAAGAAAGGAGGAATGAAAGAGAAACATAATGGGCTGGGAAAATCATTCATTTGCTGTGTATTGAGTCCCCTGGGTGGTGCAACAGTTAACGCTCTCAGCTGCTACCCAAAAGGTTGGAGGTTCTGGTCTACCCATAGGTACCTCAGAAGAAACACATGGTCATCTGCTTCCAAAATACCAGCTATTGAAAACCCTATGGAGTACAGTCGTACTCTAACACATATGGGGTTGCCATGAATCAGAATTGGCTCAATGGCAACTGATTTGGTTTGTTTTTCTTTTTACTGTGTGCTAGGCATCGGCGATATAGCTGTGATGAAAATGGACAGGGCCCTGCTTTCTTGGAACTCACAGTCTATTGGGCACTGAGATAAGTAGACAGGTCCCATTTTAATATGGCACGATAGGGGCCATGATGATGGAGATGAAGATGCCGTGGGAGCACTTAGGAAGAGCATTAACCCAGCCAAGGGGGAGGCAGGGGAATCAGAGCCAGCTCTCCAGAGTATGTGGTGTCTTACCTGGGACATGAGGATCCATTGTATGTCAAAGAAGAGGGGGAAAGAGTGTTTAAGGCCCAGTTTGAAGGTCTGAAGGTGAGTGGAAAAAATGGAACCTTTGTGGAACTGAAAAGTTCAGCATGTTTGGATAGTAGAGTATGAGACAGAAAGAGTGAGACGTGAACAAAGAGGAGCAAGTAAAGATGTGGCCCAGGATTCTGACTTGCACAACTCGGTCATTGGTGGTGCCATTTACTGAAATGAGGATCCCAGGAGAAGTAGATTTGGAGGAGGGTGGGGTGACAATGAGCTAAGCTGTTAATCCACTACTAATTCTAGATCACGGGGATGATCTTTTTAAATGTTCTTGGAAAATGGCAAAAGCTAATGGAAATTTGAAAAGCTAATTGGCAGCTTTTTTAACATCATGAGATTTGGTTCCTTGGTTTGGAGGTTTAGGGTCATGGTTTCGTGAGACATCCCAGTTAATTGGCCTAATAACGTGTTTAATGCTTCTGTTCTATCTCCTAGTTCTTTGCCTAGTTCCTGGGGTCTTAAGAGCTTGCAAACAGCCATCCAAGGCACAATGATTGGTCTCTATTCTCCTGGAGCAACAGAAGAAGAATGAGAGTCAGGAATAAGAGGAGGGAATGGAATGTGTGGCTAATTGCCTCCATGAACGACTGCCTCCTTTGCCATAAGACTGGAAGAACAGAATGGTGCCCAGCTAACATTACTGAACAGTTAGACCCAATATTCTATAGACGTGTCCTGATGAAAAGGGGGAAAATTCAAAACAGAATTTCAAATTCTCATGGACTCTAGACTTTCTGGAGTCATGGAGGGTATATGAACCCCTGGAACTATTGCCCTGAGAAATCTTTAAACCTTAAAGCAGAAATATCCCTCGAAGTGTTCTTAAAACCAAACAGTAGTTTAGCTTAACTAGTAAAAAATGTCTGCCTTGAGCATTAGGCTCTTTTAAGAACTACCTATATGGGATCAAAGTGACAACAGCAACTCGAAAGATTGGGTAGGAACCGTAGGGGGCAGTGACTTAATGAGGGAGGAACAACTCAGAAAAAGAGGGTGAGAATAGTTGCACAACTTGAAGAATGTAATCAATGTCACTGGACTGTACGCGTAGACACTGTTGAATTGGTGTATGTTTTGCTTTGTATATTCTCAACAACAACAACAAAATTATTAAATAAATAATTTTTTTTAAAAAAGTTAATTAGCAGCTTTAAATAATTTTGTTAACTCTAGGCGATCATGACATCTGCAGGGATACTCAGCCCTCTTAGCTTCTGCTGATTTTATTTTCATCCAGTAACTATTTCTTAATTTTGATGCACTGCTTAAAATTTACCAAATTTGTGCATAAAGAATGGGTACCTATGAGTGAAGAAGTATGCTGAGTTGTTTAAGGGCTATGTCTGGCTTTTCCAACACATCTGCACCCTCTTCCTTAGATTTACTTTGCTGTGATGGACGTTTTTATTCAAATATTGCATAGACTCCTTTTATAGAGCATATGTCATTTTTTTAGATGACTAAAGAAAAGCATAATAAGTATTGGGGGGCTGTCTTTAGCAGGTGTGCGATATTACAGGATTTTAAGAGGTGCAGGCCTCATTTGAGGAAAATTGCTGAAGGGTGAACATTGTACTCTGATGATCTCATTGCCCAAAGTGTATGGGGAACAAATGTGATTGTTAAGTATAAAGGGACAGAGATTCCTGCTAACCATCACCCTTAGCCATTTTAGCTTTTCCTCATAGCCCTCAGAGGCCTGAAATGTCCAAGGGTGGGCTTTGTATTCTTTTTTATGTAAAGCAGCCTAGCAACTAGAGGCATCCAAGTTCATAGGCCTCCTCTTTGTTTTGGCAGGAATTTAGATAATGGGCTGTGTGCAATGTAAGGATAAAGAAGCAACAAAACTGACGGAGGAGAGGGATTGCAGCTTGAACCAGAGCTCTGGGTACCGCTATGGCACAGACCCCACCCCTCAGCACTACCCCAGCTTCGGCGTGACCTCCATCCCAAACTACAACAACTTCCACGCAGCAGGGGGCCAAGGACTCACTGTCTTTGGGGGTGTGAACTCTTCGTCTCATACTGGGACCTTGCGCACAAGAGGAGGAACAGGTAAGCCCCAGTGGTGGTGGAGGGCAGAAGGCAAGTGGGAGGCAGCTGCTCTTAACTTTCTTGTCAGTTGAATATTTGTGGTTAGTCACCTCCCCTTGACTAAGGAATTTACATTTTAGTTTCTAATCATTTTCTACCTGTTCCCTATCAGATGTTTGTTGTTGTTAGCTGCAGTTGACTCAGCCCCCTGACTCATGGCAAGTCCATGCACAGTGGAACACAGCACTGCTTGGTCCTGCACCATACCCGTGATCTGTGGTGGACTGGACCATTGTGATCCATAGGGTTTTCAGTGGCTGGTTTTTATACGTAGATAGCCAGTCCTTTCTTCCTCGTCTTAGTCTGGAAGCTCTGCTGAAACCTGTTCAGCATCACGGCAACACTCAGACCTCCCCTAACAGATGGGCAGTGGCTGTGCACCAGGTGCATTGGCCAGGAATCGAACCTAGTTCTCCCACATTGAAGGCGAGAATTCTACCACTGAAACACCACCACTCCCCTGTCAGATGAGGGATCCTCAAAAGCCAGAGCTTGATGTAGTCAGAATGCTGGCTGCAGGGGAGGGGCACAGTTGCTGCTCTGTGGGAATTCTGTGCTAAGGTTCAGAGTAGCGAGGTACAGCATGCCACAGAGGGACCTTGGGCCATGGCTTTTTCATCCTTGGCTAGCTGGCTCACAGTAACTCAGGCGGCTTTTTTTCAGAATGGATGTGCCTGGTCTCATCACGAAGCTTTTGACTCAGAAGCTCCAGGACTGGGTCTGGGCATGTGTATTTTGAGTTCCCCAGATATTAATGCACTACCCTCCCCACCTCGTTTAAGAACCACTTTATGGGGGCAGTACCTCCTCCTTCATCTTCCTAATCTTCAGCCTGCCTCTCATTTCCCCGCCACAGGGTCATTTGGCTGCATTATTTTTGGCCATTTGTCTTCTCTAATTCTCTCTCTGTCTTTCTCTATTTCTCTCTCTCAATCTGGTCTCCCCATCATTTTCCATATGACTGAGGTTAGCATAAGTATTTTCATGTACCTCGCCTATTTTAAAATCTTGGTTTAAGTATCCTTAAGGAAACTTTCTCATTTTTTTTTTAAGTTTTCTTTCACACCACAGGGCTACATTTTATTGCCATGTGTATTTGCTGACTTAGCTAATACTTTGTAAAATATCTGGCATACAGTCTCAGACATATGTTTTCCAGAATATTTGGAAGTTATCTCATACAGCCTTAGTCTTCCAAATCCTCTCCCAGTATGTGAACCGTGGTAACTACATATTTAACATTATTTCTTCCAAACTGTTTTGCTTATTACAACAGTTTAAAAGACTATAGCATCAACCATTATACTCTCAGCTCATTTGGGAGCAGACACCTTATATCTTATCCATTGTGCTTTTTTACCTGGGGAGTCAGCACTACTGAGGCATTAGCAGCGACTTTCTTGCCTCCGCACCCAAGACATGGCCATGTGGGTGTATCAGGGGACCCGACCCGGAGCCTGTGGGCACTAGCTACTTCTGTTCTACAAGTGCATCACGTTCTGCCCAGTAGAAAAACATTTAAGTTTATCCTTTTGTTAGGGTGGATCGAGCTTCGCCTTCAACTCATGCCTTGCATGGGTGAATGAATGATAGGTTAAGAAAAAAAAAAGTTTCCCTTGAGTTAATTCCAACTCATGGTGACCCCATCTGTGATCTTTCGGAAACAGATTGCCAGACTTTCCTTATGAGGTGCTTCTGAGTTTGTTTGAACTGCCAGCCTTTCAGATAGTCGAGCACTTAACCGTTTGCGCCACCCAGGGGCGATGAATGCTAGTACACTCACCTGTTTCTCCTGCCTTCTCAGAAGGAGCCTGGAATAAAGAGAGGAAGAGAGGAGACAGACAGGCAGTCTAGGACAGTATGTCTCTTGATGCAGAAGGAAAAAGCCAAAAAGGCACCCAGCAAACACCCCTTGTGCCTACCATGAGAAGCACGAGAGTGTTGCCAGCCCAGACTCTTTTTTTTTTTTTCCTGCTGACACAGGCATCGTCCTTGCTCATTCATTCATGAGTGCTGGCTCCGAATCCCTGTGTCTGCAGGTATCATTTATTAAAATCAATTGAGAGGCCTCCTTGCATTGAATGTGTGGGTCTATACCACAGTTGGGGACAATTCTTAGCATAAGACGCCACCTGATCCCTTATAGAATTTGCAAGTTAAAACACTGTCAGTACCCCCAAATGTTGGAGGATTCTTCTGCCTTCTCTTATTTGGCTTTATTTTCCACGCATGTCCTTTCTCCTCAACTCTGCTTTCGGTCCTTTAAAGCCAGGAACAGTGCCTGTGTTTCTCTGTGATCTCGTTTAGTTCTCCCTTCAGTCCCTAGAACATAAAAGGCTCATGAGAACTTGTCAGCTGATGCGAGGAGAGAGTGGGAGTGTGGGTCTTCATGTGCCTGGTCTTCCACACAATGGAGCTGGCTTGGCTTTGTTTTTAAATTATGTAATGAAGTGAATCTGTTAATAGAGTGTTAAATGAGAATAGGCGTGAACTTACAGGCTCCCATGTTTTTTGTTTTAAGCCAGTCTCTTTTCTAATCTTTCAAAGAAAGTGAAAGAAAACAAGAAGGTTGCCAAAGGAGCCCTACTTTGTGTGGTCAGACCTTCTGAATGCCAGCTTCCCTACAGGAAGTCCCACTGGGGGTGGGGCAGAAAGACAAACCCACCTCCCTCTCTGGTTCATGAATAGTTCCACGAACACATCTGTTCTCTTGGAACTACCTACATAGCAAAATCGCAGCTTGGTGAAAGAGGAGTCTCCATTTTGTGAGTTCTTTAGATCACACCAAGCACTCTGATGTTGTGGAGATAAAAATGAGAAGCCAGAGAGCAGAGAAATGGAGTGTATTAGTTATCAATTCCTGCATAAGAAATTACCGCAGAGCTTAATAGCTTAAAACAGTACACATTTATTGTCTCACAGTTCTGTGGATCCAGGATCCAGGAATGACTTAGCTGGATTCTCTACTTCAGAGTCTCTCACAGGCTACAATTAAGATGTGTCAGCTGTGCTATAGGCAGGGTTCTTCAACTGAGAAGGATCTGCTTCCAAGCCCATGTAGTGTTGGCAAAATTCAGTTCTTTGCGGGCTATTGGACTGAGGACCTCTATTCCTTGCTGGCTGTTGGCCAGAGTCTGCCCTTAGTTCCTGGTCATGTGGCCTGTCCAATATGGCAGCTTGCCTCATCAAAGGGTGCAGGCCAAGGTGGCAATAGAGTCTGCTAGCAAGACAGAAGTCATAAAGTGACATCCCATCACCTGTGCCATTTTTCTGTTGGTTAGAAGCAAGTCATTAGATTCAGCCCACACTCAGAGGGAGGGGATTACACAAGGGTGTGAATCCCAGGAAGTGGGAACCGTTAGGCTCCTCTTAGAATTCTGCCTACTACATGGAGGAAGTCCTAGGCCAAATGGGAAGCTGGACATTTTTTGCTCTTGATAGCAAATTTCTGCAAAGCAACAAGGGTCCCTTTCCAAGATTCAAGCAGATGAGGAGACTTTGGGTGGTTGTGAGCAAGAGTGAGTATAGTATGAAGGTAGGTGTGTTCAAGGTAGAAGAACAAGAGAGAGGGGTCCATTTTGAGTAGTAGGACCAAGCAGCTAAAGACTTCGCAAAAGCAGATGCAGATGCCAAGGGTAACACATCCTCTAATTGGGATTGAACGTTACAGAGGGCGTCTCCTCTAAAGTCCTCCAAGCTGCAGAAGGAATTTCCTATTACAGGCTACATTACTGTTACCCATGGGGCGGAGAGTGATCCATTTTACCCAGAGCCTAACATGAGCTCCACAGTGGAGGAGAACATGTGTCAGATAAAGGGTGTCTGTAATTGCTGCAGAGCTCTGCAAATCTGAAGTCTAATGCTGCTGCTGCCCTTTGATTTTGGACATGATATTAATATCTGCCTCTTCCCAAGGACTCATTCAAAAGCTGTGCAGAGAAGTCCTTCAGCTCCAGGTTTTAGTCAGATCAAATCATGCTTCCTCTGCAAAGACTGAGGCATAAATAAAACCCTGTGACTCTGGTTTTCACACATTAATTACAACACTGCATCATGTTATCAGCGCTGACAAGATGTAGATTTTGAGAATGAGGTTTTAGTGAAGATTGAATTCCTTGGATTTAATTTCCCCGTGCATAATAATCTCTCTTGTTTTGATTTTGTTTTGTCAGGAGTGACCCTGTTTGTGGCCCTTTATGACTATGAAGCACGGACAGAAGATGACCTGAGTTTTCACAAAGGAGAAAAATTTCAAATATTGAACAGCTCGTAAGTTTGGAGAGGGAAAGGGAAAGGATGCTTGCCTTTCATATTGGGAAATTATTCTTCTGTTTTCTATCTGCACCTTTTTAGATACCTGAAACGTGACTAGAACATTTGCTAAATTCAGTAATCATAGCAATATAATTTGAGAAAAGAAGAGTTGATGACCCAGTGCAGTATTTTATGACATTGTATGTCCAGGGAAAGGAGCCCAGGTGTGCAGATGGTTAAGCACTTGGCTGCTAAAAGAAAGGTTGGCAGTTCAAACCCATCCAGCAGCTCCAAGGAAGAAAGACCCTGGTGATCTTCGTCCATAAAGATTACAGCGAAGAAAATCCTATGGGGCAGTCTACTGTGTCATATGGGGTTGCTGTGAGTGAAAATGACTCAAAGGCACCCAACAACAAAACAATGTCCGGGGATCTTTTTGAGGATACCTTAGTAGCAGAGTCAATGATGATTTTTGGTTTTGGTTTTGTTAGTTTTAAAGCTTGTGAAAGCACCAGCATCCCCCTCCAACAAATCTATAGTTTCAAAAGGTTGGCACAAGACTTCGCTACCCATATTATGTCAGCCTTGAGATTTTCTTCACATTTCAAAAGTTGCACTGGCTGAGCCCTCACTTAAGGCCGGCGACAAGCTCCTTCTGTTTTCAAAACTACTGAAAATCCCAACCGGTGAAGTCTGTGGAGGTGTTTCCCCATAATGAAAATTTGCATGTGACTGTAATCTCTGAGATAAAGGAGAAACAATTTCACCCAGTCTTGAATGACTGCAATGCATGCATTTTAAATATGGCCAGTAGGAACAATACTTAAACAGGCAGTGAGGAAGTTTCAAGAGTGAAAATGACTCATTCTTCAAATCCTACATTTAATACCTCCGTTAGAATAAATATGGGTCAGATTTCCCTATGGTTTTCAAATACTCCTTAATAATTAGGTTGAGGCAGCACGCATGATGAGGGCCTTCCAGAAAAATCTAGACTCCAAAGAAAATGGTGGTGCCCATGTCAACAAGACAGGCCTGACCCCTCTCCCACCAGCACCTCAGGTTTTCCTTGTGAGTGCTCCCCTGGCGATTGGGAAAGAATACCACCTAGGTGCTAGGAGCCAGACCAGGAGACTCCAAAGCACCCAAGTCTGGGTTGCTCTGTCCTCTACTCCTGAGCAAACTGTGTTTCCTGATGGCAGAAGGACTTATAGCGTGGCTCTTCAGCTTTGCTAGAAAGTGAGCAAGAGAAGGTGAGAGGCAGCTCTGCTCACACCACATCTCCCCAGGAACAAGGAGTGGACACTGTAACAGGGAGCTCCTCCAGACCCTTCCCTGGGATCCCCACCCTGACCCCAACTCTCAGGCCCCTGGGAGTAGGCCACCTTTCAACAGCAAGAACTGAATTCCTCCCATAAGAGGCCAGTTACTCTCTTCCAGACATCAGAAGACTGTCTACACAGCCACAGGGATTTTTTTTAAATTACAATTATTGTCATCACTATCAGGGATGTGGATGGGTTTTTTGTTTTTGTTCTGTTTTTTTGTTTTTTTTTTTTTACTTTTGTTGAAATACCTGCAGAAAAGTGCATGTATCAGAAGTGTACAGCTGCTGACTTTTCATGAACTGAACTCTCCCGTGCAGCCGGCCCCCAGATCAAGAAAAAGAACACTACCTGTCCCCCAAGAGCCCTCCTCATGTAGCCTCAGGAATTTTTTAAAATAGTAAACAGCTGCCATTTATTGAAGGCTCGTGACGTGCCAGCCTTGTGCTAAGTTACAAATGTTCTTATTTATTCTCCACAACAACTGTATGAGGTATGTAGCATAGTCATCGTCCTACATATGAAGAGTCATCCCGGACTCGGGTCAGGGAACTGCCCGAGTGCACAGAGCTAGCAAGTACCAGTGCCAAGGTTGATACGTGGGGATGGAATCCTGAGTTCAGTGTTAGATTTGGTCTTGGAAAGGCCAGATGCCGCCACAAAAGGGGACTCAGCTGTTCCAGTTGCGTGCAGGTTTGGAAAGATGGGCTGGGAGGTGGGTATGAGAGAATTAGGCTTTGATCTATTCTGATCTGTGATTCCTTATTGTTAATTTATGAGTTCCTGGGTGGTTAAAATGGTTAACATGCTCTGCTGCTAACTGAAAGGTTGGCAGTTCAAGTCCGCCCAGAGGTATCTCAGAAGAAAGGCCTGGTGATCTAATTCCAAACAATCAGCCAGTGAAAACCCTGGGGAGCCCAGTTCTACTCTGACATACATGGGGTCACCGTGACTCAGAATCAACTCAACAGCAACGGGTTATTGTAAGTTTGGTTCTCAAACTCTGAATTCTAGATTCCTCTAACTTTGGATTCTGCGATATGCCACACTACCCCTTCGCATTTTACATAATATTCCCTAAATGCTAAGGTTGCTTAGAAATTTTAAAATCATTTGTAAATTCTAATAAGTAAGAACTAAGGAGTGGTTGTTGTTGTTGTTGTGGGCCGTCGAGTCGATTCTGACTTGTAGAGTCCCCATTTGACAGAGCAGAACTGCCCCATAGACTTTTCTTGGCTATAATTTTTATGGGAGCAGATCACCAGGTCTTTCTCCCACACAGCCTCTGGGTGGGTTCAAGTCAAATCTGTGTCTCAGGTTGTAGGGAAGTTGGAAAGCCTAGTTTTGCCAAAGTCAAAGTCATGACTTCTTCCTTCGTTAATCTGTATAGCATCAGCAGTGTAATCAAATTGAAATTTTGGAGAAACAGTCAAGGAAGATCCAGTCTATCTCAATCTATATTTTGTGATTTGCATGCATGGCCTTTGATGTTTACAAAGGACTTTGAGCCTCTGACCCTGTTCTCTTAGAAGAAAATATGACAAAGGTTTTTTCTCCCCCCTTAAGTTCTTCCTTCTTGCCAGTGGAATTCCTCATCCAACATGCCCATTAAATGCCCTTTTTCAAGGTTATGGGGAAAAAAAAGGGGTTTGTAACAAATACAATATCTTAAAGTCAAGGGTAATAACAGGGAAGAGAAAATCATGAAGGAAAAACAAAGCAATAATACAGAACCAGATGGCGTGCATCTCCTGCCCCTCCTCCAGCCTCTGGCTCTCATCCCCTGAAAGAGAGGGTGGGATGGGGCTCTGCTGTCCCTGGGGCAGCTGCCACACTCCCTGTGTGTGTGTTCTCCCAGTCCTATTTCCCTCTCCAGAGGCAGAAGGGAGCCCCGGGGCTGGCTTTTTGTTTTTAAGTACAGCGTGAACCATGTGGTATGCGTGCACACGTGTGCCCAGAGCGAGGGCCATTGCTGCCTAGCACAGTGTGGGGGCCTCATTGACCTGTTCTTAAGTGCTCACTGTAGTGTATTTGGACATTATTTAATTTGAACCTACTTTACAGAATATCTAAGTTCATTTCATTTCCTGTTTTTACGTTTCATGACTAGTGGTTTGCCATCTAGAAACAGTGATTCTTTAAAATATAGTGTTTTACAGAGTGGGGTAGTGGCCATTGCCGAGGGTTGTGACTCTTTTCATCGTATATTCATCATATAAGAAGAAATCCTGGTTTAGAGTCCTATTCAAACATTTGATAAAAGTGTTATGGATATGCTCTCTGAAAGTAAGACGGGCAGTGGCCAGATTTAGAAAGAGCCCAGCATTATAATAGAGACACTACGTGGCTCAGCTGATGGAGGCTGGCTTATGTTGGCAGATGCCACTTCCTGGCTCCATCAGGGCTCCTGGGGCCCCATCTCCTGGGACCACAAACCCTGTGAGCAATTTGGGAACTGGGGACACACAAGATTTAAGGGCAGACTCTTTTAATAAGTCTTTAATTGGAGGAACAGGGGGAGCTGTTATAAAAATCTAAAAGCCATTCAAAACCAGAGCCAAGGCTTAAGTCATATATTTGAATGAGAGCAGGATAATGGTTAAAGCAAACTATAAGAACAATTTTAAAGACATACAGCTTTAATAATGCTGATTAACCGGAATAACTCAAGTAAAGAAATAAAAAGTAGTGTAGTAGAAATCCTATTTTCCTAAATCAACGTGGGTGATTTGTAAAGAGTATATTATTTATTTGAGAGTAAAGTGGTGCTTCTAGTGTGTTGAAAAACATGACTTCATTTGGGCAACGGACCTTCTGGATACAACATGGTGAGGCTTATTACATAATGCATTGAGTTTTTGTCACCGCATGCCTCCCTTGATGGAGAAAGTGACCCTGGAGGACCTAGAAAAGGGGAAATCAAGTATTTTATCTTTCTCATGACTAACTAAAAACCCTTCTGAGACTAATGGAGTCACTTAAAAGATAGTCAGAAATTCCTGATACATGACTTTAGAATGAGCTGATAGTTGGATTCTAATCTGTACTAAACTATTGAGGTGCCTAGACCAAAATGAGATAGTTAATGCCTGGATTTGAATTGGAAATTACTCATTAATACCAGCTCACCTGAGTAAGCCTACAGCAAAATGTGTTGACTTCCTGCCCCAGTTGACATTCCCATGAACCCTAAAACTGATGCTAGCCTTTCTTTTTCTTAAATAAAATAGGACTAACTCAATGAGGGTTATCTTGCATTAAAAAATAATCCTCTGCTACAACCCAAACCCACTGTCATTAAGTCGAGTCCAACTCATGGGGAGTCTATAGGACAGAGTAGAGCTATCCCATAGGGTTTCCAAGGCTAAATCTTTACAGAAGCTGACTGCCACATCTTTCTCCTGCGGAGCTGCTGGTGGGTTCGAACTGCCGACCTTTTGGTTAACAGCTGAGTGCTTTAACCACTGCACCACCAGTGCAGTGAGTGTGTGTATGAAAGCAAATGAATGGGATGAGTATTGTTATTTTCTGTGGTGAAATGTCTCCATCTGGTGGCATTTCAAAGAAATAAAAGTTGACACCATAAACTGAAGATTATGTGGTCTACAAAGCTATTTCCTTAGCATTGTAGATGTTTAAACAAAAATAAATAAATAAATTCCTGCATATGTTCTTAGATAATATGTTTACAACTGCAAATATTTCTTTTGTGGGGCGGGGGTGGGGCATAGAAATAAGACCAGACATTTTAAATTTCATGAAATCTGATCCTAAAAGACAGAGGGATGCAATAGGGGAGTAGCAAGGTATTGATTCTGATCAGTTGGTAACAATCTAATTCTTAAGTTCCGTGGTGGACTCACAGGTGTTTATTTTATAACTCACATATACATATATTCTTCTGTATGTATAAAATATCATAATAAAAATCTGAACATGAATTAAATTTAAGGTTATGTTTAAAAGACTTTATGAGTATGAAAACAATTGCCTTCCTCTTTTGATTGATTTATCTGTTTAAATTTATTTAACAGAGTGAAAAAGGAGAGCTTGGGAAACTTATTAAAATATAAATTTTAAGAAGCCATTGCCAGCACCCTGTTTTCTTGTGGGCTATCCTGTGTTACTTGTTAAAAGGGCCGCCAAGCACTTTTCCACAACTACCCCAGTAACACCTGTTGGCTTGTCACCATTTTCTCCATTGCTGTACTAAATCTTATCTGGAATCTTGAGTCCCTTCACTCAGAGAGTTAGTCTTTAGAGACTGAGTCTCTGGAGTGAGGCCTGAGTTTAATGCTGGAGGCTGGTTGTTCTCCACCTAATTAAATCAGTCAGGGGAAGTTACCAGGGCCAAAAGCCAACACATTTTCTTTTCCTGGCTGAGAGCTTTGACACAGAGCCCAGCCAGAAAGTGATTTAAAAAAGGGGTTGCAGGGGGCTTGGGGTTCTCTTACCTCTAAGGACAAAAAAAGGAGGGAGAGAGGGCCCTGGGCCTCTGGCGTCAGGTGGTATATTTCAGCACTAGTGATCCAGAAGTCTGAGCGATCTCAGTTGGCTCAAGGACAACTGTGCCGTCCCTTGCCCTTTCCACTTCTGCCCCCAGCCTGGTGGTGGGGGTCTGTGGATACTCAGCAGATGTCAGAGTTACAGCCCCCAAATACATCTCCTGACTGTTGTTCATAGGGAGCAGCACACACTCCGTCCCTGCTCTTTGTCACACATTAGAACTGTGTCAATAGAAGCATATGAACTTTAATCATTTAACTTACCAATTTGTTTTAATCTGAGAGTAGTGTTATAAGCCCCCTTTCATATTCTTACACCCACAGCTCTGGGAGCCACACAGATTGAGACCATACTTTTGTATAGAACATTGGTCAATACAAAGTGATATAACTAAAAATCTTATTCCCGTAGTGAGTTTTTCTTCTTCCCCTGCACTTGTACACATACAGCTACACCCACCCTTGTTCTCCCACCTGCCAGGCTCAACTCAGCACCATAAATATGTGGTGAAATAACCTCAGAATGAGAATAGCTGAGGAAAGCTTAACTTAGTGTAGTCTTTATCACTCTACCTGCAGAAAGGTGTTTTTTACCACTTGCAGTTGAGTCTGTTCTGACTCATGGTGACCCCATGTGTGTCAGAGTAGAACTGTGCTCCATAGGGTTTTAAATGGCTAATACTGCAGAAATAGATCTCTAGGCCTTTCTTCCGAGGCACCTCTGGGTGGACTCAAACCTCCAGCCTTTTAGGTAGCAGCCAAGTGCATTAACCATTTGCCCCACACAGAGACTCTGCAGAAAGATGTTATCTTCCCCATTTACTGGAGAGAAATACTTTCATCCTTTACTGGGCCTCCTAACAGGCTTCATTTCTTGTATGATCAGCATGTATAATGTTTTACTTAAGTAGGCCGAGGCCAGGTTCCCCTTCCCTTCCCCTTAGTCCAAGATGAGGACACTTTACAAGCAACATATGCCCCCTACCCAAAGAGTGCCCTCTTACTGTCAGGGTCTTGCAATCTTAATTCACAAATAAGGCAGGAGACAAAGCTGGGTTCAACTCAGGTTGTAAACCATCTGACCTTCACTGGGGGTTATGTTGAGTTTGGAGAAGAGAAGCGAAGCTGGAGGAGTCAGCTGATAGAATGATGGGAGAGAGCCATTTACCTACAGCATTGAGTCTGAGACTGCAAGACATTGAAATAGCCAACTTACTTATATCTCTTCCCTTCTCTTTTTTCTCTACAGGGAAGGAGATTGGTGGGAAGCTCGCTCCTTGACAACTGGAGAAACGGGCTACATTCCCAGCAATTATGTGGCTCCAGTTGACTCCATCCAGGCAGAAGAGTATGTTTTGTTTTATTGTTTTTTATTTAAGTCCTTGCTGCTAAAAGTTAGTTGCCGCAATACAATGTCATTAACACTGTGCAGATGGGAAAAGAAATTCACTAGAGTGATTAAAGGCTGAGAGAATATGTTAATGCTGTTCCAGGCTTTAGGCCATGGTGTTTGCCGTATCTATGTAATACTTGCACTGTTATTAAATTAATATTTTTCTTTAAGTTTGCTCACTTGTTTAAAACTTAAACATTTGTTTTAAAGTTTGTATCAGTTCCCAAATGAAGACCCAATATTTCTTGCCGTAGATAGAAAGCAACCATAAAAATATGACGAAATTCTCGGTAGAGCGTATTTTATTGGCAATCCAACATTCTAAGCTGCAGTCTGCTCTTGCTCTCTGTTAAAAGAGAGAGAGAGAAATACTTGCTAAAGATCAAGCTGACATTTTTCTCCTCTGTGCAATCCAGAAGTATTAAAGAAGTACTGAAAGGACATACCTTCCACGCCCAGGTAAAAGTATCTCATGTGCAGTGTGTGTCGCAGAATCCAGGAAGTACTGTGGTGATGGATTTCAAATCGTCCTTCATTTGATTTGGGGGTCTTGGTTGGTTTTTTTAATGGTAAATAGTGGCCAGTAGTTATTTGGCTTAAGGATTCCACAGGTAGCAGTTTATGTCGCTGGTCACTAGACTGGGGGGATTTTAAACAAAATAACCTTCGTTCCTTCAGCCAGCCAGTAGAGATTAATGGGTACTTCCAAAGTGTAGAATTGCCAGAGTGGCTTGTTTGCAGACCCTAACTTCTGAACTGAGGGAAAGGGAGGCAGGGCAGTGGTCTCCCACAGGTGGGAACCTGGCCTCCTCCTGACACCATGGGGATCTGCTGCCCCTGCTCAGTGGAGGTGATCTTGCCTCACCCTCACTGGAAAGGGAGTCAAGAAAAGTCAGTCATTGAGCCCGGCCTTTGGCTCTGATATTCAGCTTTGTCATGGATTTATTTAAGGACTCCAAGGAAGATTAAACTCCATACCCTAGCCAGATACCCAATTGGATCATTCTCGTCTTTAATTCCTTTGTATTTCTTCTAAGGAGATCTGTTTTGTTTCATACTCAAATACTCAGCGGTTCTGGGCTCATTTTTTTCTCCTAAAAAACGTGTTTCATCATCAGTGAATAAAAGACTTTGTATTGCATTTTTATTTGGGGGCAGATTTGTGAACATCTTTGTGTTCTTTCAGAATAAAAGGTGCCACCAAAATGTAGCATTACTTTGGCTTAATGGGGAAAATGCCAGCTGTATATTTATGAGGGTCAACTTTTAAAATATTTTGTTTTTAAAGAATAAAATACCATTTTTTGAATAACACGGTTTCACATACACAATTAATTACTATTATCTTAAAATATTGTTGTTTCCATACAATCCGTTGTTCTAGCAGTCCTCTGTTCGCCACTGTTTGTGTTTGTACAGCTTTTAATTGGGTTATTCATACAATCCCAGAAAGTCATTGGTGCCATTCTCTTTATACCAGCTAGTGCTAGGTTAGGGATTGTCGCACAACTTGGTACCTTTAAAAGTCAGTGAAGAGTTAACATATAGTGTGTCTTCTTATCTTCAGTGAAGCTCTTTCATTCACAAAAGAATTCAACAATGAATACATAATAGCTATGTTCCAGTATATATAGTGAATCAAAATTTTATTTTAGACACTGGATCCTGTCACTGTTAAATGTTCTAAAAATTGTTCCTATGGGCAGATTTCAATGGTATGCTTCAGCATTCTCCCTTGGGTCCTTTGAGTACCTGTTGTTCATTCAGCATCTAGTGCTGAACTCTTAAACTAATTGCCAGACATGGTTAGGGCTTGGGGGCAAAGAGCTGGGCAGAGAGAAAAGACAAATAACAAAGGTCATGCAGTGACTTGGTGTGACTCCTCCTAAAGTGGTGCAGGGGTGTCACTAATTTGTTCAGGGAGAATATTAAAATGTCTGTCTACAGCTGGGAGTCATTTTTAAGAACATGCTCATTGACTGTGCACAGATATCAAAGGTGTACAGTAGCCAGTCCTGCAGCTGTGCCAAAAAGGAGACTTCAGCAGATCACAGCCCAGATGCTTGCTAAATGCCTTTTATTTATCCATGTCCTCACACCTGCTGGATAAGAGGAGAAAATAAAAACAAGCATCCAAGGGCAGCAGTAATCTCAGTTAAGGGGTAGTCTCTACCGTTGTTTTTCTGATTCCTATAGGTAGGTTACTGAAAATATCATATGTCTTTATTCTTTATCTGTTCTGACCTTTTTTATTTTTAAAAATGAGTGATTAATGATCTTTTTATACACTAAGACTGTGTGTTGTTATTTCCCAGGGGTTGTAATTACACTCAGGAATCAAGGGTCTTGTCAATGAGCGTGGGAAGGGTCTCCTGCAGTTGCCATTTCAAAACAAGGTCTTAGATTTCTCCTTTGGTGCATGCAGGTGGTAATTTTAACACAAACCAGTTCCTGTCATCTCTGGAGGGAAGCAAAATAGCCCACAGTTCAAGTCTGATTCTTTTTAAGGAGTGAAAGAGATGGATTAGGGGTAGAATCAGGAGTAGACAAAGAGAACTGGATGAGCTAGGGGAAAAAAATATATATATATGTAATGGGCTAAGGGCAAAATTGGAGGTGAGCGGGATTAATGGGCACAAAGGCCTACCCTATTCAATTTTTAAAATGTTAGTTACAAAATATTTTCTTTCCTTGATCCCATTTAAAGGTGGTACTTTGGAAAACTTGGCCGAAAAGATGCTGAGCGACAGCTTTTGTCCTTTGGAAACCCAAGAGGTACCTTTCTTATCCGCGAGAGTGAAACCACCAAAGGTAGGATAACAAGTTGAAGAAGTTAGCTTGTCATTCAAATCTGTGGATTAGTCAGAGGGGATGAAAGGCTTATCTCTAATATATAAGGATTTTAAAATGGCATATATCCTGCCTACCTAGTGAGTGAAGTCCTGTTTTCAGTTTTCCCTCCAGGCTGTAGAACTGCAGACAGCTCCAGCTAAACTACAGAGGCTCCAAATCAAGGCCTTCCTCCCAAAACAGGGGCTGGGGTAGCTTTACTGCTCCAGGCACCCAGGATCATAGAATTTCCAGAAGTACATTAGAATTATGATTTTCTGAAACTCTTAGTTACTCAGGAGCAAGTCATGCAGGTTGTTTAGCTTTTCTTTTGTTTTTTCTTTTTTAATAACTGAGGATCTTAGACTTCTCTTCCTCCAATTGTTGACCTTTTCATTATTTAACAACCCATTAGAGCCCACAGAAGGAGATGAGTAAACGAAAAAAAAAAAAGTAGTTGCCTTCTAACTTGATCTACTGGACACTGGTTATCTCCTCTTCTTAAGAATGTTGTTAAGCAGAAATTTGAATCTCACTTCTAGGGAAACAATCCTCAGATTTCTTTTGTGTGTACAGTCCCCATCTCCAGCGATGCCCCATGGGCAAAGGAGGCAAGGAAGCAAGCACAGCCATGAATCTCTGTGCTTCTCTTGATCTTCCCTGGGGAGGATTGGATCTGTGCCGTATTAGGCAATACAAGTGTACTGAATAGAGTATTTTAGGAAAAAAAAAAAAATCCAGGAAGCTTTCAGTCTCAAGGGTAAAATCATTTTATTGCTAATATCTTCTGACATTTATAGGAAAGCAGCAGGTATTTTCTTTCTTCCTACGTACTGAGTGGAAATGCTGGGTGTGTGTATGTGTGTTTGTGTGTGTGTGTGTATCTCCCCTTGATAATTATTAATCAGAATAGTCAAGTAGATGAAACTTAAAAGCAAATTAGTACTCAAAGTGATTCGAGCTGCTAACGCTTTGCATATTTACCAGGTGCCTATTCACTTTCTATCCGTGACTGGGATGATATGAAAGGAGACCATGTCAAACATTATAAAATTCGCAAACTTGACAATGGCGGATACTATATTACCACCCGGGCCCAGTTTGAAACACTTCAGCAGCTTGTACAGCATTACTCAGGTAACTTCAATTCTGATTAGCTGTGAACCATTTGGACTCTGGAGGTGTGGGCGGGCACAGAGAAGGAAGGTGAAAGTGGTCCAACAAATATGTAGACAGTCACTAGTAAAATGTCTTTCTTTGCAAGTACCTAAAGGTGAGGCTTATCTGAGTAGGTTCTGTTGCTGTTGTTTTACCACAGTTATTACTAGTTCCTTTATGTTTGTCAGTAACCAGAGAAACCAAACCCATTGCCAATCGCTTTAACTACTGTGCAAACAGCGGTCCATTTTTTGTCAATAGATTCTGTAATTCTTTTTGTTCGTCAGTAGATTCTGTAATATTCTAGCTCCCCAGGTAGGAAGCAATAGGTTAAATTTAAAACAATTTTAAAAAGTTGTTTGTTTTTTTCATCTTTATCCTAAAATCCTCTCAAGTATCTTTCCCATTCCCCGACACGTATAATTCCAAAACCATGAAAGGAAGGTGGCGCAGTCTCTGGAAGGTCAGTTACATGGAGACTCCTACAGCGGATGTTGTGTTTCTACCATCACTGCATGCTCAGCACTGATACAGGAATGGCTGTACATACACTTCCTTCTCATGACTAGATGAATTTTGCAATCCGTTTATCATGTTCTACTTCCCCACCAATACCTCTGTTTTCTAAGGAGCCCTGCTGGCGCAGTGGTTAAGTGACTGTTATAACCAAAAGGTCAGCGGTTCAAAGCCAGCAGCCACTCTGCAGGAGAAAAGACCTGGTGGTCCGCTCCTGTAAAGATTGTTGTTGTTTTGTGCCATTGAGTGGATTCTGGCTCACAGCCTTGGAAACCCTGTGGGCAGTTGTATGCTGTTCTACAGGGTTACTGTGAGTCGGAATCTACTCAATAGTATGTAACAACAACAATTTCTGTTTCCTAACTGGACTTAGATTCGTATGACCTAGAGTACATCTACTGTGTTCAGTTAAACTTTAAAAAGTAGATGAAGCTTTGTCCTAACCCCAGATGTCACCATTATTTTCTTATTCCTGGAAACATACAATTACCAAGTGTTCAGGCATGCAATTTGTACATTTTACTAAAGAATTTGGTTTATGTGCAATTTGTTAAAATAATTGCATTTCATCCCTAGATTAGCAAGTGTATCCCCCTATCAAATACATAGACACCTGTGGATATAGATATAGGTGTACATGTACAGATATAGATCTATCTCCATTAAGCTAGTGGTTTTTTTATATAACCCATTGCCGTCAAGTCAATTCCGACTCATAGCAACCCTATAGGACAGAGCAGAACTCCTCCATAGCGTTTCCAAGTAGTGGCTGGTGGATTCGAACTGCTGACCTTTTGGTTAGCAGCCAGGCTCTTAACCACTTCGCCACCAGTGGTTTGTATACATTTATGTATTTCATATTTTTCTGCAGACAATGACAAGTCCCCAAAAGAGTATGTGACTTCACCTCTATGTGCAGTCATTAAAAATATGTACATGATTTTTTAACAGAAAAAAAAAGCAATCTTTTGAAAGTAACAGTAAGAAATGCCTGTATATTGATTTGGGTCACTAATGAGCAATTGAAAAAATTAGTACTTGGTGTATTAGTTGATTGGAGCATTGGGTAACTTTTGCTTGATGCAGATTCTAATGAGATATTTGGAGAAAAGAGGGCAGACTATCTCTCTGAGCTTAAATGTTATACTCAGAATGCCTGCAAGTTGTAAGGATGTCTCAAATGCTGAAATATATTTCATTACAGCCAAACATCAGCAGGATCCCTAGGGTTTGGATCACTTGAAAATACTGAGTTGGAAAGGGCACATTAATAACATCATAAAGCTGGAAGGAGAGAAGGGATATGAAGAGCAATAGACTTTTTTTCAGTCTCAAAAAAAAAATCCATCTTGAGTTTAGATTTGTTTTTATATTGGCTTTTCCTCTTTCTCTCTCTCATACAATAAAATGCCTTTGAAATATTGACACATAAATAATTTCCTGCCTAAACATCTCAAAACCCGATTCCATCAAAACTAAAAGAATAAAAGTTAAGTTTTAGCAGGTTCCTGGAGAAAAGGCAATACTGCATTTGCTCTTTCTAGATCTGAAGGGCTTCCGGGGGGCGAGGTGGGGCCAGGGCTCTGTCCACCTCACCGCCCAGACTCTGTGCAGCTCTTGTCACTTTCCTCACCCCTTGTTCTTTGTTACCCTCTCACCTGGATGATTTGTAGCTTGGCATTTAGGCGGTTTCCCCCCCTTAGCATTGCTAAATTCTAAAATGCATATTATTTTTTAAAAAATAAATAAACCTCCAAATAACCTCTAAATGATGAGTACATTTTTCCTTCCTCTTTTTCATAAGGAAAAGAATTATCTCACATCCTTGAGTTTCTGCAAATTTTAGTTTCCATTCTTTCTCCTTTCAAACCAGACTTCTAAATTATATGCCGGAGACTGTTATAAAGGTTAAAGAGAAAAAAAAAAGAAGGAGCTATCAAAGAAGCAGTGCAAGAGCATATAACTGGTATAATAGAGAGTCAGAAATGCCAAAGAAATCACTAGAGAAGTGAGACCTTTTTTCCCCTGCCAGGTATAATCTGTATCTTTACTAGTTTGTAACAGTCTAATGTTCTATAGAAGAATCCTATACTAAATTTACAATTTTAAATAAATTCATCCCAAAGAGATCCCCAGTCCCCTGAGTAACCTAGATATTAGGCAGGTGAGAAAGCACAGTCAAGCTGACATTCAGTAGTCTAAATGCACCTTTTGAAATCAGTGTGGGTATTTTCAGGGTTTCAGAAGGCATGGTATTAGCACATTGGGCTGAAAATGTTTTTCTTGCTTATTAAGTAAAGAATCCAAACTAGACTATATCTACATATATATGCATAGACTATGTTATATCTGTATGTATAGAGTACTCCAAATTTAAAATGCCACCTATTCTACCGTCAAATGAATATGTTTCCATGTGTGGTGTCTAATCTTCCAAGATGTGTCTATTTCTTTGCTAACGTAGCACTGTTCTGAGTAGCACTGTGCGCTGGCCGGTGTGGGTTTGTGTACCTGTGAGTGTTTTGTTTCATGTATTCTGCTCTTCTCTCTCCCTCTCCTGCCGCTGTCTCCGCCCCCGCTCCGTCAGAGAGAGCCGCAGGTCTCTGCTGCCGCCTAGTAGTTCCCTGTCACAAAGGGATGCCAAGGCTTACCGATCTGTCTGTCAAAACCAAAGATGTCTGGGAAATCCCTCGAGAATCCCTGCAATTGATCAAGAGACTAGGAAATGGGCAGTTTGGGGAAGTATGGATGGGTATGCTGAGACTCAATTATTCTATTATTAGCTTCCTTGTTTGGTGAATCTCAAACATCAAAGATGGAAGGTGAAAATAAAGACTTTATGAACAGGAAGAAAATTTAAATTACTAATGGGGGAAATAATGATTTTGATTTCAGAATTCTGGGATTTCTAGAAAAGAAATAGTAAATGATCAAGATTGGTAGGTTGGCTCGGATTGTACTATTAAATGAGCCTCAATTCATAAACCAGTAAATGGTACAAGGAATGATCCAGCCTGCATAAAATGTCTTGCCTTTCATTTCCAACCGCAAATATTTGTTGAATAAACTCAGTGTCGCCCTGAAGGGCAGGTCACCTTCCATCTTTCCTAGTGCATGCATAATTTTGGATTATAAGGACTGTGTTTTCTTTATTAATTCCCTTTTCTGTAGAGAAAGCTGATGGTTTGTGTTTTAACTTAACTGTGATTGCATCGAGTTGTACCCCACAAACTTCTGGATTGTCTAAAGATGCTTGGGAAGTTGCACGTGATTCGTTGTTTCTGGAGAAGAAGCTGGGTCAGGGGTGTTTCGCTGAAGTGTGGCTTGGTAAGGCAGAGGGCACATTTTGTTTTGGCTGCGTCTTAGAGCCAATTAAAAGGATGGTTTTGAACAAAAACACACAAATCTATATGCACAGCCATTTGGACCAAGACACTTAATCTGGATAGCTAGATGGTCACAGGCCATCCAGATTTTCAGAATATGGTGATTCCTCAGTGTACATGTCTATCCTGCTTTGTGTGGTTAATTAAGGCACCCACAGAACAGGAAAACAATTCACTATGAATCTGCTGTTTCTTCTTCCTCAAAGACTGGAAGGTAAGATACTGTAGGTGGCCTATTGTAGGGCAAGACCATGGGCTTTTTGCGCATTGGGCCTGGGATTGGATCTATACTAGTTCATTAACTATGGGCAAGTGGCTCATTAACCTCTTTGAGCCCCAGTTTTCTCATCTGTAAAATTAGAATGATACCTACTCCATAGGATTGCTTTGAGGATTGCATGGGACAATATATTTAAAGTCCCTTAGGGGGTCAGTAGACACCCAGGCTTCTCTTAAGTTAGTTGTCATTGTCAAGGACAACTGCACTGGCCCCTCCCCAGTGCTTTTCTAATAACCTTTGGGTCAATAGCAGCTTTGCTTACAGATAATACACGGGTTTAAACCCTACCCAAAAACATCTATCAGTACGAGAATATTTGATTGTGATATTTGTGAAATCCTCCTTCCTTAGAGTCCATTAAAAACAATGTAGATAGGTGCCTCTTCTTCTGTGCTGCTGTCAATGTTTAAGTGTAGTCTGAATGAAAAGAATTAATACATTTAAGCACTTAGAACAGAGCCAGGCACACAGTGAGATATAAGATATATGTAGATAGAGATATATAGATATACATATATATACACTCAGACATACACATATATGAGTATGTATTAGCATTTATAATAGTAGTATCATTATTATTGTATTTCAGAGTTCACATTATTGTGTCCGTCTCTTTGGACTTTAACTCAAGTCTTATTGTAAAATATCTAAATATGGCCAATTTGTAGTTGAAGTTCTGGGTCCTAAAAATTTTAATCAAATCATTTGCATACTCAGGAGGAATTAGACTCCATAAGAAAATTTATTTTCAAACTTTATTATCAGCTTTAAATCTCCACATGTACTGTTAAGATTTTGTTTCTCATTAAATATAAAGCATCATCTTGTGATAATTCAGAATGGGGATGGAATAATATCTGTAATTAATGGTGTTGTTACTGGAGAGGAAGATACCACTCTTACAAAATTTTGGAATGCTAACACTCAAATAGCAAAAATTCACTTACAAATTGTCAAATTTCCCATTTACATTTAGTGGTCAAATAATTTATGAGATTTCAGTGAACTCTTCTTTAAGCCCCTTGTTCTTTCATAATTTATATTTTTGTAGGTCACATATTGTAATTATATGAACCATGTATTTAACAGGGTAACAAGAGTTGCTCCAATTTAGATAATTTTTTAAATTCTAAAGTCAATTATATTACAAATACAAATTAATCTTAATTCAAACCAGCCTTCTTTTTCAAATAGAAAATAATGTAACTTAGCAGATTTTTCTTTTCCCCATATAAAATATTTATAATTCCAAGTCAGAGGACTAATAATGGAATACACATAAAACCTAGGATTTAGGGGAGAAGAAAGGGGCAAACCCTGAAAGAGACTCAAAAGATAATCCAGTTTATTCCTATGTTTTACAGATGAGATAACTGATAATTATCTTTAGCCAAGGCTTGCCTGGTTTTAACATTTTAAGGTTCAATATTTCTGTTCCCTCCTAGCTGCCATTTAATTTTTCCACTCTAGCTGGTGAAAGTCATTGTTCTCGTTGTGACTGACTATCAGTAAACCTGAGGGATTTTTCCTTACCTGGTTGAAGTATTGGCAAGTAGATTGAGGACTTCTTGCCAGTGCTTATCAGCATGCTTAGCTCAACTGTTAAAGGACTCAGTCAAGTAGATCATCCATTGCAGACAACTAAAAGTCTAGAGGTAATTTCCAAACATCCTCAGGTGTGTTACCTTTTTTTTTTTTAATGGCAGTCTCCCATAAAAATGGAATTTAAATAATCTCGTTTCTTCTAAGCTCGCTCTATTACCTGAGGAATGGTTGTTGGACGGCTAGACCTGCCCTAACCTCTGGACTTTATCATTGTAAAGAAGGGAGCAGAGCTTTTGGGTTAAATTTATAATCAATGGCTGAGCCAGAAAAGGAGAGTGGTATAATCAAAATTAAAATAAAGAATTATAAACTGGCCATAAGTAAGACATTTTTTTTCTTTTGAAAATACTTGACAAAGTCCTTGATCTGTATTTTGTTCCACATAAAGTATGTTTTTGTTTTGTGGTTTTTTTTTTTTAACTTAAAAATTTAACTTTGTGCAAATAGCTATTGGTTAAAAAACTTTTCTTCCTTCAAAAGAGAATTTTTGGTTTGACTTAATGTTGTGGGATGTTTGTAGGTACCTGGAATGGAAACACAAAAGTAGCCATAAAGACTCTTAAACCAGGCACAATGTCCCCTGAATCATTCCTCGAGGAAGCGCAGATCATGAAGAAGTTGAAACATGACAAGTTGGTCCAGCTCTACGCAGTGGTGTCTGAGGAACCCATCTACATTGTCACCGAGTACATGAATAAAGGTTGGGCAATACCTGTCCTCCTCCACCTCCACGGTGACCTAGAGGGGTCACTGCACAGGGAGAGAAACGGAGCCGCCTCCTTGCTTTCTTCGTGGTTTCTGCAAGAATCAAGTATTCCCATCAGGAAACACCAACTGTGCACTCACTAATGAAAACATTTTAAAAGCAGACCTTGCATTTGCCCCAAATCCTTGCAAAATCCACCTTTTGCATGCTGTACATGTCAGGAATTCAAGCTCCTCTCCACAATTAAAACATTCATTTTTAATATGGAGATTGGTACAGAGGGCTGTGATAGTTTGCTATTATTTTGAATGCAGTAGCTTGTGTTAAATTCCTCTTCTGCAGTTAACAACAGACACTAGTCTCTGGGCTAAGTTTAGTCTCCATCATTTTGGCATCTTTTTTTTTTTTTTCCAGCTCTCTTCTTAAACATCAGATGAAGAAATAACATGCTTTTAAAGAGCACATTTTATTCTCATCCTCTCTGTCTCTCCCTCCCTGCCTTCCTCCCTCTCTCATTTTCTCTAATCAAAGCAATATTGCTGGGGAGAAGGCCAAAGATCACTTTGTTTTAGAAAAACAGATGAACCAAACAAGAGACAAACAGCCTTAAAAGGCAATGCATTGTACATCAGAGGACACCACTGTCGTTTTTCTTTTCTACGTACTTTCTTTTAAAATATATTTGGAATTTTTTCCTGGCAGATTGTTTGCCCTTTGTATCCAGGATTATTTTATAAATAACTTTGTGATTAAAGCATGAAAAAAAATCACTGATGACCATCATGAGCCTCCAGCCTCTGAAAATGATTATTCCAGCCTTGGTGTTAGTTCTGAGCCTCCTAAGGCTGTATTGCCCTAATGGCTCTGAAGCTCCAGCTGTTGTGGTTCAGATGTCTGATTTAAGGCTTGGCTGGCTATGATCTAATTGGGAGTGGGTGGCTATGTGCCCCACCCTGTATTTCTCAGATACTCTTTTCTTGATTTAAAATCTGTAAATAATGTAGGCCAGTGGTTCTCTACTTTACCATGTATCAGAATCACCTGGAGAGGTTTTTAAGACAACAGATTTCTGGCCCCAACCTCCAGCGTTTCAATAGGTCTGGAGCGGGGCCTGAGAATTTGCATTTCTAGCAAGTTCCCTGGTGATGGCATTGCAGCTGGTTCTAGGACACACTTTGGAAACCACTGGGATGAGCTCTGTTTTTCCCACACCACTTCTTTGTGCAGGGCTGATTCCCGAATGACATGAAGTGGTGCAGGTCTCCACAGGTTCCTCTTTATGACATAAAGGAAGATGTTGGTTTTATCAAATTTTTGTTGTAATCCTTAGAAATGGAGTCAACATTATTTATTTTTAAAAGATAAAACTGTTGCCTTTCAATGCAGAGAATTCTGTCAGTTCTTGTTTTTTGTATAAACCTTCTTCTGTTTTTTCTCTCATGGCATTATTCCATTCAGCTACCTTATTACTTCTAGTAAGAAAACTATATACAGCCCTCTATTGGGAATTTTTATCTTTCAGAGTAAATCGAAATGCTTTCGTGTTTTGTTCCTAGGAAGTTTACTCGATTTCTTAAAAGATGGAGAAGGAAGAGCTCTGAAATTACCAAATCTTGTGGACATGGCAGCACAGGTAGGCACCATAGCACCTGGGTTCACACCTTAGAATTAACAATGTGCCAGTGTGTCGAGTCATGGGGTAACGTGTCCTGTTCCCTGGTTTTCAACAGGTTGCTGCAGGAATGGCCTACATCGAACGCATGAATTATATACATAGAGACCTACGATCGGCAAACATTCTAGTCGGGAATGGACTAATATGCAAGATTGCTGACTTTGGATTGGCCCGGTTGATCGAAGACAATGAGTACACAGCAAGACAAGGTGGGTACTTGCATGACGATGGTTCGTGATCATATCTTTGAGAATGATCATTGACTGTATGACCCTTCCTTTCTTGTTACTTTCCCTTCCTCCTTTGAGACGTCATTCCTCAGCTCAGCTTTTTCTCCTTAATCTGGCAGAAATTTGACTGCACTGCAGGTGGGAGACCATAGTGCATTCAGTAGATAAATGAGATACGGCTAGTCGGTGAGTGAGTGTCCACTGTGGCCCCCTGACTCATCCTGTCCTCCTGATAGCATCCAGGCCTGGGATACTTTGTCTTTGGAGAAAGAGGGCTGTGGAAAGGGTAAGGGATCAGTCAAGTTATATAGCTCATTATGCAATTGGTCAGAATCCCAGCAGAAAACAGAAGACACACTCAGATTGTAGCATTTAATAGCACGGTTATTTACAAAGGTATGGTCAGGGTTTAGGAAAAGCAACAGGGTAGGGTGCAGCATCCCAGAGCTCATAATAGCAGTGGAACTGAGGGAGGGAGGGAGTGGGCACCAGAACAACACAGAGCGGGCAACAGTGGAGGGAGCCCCCTTTGGCAAAGAAATACGGCAGGAAATAGGTCTGGGGACCCATACCTGACCTGACTTTTCAGCCATCTTCTAGATCTACTGCCAAACCCAACCAGAAGCCAGAGATCAAAGGAGCCCAGTCTCTGTGGGTCCAGGAGATTCCTTGAATGGCAAAAAATAAGCGCTCAACTACGAGCCAAAAGGTTGGCAGTTTGAACCCACCAGGAGGCACCTCAGAAGACAGAGCTGGACACCTGCTTCTGAAAGGTCACAGCCTTGAAAACCCTATAGAGCAGTTGTAGTCTGCACACATAGGGCTGCCATGAGTCGGAATCTACTTATTGGCAACTAACAACAACAACATGAGCCCAGGTGGGGAGAAGATGGGGGGAGAGAGGGCCTAGAGGGATTGCAGAAGATAACAGCCTAGTCATTGGAAAAGCTCCACTTCCCTTAATCATCTCCCTTCACCCTACTCCCTACAACAAATTCATAGAAATTAGCCTTTAGAGAAGTACATCCTAAACCAGCAGCCACTCCAGTGGGGCAGCTTTTCAGATGCTATTAGAGCACCATGTACAAACGAGGGAATTCCCAGGGGTGTTTCCTGCCTGCCTTGATATTCACACAGTGGTCACCAGGTAGACATTGTAGAATTAGGTATGCAGTTGCAACCACAAGTGGGCTCCTGTGTAGAATTTAATGCTCGTATCTGGAGGAAGGGTGTAACTTTCAATGTTGTTGTTTTTAACCAAAACCTATTCTTATTCCAAGTAAGACTGAACAGTGACTGGAATATATTACAGGGTGATGCTTTCTACTGGATTTCATAATGGCCACCTCTGGAGTTTTTCTTTTTCTTTTTTTTTTTAATTCTTTCCTTTAATGCAGTTCTTCCTTTTATTTGAGTCTAAGAATAGAAACCTTCTCAGCAGTCCAGTGATGAGGAAAAAATGTTCATCTAAGACCCTGGCTGGTATAGATACTGCCCAAATGCTAAATTACATGTCGGTCAGAGAGCTTGGCTCTTTGGATTTGCCCAATACTTGGCAGCTCTTGTCGTGGAGCCAAATGCCCACACAGCAAGCATGCCCACACAATACAACACATACCCACACACACACCAGCATGGGGCCAGATGGCTGTATCTCTAATCAAAGACACACAAGCAGCTTTGATTGGCACTGGCAGTCCAGAGAGAGTTAAGGATGTGATTTCAAGGCAAGGTGAGCTGAGAGGGTCTGAAGTGCAGCTGGGTCTAAGACCTGGCCCTAAACCCTGAGGCGATCCTGTCAGATCCCAACTCCTCAGATCTGGAGCGAGAGTGAGTAAAGATTGTGAGACAGGAATATTTGGTTTAGGAAAGGACTGGAATAGAGTCACTCTTCGTGGTCATGAAAGTGCCCTTCTGCGTGTGAGTAGAGTCCCCATTCAGGGTTTGTTTCTCTCCTTTTCCTGGACTGTGGACACTCCTGAATCCATGATAAGTGAGAAGGTTACAGGGCTGGGAGCCAAAGGACACTAGCCTACTAGCAGGGGTGCTGCTGATAGGGCCTGGACGTTTGGTTCATGGATAGTCCACTGGAGTGAAGTACCTCATGATGTGGCCCAGGGTGACTAGCACCCAGGAAATGACATGTGAGGAGCCCCTTGCCGGTTTCCCCTCATATCACCCTGCTGCTCTTGGAGCAGTCCAGAGCCCACCGTCAGCTCTGGCCTTTGAGGCCTGTCCTCCCGCTTTCATGCTCTGATGGTCTCTGCCAGCTTCCTCACCTCCCTGCTCACTTTCCAGATCAGATGCTGCCTGAACACCTTTCAAAGGACCAGCCTTGTACCCTTTGTACCATGATTCCTTTACTTCCAAATAGAGGGCCCCACCCTGCCCTCTAAAAACTTTTTTTCCTTCTCTCTTCCTTTTTCCAGACATCTTCAAATCCATACCAAACACTGTAAAAAGATGAGGAAAAGTAAATGAACTGGAGAGCTGAAATGGGTGGGGGGGAGGGCAGCAATGGGGCCTCATGATTTCAAAGGAGAATAGAAGAAATGCTGTCCTGCCACAGAGGGAAAGGGAAGGCAGAGGCAGTTATAGACTGTCTGTCAGGTGTCAGGCTGAGCTGGTAGGTGTGAGGAGGTGGGGAGGGAAACAGAAAATAGACTCAGAAGGGTTAAGTAACTTAATACAAATTCACACTGCTAGTAAATGGCAGAGCCAGGATTTGAATTCAGGTATGGCTGGTCCAAATACACCTGCCCTCTTAAGCTAAGCTAACTGCCTCTTATCAAGACAGTGATTAAAAGAACAGGAAAATACCATGATGAGATACCACTTTATGCCCTCTAAGATGAGCTATGATCAAAAAAATGGAAAACAACAGGTGTTGGCCAGGGGGTGGAGAAGTTGGAACCCTCATTCATTGCTAGTGGATTGTAAAATGGTGCAGCTGCTATAGAAAACAGTTTGGACGTTCCTCAAAAAGTTAAACATAGAATTACCATATGGTCAGCAATTCCTAGGTATATACCCAAAATAATTGAAAGCAGGAATACAAACAGATACTTGTACACCAATGTTCATTGCAGCGCTATTCACAATAGCCAAAAGGTATGAACAACCGAAATGCTCATCAACAGATGAATGGATAAATAAAATGTAATACATACATACAACGGAATATTACTCAGCCACAAAGAGAAATGAAGTCCTGATACATGCTACATGGAAGAACCTTGAAAACATTATGCTGAGTGAAATAAGTCAGTCATGAAACGACAAATATTATATGATCCCAGTTATATAAAATATCTAAAATGGGCAAGTGTATAGAACCATTGCTTAGAGAACATTGAACTTCTGTTAAGAGTGATGGAAAAATTTAGAAGCTGATAGTGGTGATGGTTGCAGAGGATGAAAGTAATTTTAATGTCACTGAATTGTACATGTAAAAAATGTTGAAACAGCAACTGTTATATATATATACTCACCAAAATAAAAAATTTTTTAGGAAAGAAGAGAGGATTAATCATGATAGCCATGATTCTCTTTGTCTCTTTATTTTATGGAAAAAAAAAATTTAAGGGGCACCTTCTAATGTGCATGTATGAGGAGAAGGACCTTCCTTTTCAGGCTCTGGGGCAACCCAGCTGTTTATAAAATTCCTCCCAAGGGCCTGCCCTGCCCTGGCCCCTTTTTGAGGCAGAAAGGATCTAGTGTGTATCTATCTGCTGTACTCTGCAGATGGCATGCGTGCTGCATGCTGAAGTTTCTGCTGGGGATTAATCCGCTCCTTCAGACAGCTGGTCCATGTGCCTAATAATATTTGCAAGTCAGGTTTTATGTTACCCACAGGCCACAGCCATGCTGCATCTTGATTATGGAAGTGCAGGCAGTGTTGAGAAACATGTGCCAAACCGAGATATTTTAGGACTGTGAATGACAGTTGTTTTTCAACGAAGTTGTGAGTCTCCCTTCTGAGGGTACACTGAAATGTTTGTCTCCCCCCTGGGTGGATGAGGTGGCATTCCATATAGCAACAGTAGAAATGAAACTCGTAGCTGTGTTAAACGGTCCCTCCTGTGTTCCTTTCTTCCTACCACCCCCATCCTTCTGGCTTCAGACTGTGAACAGAAGTGCCAGGGAGGAGGTCAAGAGCCCAGAGCCTGTGAGGGTGGCAGAAATTATTTGGGATTGTTTGTTATTATTATTACCTACACATCTCCCTCAATTATAACAGATACTTGTTCTTTAGTCATAAGCTCCTTGCTAAATTCTGTCTGATCAAGGAAAGTCTCTAGGTAACGCCAGCATTAATTATTTGAGTGCCTTGTCTATGAGAGGGACTTTACTTACCGATATGAAGAAGCCTAAGACTGCACACTGGGTCAGTCAGCGTAAGGAGGAAAGATAGGAGCGGCGTCGAAGTAACACAGAACTAGGATTGATGCCCAACTCTACCACTTAACTGTTCTGGGAACTTGGGCAAGTTATTTAACTTTTCCATGCCTCAGTTTCTTCATCTGTAAAATAGAAATGCATAGTACCTGCTTTGTGCATTTTTGCAAATTCAGTGAAATAATGCATGTGAAGTGTTTAGCACAGTGCATTTACAAATGTTAGTTATTATTGTTATTATGTCCTATACAAGACTAAATCCTGAGGAATAAACAGATGCATGAATTGATTGTAGATACAATAGAAAGGCTCAAACACTTTTCGGGGAAAGGAAGAGAGGAATTAGAGATAACTCTCAAGTATTCAAATGTGAGTCATCACACAGTAGTGTTGCCAGCAACAGAAATGCGTGAATCAGGAAGAAGATGTTCTTTTCCAAAGAAAGATGGTGAATTTGGTTTTGGATTTGTTGAGTTTGAGGTGGTCACGGCAGTGCATCCAAGCCTGGAGAGGTCATTCAAGGTGCCCTCACCTAGCCCCACTGCCACATGTGGGTCCTCTGCCTTCCACCCCTCCTCCCCATGTCATGACCCCTCAGCTCACCTATGGCCTCTCACCCACCCTGCTGACACCCTCACTGAGGTCTGATCATAGCCACCTCCCTACTCCAGCCCTTCACCTCATCCCAGAATCACTCCAGAGCCAACCGCAGCCCCACCCCTGCCACAGGTGCCACAGGGTCAGCTGTCTAACCTGTCATCCTCAGGCATCCACACCACACCTGTGGCCTGTGACCACCAGCATAGGCAGCTGTCACCAGTCTTACTTTCCAAGACTCACAGTCCTTCAGGCAGTCAGTGCCATCAAAGCTCATACAAGCAGACAGGAAGTCGTGGGAGAATTCTCAACAGACACCTATTTTTTTCTTCCTAAGCTTGCAGGGAGCTCAGTGCTAACTAATGTTGATTTAAACCTAACAAGTTCAGGCAGAACTGGCTTATGTATAAGAGTGACTTCCTTCTGTGGGCACTTTTTTATTTTTCATTGTGCTATAACATACATACGGTACAATGAACAAATCTTTAGTGTGCCATTCAAGGAATGTTCACATGTATGCATACCCATGAAACCAGCCCACAGATGAAGATATAAAACACTTCCAGCACCCCACAAGACTCCCTCACCCCCCCTCCCGGTCAGTAAACACCCCCAGAGGTAACCACTGTTTTGACCTCCATCACCATAGATTAGTTTGCCTGTAACTGAACTTCATATAAGTAAGTCATATGGTATTAACTCTTTTATGTCTGGCTTCTTCCCCAGCATTACGTCTGTGAGATTCACCCACGTTGCTGCATGTAACAGTAGTTCCTTGTTTTTCATTGCTGAGTAGTAGTCCATTGCACGAATATATCACAATTTACCCATTCTACTATTGATGAACATTTGGGGTTGTTTCCAGTTTGGGGTATTCTATATAAAGCTACTATGATGGTGAACATATGCCCTCATTTCACTTTGGTGTATTCCCAGGAGTGGAATTGCTAGTCATAGGCAAGCCTACAGTTATCGAGGAGTCTCTAGGTATCTCAGTTAACATGCTTGGCCACTCACTGAAAGATTAGGTTCAAGTCCACCCAGAGGCACCTCAGAAAAAAAGGCCTGCCAATCTAGTGCCAAAAAATCAGCCATTGAAAACCCTGTTTTTAAGAGCAGTTTTACTCGGACACACATGGGGTCGCCATGAGTTGAAATTGACTCGACCACAACTGGTGGTTATGGTTAACATTAGAAGATACTGTCTAACAGACTTCGTGAACATATCTTTAAAGATGGAAAACACATTTCCTCTGATGTACCAGCGTTCCAGAAAGACTCGCATTTCCCTCCCAGGCCTCTGTGAGGCAGCCTTATGAGACTGAGGAACCTGGGGTTGGAATTTAGGAGCCCTGGGTTTGAATCAACTCTCTCACTTAGAAGCTTGGTGTCCCCAGGCAAATAAATCATTTAACCTTTTGGGGCCTCATTTTTGTCATCTGTAAAATGGAGATAATGAAAATAATTACCTCACATAATTAATGTGAGAATTAAATGGGTTATCTGTAAAAGCTGTTTGTGGCTTGTGAAGTATAAAAGTCATTCTTATAACCTGAACATTTTGTGTTTGATATGTATTTTCATTGAAAATAGTCTATATTGTCTTACCTAAAAAAAATTTTACAGAGAAGAATCAATCTTTGAAGAGAGAAAAAAATAATATTACTTTACAGCCAACTCTCTTTGTCTGGGCGGTCCCCACTTTGATATTACCTACATTGCCCAAGGCCCCTCCACCCTGAATACAGCTGGGAGCCAAGTGTTCACTCACCATCCTCCCTGGCAGACTTTCTTCTCCTTTTTCCTCGTTTTTGCATTTTCTCCTGAGAACAATTCCTGCCTCTGTCCTGCCTCTGTTGTTCTTTTCTGTCATCAACTTGGAGGATTTGGTGGGCATTCTCGGTGGTTTCACTGCTGTGTGTGCATGCACATGCACGCACACACGTGTTAGAAGAACTAGCAAGAGCACTGTTCTAGCAATTCCCTTTAGTATCTGTGGGGATGGTCTTACTGCTTCTCTAGAGGGTTGATATGGCCTGAAAATCAGCGAAGAGCCCTCATGAGCACAGAGAACACCAAAAAAAAAAAAACCCCACTGCCATTGAGTTGATTCCAACTCATAGCAACCCTATAGGACAGAGTAGAACTGCCTCATAGAGTTTCCAAGGAGCACCCGGTGGATTTGAACTGCCGACCTTTTGGTTAGCAGCCATAGCACTTAACCATGACACCACCAGGGTTTCCACAGAGCACACAGTAGGTATTTATTAAATATTTGCTTATTAGAATGGAAATAGCCAAGATCACAGTAAAAGCCTAGATTGCCTTGAAGAGACCGTTGGTAGAATTATAGACATCAGACAGTTCTGTTGAGGACTTAGAAGAAAGTGAGGAGAGCTGTTACACTGGAGATGACACAGACAGCAGGAAGCAGCAGCAGAGAAATGGAGCACAAGAGCTGAGTGCCTTTGCCCAGGAGGCTTCCTGGTGGAATGGGGTGCCTCCATACACTTATTAGTGGCGCTAGGCTTGCCACCCTATGGAGCAAGAAAGCTGAGTACCTTCTAGCCGAAGTTTACTGGTGGAGTGGGGTGCTTCCAGGCACTTATCAGTGGAGCTACAAAGCTTTGGAACACTTGCCCCAGCAGGGCAGACGCAGGCAGCGAGGCCCAAGGGGCCAAGAGGCCAAGGAATCAGGAGGCAGAAGCTGAAAAGACAACACGGAAGTAGAGCTGCCTCAGTCTCAAAGGGTAGGGCCATGACCTCTGGAGTCTGAAAAGGTAGAGCCATGGCCTCTGGGGTTTCAAAGGGTGGGGCCACAGCCTCCTAGGTTTCAAAGAGTCAGATCTTTACCAACTCGGTTCCAGAGTGTGGGGCTGCCTTTCACGAGTGCCAGTGGGATGGGACCAGATCTGATGTGCAAAGCTGAGGGGGCAGGGCTGCCATGCCCAAGGGGCAGAAAAACAGGGCCTACCAGGGCTAATGGGGTAGGGTCTACACTCAGGTGGACTAGGAGAATGGGGTCACCAAAACTGGGGGACCTCATAGTACCAAGAAAGTAGTGCCAGAAGAAGAGTGCATCCTTTGGACCTGGGGTCCCTGCACTGAGAACTGCTAGACTAGGAGAAGATTGGTGACAAGGACCTTCACCTTCCCTGTACATAGTAAGATTGCCTTGGAGGTAATGGGAAGCCTGGGAGCTTTGGAACTAGATAAGGCTGTGTTCAAATGCTGATCCTGCCATTTCCTGGCCATGGTCTTGCATAAGCTCTAGCCTCTCTGAGCCTCAGCTTTCTTACCTGTAAAATAAGACTGGTCTTTGTTGCCTTTAAGATGATTGTAGAGTCCCTGGGTGGCACAAACAGTTAAGCGCTCAACTACTAACCAAAAGATTGACAGTTCAAACGCTCCCAGATGGCTTGGAAGAAAGGCTTGGTGATCTTACAAAAAGTCACAGCCATTGAAAACCCTATGGAGTGCATTTCTACTCCATATGCATGGGGTCGCCATGAGTCAGAATTGACTTGACAGCAGCAGGTTATGGTAAGGTGGTTGTAAGGATTAGAGAAGACAGTCAGTAGAAGCTAATTATTCACTCCTTCCTGCTCCTCCTGGCAGCACTTCACTCTATGTCTTTTGAATCACCGGACCGCTTTCCTTCTTCCCCCACACACCATTCTCCTCCCAAAGATGGCAGGGGTTGGATTGGTTAAGAGCATGACTCATGAAATCAAATTGTCTTGGTGTGAATCCTAGCACTGCCGCTAATTAGATATGAGACCTTGGACAGGTTGTTTAACCTCTTTGAGCCTTTATTTTCTCTTCTGAAAACAGAGAATAATAGTTATCTGTATCCTAGAATTGTTGTATGGCTTCCACAAGAATTTAGATAAAGCATCTAGCACAAAGCAAAAACTGAGTTGATAGTTGTTGGTAGTAGTAGTATCGTTATTATTGATCCAGTGGGTGGTAGTGGCTGTGCTTGTCGCCGCCACCCCTCCTCGAACATCTCACCATTTTGGAGGCTGTTGGAGCCCATTGGACTTTCTGACCCCCTCCCATCAGGACTCCTCCCACATGGAAGACCTGCCTGTACAACGTTCTTGTCTCCTGATTTGAATCATCACAGAGGACAGGAATATGGAGTTGTTTATGTTTTGGGGGTTTTTATGGTTTCTTCTTTTTTTAAGTTCTAAATTAATGACAGGCCTATTACTGAGGAAGCAAACATCAAGGCAATTTAATCTTTGGATCTTTGGAATGTGTGTAGAAACGGACATTCAGTACCTTGTATGAGACTGCTCTAAGTTTAGGTCTGTGTATTAAATAGAAGAAGAAAAATTTGCCTGTTCAAATGCTCCCAGTATTGAGGGTTTAAGTCGAATAGATTATTGTCTGGAGGAAAATTCAGATATAAATTAAACTAGGAAGAATTCATATTTGTTGCAGTTTTCATGTTAATTATTTCATGTTAAAAAATTGTTGCTGCATAAATTAACATGTTCTTTCATGGAGAACATATTTTAGAAAGATTTGTTACTTTAATAACTCTTTGTGTATTAGAAATCCCAGATGCCTGTACTAATTAAATGTAATCAGATTTTGGATTCAAAAAGCACAGTAGCCATTTAACACAAACAAGCAGGCAGCAAGGTTGACAAACACAATCAGGAAGAAGCATATATCCCTGTTTCTTCCGGATTTTGAATTTCACAATTCAAAACTATGAATTCAATTCCTGTCCTTCCTTTGTATTAGAACAACTGGGGATTATTAGACTCAGAATGCCAGCTTTCCGGCTCAAGGGCTCCTGCAGAATTATTAATCAGCTGCTTCTGAGGGCCCTGTAATCTGGTGGCAGATCAAGGCTGAACTCGCCATGAGATGCCCTCCCTCTGCCCCCATCAGCACATGCATTTCTCATTCTCTGTCAACAGCAGCATGACAATTTCGGCACAGTGCGCTATGACCTGAACAACAAATGTCAGGGGAGGGAAAAATCCTTCTAATTGTTGAATTTAATCTTTCTCATGCTGGAGAAGCAACCCACCATTTGATGAAAAGCAGACCCTTTCAAATGCAGCCATTGTTTTAATTAATGAGCAGGAAACTCAAGTGTTCCTAACCAGAGCGGTGCAGCCATTAAATGACCACACCACGCCCCCTGTGCCCACGTGCAAAGCTTATCATCCTGAGGGGATGTCTGGTGAGAGGCCCCGGGGTCAACTTCCCCAGGAGAACGTCCTGCCCTCCGCCCTAGGAGAGGAGCTGTGGGAGACATCTTTCCTGCTGAGCTGACGAGTTACATGCCTGAGCCATGGCTGGTTGTAATCAAGCCTCCTAGATCCCAGTTGAGTCCACTTCAGTCGCTAGGCAGAAAAGCACCTTCATTTGTATTCCTACCGCTTCAAGCTTCGGGCTTCCGCCGGCATTTCTGTGAGGGACTGCTTTGTTTCTCCGCTGCACTATCGTGGAGCTTCGGGTGCTAGATTAATAGTCAGGGGTAGCAGGTCAGATTGGCAGGGAAATGGAGATGAATTGTACAGATCACCCATTTCCCTCATAGAAGGGATATGTTCAAAGCGAAAGATTAAAATGAAAAGAAAGGAGACTTTAAATCACCCTTTCCTGCCCAAGTCTCTTTTAAGATTAAAATAAAAAAAAAAAAAATTTTGTGAGAAGGAGGTAGGTGAATTTCTTCCATTTTCCTCCCCTTCCATATTCTCTGATGCTGCCCAGAGGAAACAGATGGGACAGGTCAGGACAAGCACGATTTCTCTGAATACCTTTCCTTTTTATCTGCCCTGGTCAGTCCCATTTTGTATTCAGTGTGGGTATTTCTTTCTCCTTTGTGCCGTTTTGGGCAGATCGGTTCAGCGGTTATTTATGAATGGTCAAGAACAAGTCCTTGGTCTTTGCATCCCGTGTTTCTTAGTCATCATCAAGAAGGAAGCAGATGGCTGCGTTCTGTGATTTTAAAGTGTGTAAATAGCAACTGCAGACTGCCATCAAACATCAAAAATGTCATTTGACTTCCTTGTCTTGCTTTGCTAGCAAAAGGAACTCCTGAGTTTTCATCATCTGGATAACCAGAGAAAGACATTGCCTCTGAAAACTGCCCCAAGTTTTGCAGCCTGTTTTCTTCCAGCCCAGGAGGGTGCATAGCAGCAGCATGCTGGTCTCCCCCTAAAGGTACCAGCACTGTGCCACCTTGAAATTTGGGGTGGGGAGTGCATTTTGAAAAAGAAACCCAGAGTGGTAATTGTCTTCTCTATCATCTCTTCCTTCGATGTCTTCCGAACTCCCATCCAAGCCCATCCACTGTTCCTAAGCTGTATTGCCAAACCCAGAGCTACCTGTATTGCCTAACGCACTGTTGGCATGATGTCAGACTGACCCAGGCCCACTGCCCCTCCTGGGGGTGGCTGGATTCTCCGAATAATTTCTGTGTTGAACTAAATTCCAAACATCAGTTAATTACTTAGGCCTGAGTTCTTCTTACCACCCTGAGCAATAACATATAGATGGTTAAAGAGCTCTACACACAGTTTTCTTGTGTTTTGTTCTAGATAGGAAATTCACAGATATAGTATCCATCTTATTGGGGTACTGGATCAGAATTTTTATTCCAATATTGCTTCCTTTTTGGCTCTTGGAAAGGTGGAAGGATAGTTGGAATTATTCAGAGTATTGGTGGAGACCAAGTGGGATTCATACCAGGTGTGCAAGGATGGTTCAACAGTAGAAAATCAATGTAATCCACCACATAAATAAAACAAAGGAAAAGAACCACATGATCATATCAGTCGATGTAGAAAAGGCATTTGATAAAATCCAACACACATTTTTGATAAAAAGTCTCAGCAAAATAGGGATAGAAGGGAAATTCCTCAGCATAATTAAGGGCATATATACAAAACCAACAGCCAACATTATTCTCAACAGGGAGACTGAAAGCATTCCCCTTCAGAATGGGAACCAGACAAGGATCACAAGGATGCCCTTTCTCACTACTCTTATTCAATATTGTACTGGAAGTCCTAACCAGAAGACTTGCAATAAAGCAAGAAGGGGAAATAAAAGGCATACAGATTGGTAAGGAAGAAATAAAATTATCCCTATTTGCAGACGACATGATCCTATACATAGAAAATCCCGGATATTCTGCAAGAAAACTACTGGAACTAATAGGATTCTGCAAAGTGGCAGGGTACGAGATCAACCCATCAATATCAGTCGGATTTCTCTACACTAACAAAGAGAACTCTGAAAAGGAACTTAGGAAAACAATACCATTTACATTAGCCTCCAAAAGATAAAATACTTAGGGATAAACCTAACTAGGGTTGTAAAAGACTTATACAAAGAAAACTACAAAACACTACTGCAAGAAACCAAAAGAGACATAAATGAAAGAACATGTCATGCTCATAGACAGGAAGACTTAACATTGTGAAAATGTCAATACTACCCAAAGTGATCTATAGATGTAATGCAATCCTGATCCACGTTCCATCAACATTCTTTAAAGAGATGGAAAAGCTGATCACCAACTGTCATGGATTGAGTTGTGTCCCCCAAAAATATGTGTCAACATGGCTAGGCCATGATTCCCAATATTGTGTGGTGGTTCTCCATTTTGTGATTTGATGTAATTTTCCTTTGTGTTGTAAATCCTCACTCATCTCTGCCTGTGGTTAATGAGGCAAAATTAGGTTATATTAAAGAAGATTAGGGTGGGATGCAACACCCTTACTCAAGTCATATCCCTGATCAGATATAAAGGGAGTTTCCCTAAGGTGTGGCCTGCATCACCTTTTATCTTACAAGAGGAAAAAGGAGAAAGAAGCGAGCAGAGAGATGGGACCTCATACCACCAAGAAAGAAGCACTGGGAGCAGAGGACATCCTTGGACCGGGGTCCCTGCTCTGAGAAACTCCTAGGGGAAGATATGAGGACAAGGACTTTCCGCCAGAGCCGACAGAATGAAAAAGCCTTCCCCTGAACCTGGCACCCTGAATTTGGACTTCTAGCCTCCTAGACTGTGAGAAAATTAATTTCTGTTTTTCAAAGCCATCCACTTGTGGTATTCCTGCTATAGCAGCACTAGATAACTAATGTACCAACTTTATGTGGAAAGTAAGAGACCCCATATAAGCAAAGCACTATTGAAAAAGAACAAAGTAGAAGGCCTCACACTTCCCAATCTCTGAACCTTCAGTACAGACACGGTAGTCAAAACAGAGCATTGGTGGTCTAGAACAGCAAGCAGGGTTCCTCCTTTCTTTAGTTCTACTCAAGACAGCCACTTAAGCCCCGCAACACAGTCTTCACTTCAGAGAAAGTTCCATTGATGGTTCTCAGATTTTCTTTCTAAGAGTATATTGTTGTTGTTATTGGGTCAAGTTGACTCTGACTCATAGCAACCTCATGTGATAGAGTAGAACTGCCCCATAGGGTTTCCTAAGCTATCATCTTTATGGAAACAGATAGCCAGGTCTTTAACCTGCAGAGCCGCCAGATGGGTTCAAACCACGAACCTTTTGTTTAGCAGCCTAGCACTTAACCTTTGTGCCACCAGGGCTCCTTTCTTCCTAAGAGTAGAGACCAAATACCCACTATTTCAGGAGATGCTCGTTAATTTCCTTTTTCTTTTGTGTTGGCAACGGGAATGTTCCTGGGTTGACTGGCCATGAATTTTGTTGGCCACCATTGGGAGGAAGATGATGAGAAAAGACAAGCAGCCCAGAGATTCCTCCTCTTACCTTCTGACTTCTTCATAGATACTTGGAACAAATGTTCCAGCCTGCTTTCTCCTCTTCAAGTAAGGATCTAATGCCCTTCCACAATTCATCTTTATGCTTATCCTTCCCTGACTTCAGTACCACAAGATCAGTGTCCAGACACCAATTTTGTCCCCACCATACTCCCTGGTGGCTAAGTTTACTCCCCTCTGTCCTCTAGTTGTTCTGAGTTAAATTTTCAATACCCATTGCTAGACTTTCCACCTTTTCTCTGTCTAGTCCTCAGTTTTGGGCTCCCCTCAGAACTTGCTCACCCCTCTCAGCCTGAATATTCCTCCATGACTTCATCTCAACTAGACTTTGAATCTGTGCCAAGTTTGTCGGCCCCGTGCCTTTGCAGTATGTTCCGGCCCAACTTCTGGTTCTTATCTTCTCTGGCCTAACTGGTTCACCAAATCCCCAGTAGGACCACACTTCTCCTTACTCCCTATCCCCTTTCTTCTCGATCTCCCTGGCCATCCTTACGTATTTGAGATGAAGTATAATCTCAATACATTCTACCATTTACTTTTTATTTATTTTTATTTAATGAATGTGGTGCTGAAACTTCACGAACTTAAAGTGGAAATTTCAACAGAATGTGTCACCAGGAATAACCGGAAAACACGAAGTTACGTTACTTCAGAAGCATTTGGGAAGTTTAAAAGTCATTCCTTTGGCCTAGTGTAAAATTCTTAGTTTTGCTTTGCCAAGTTTTATTGGGGTTGAAATCATTGTTTTGTTTAAATAACCACAAAGTTCCAGGTCAGGTCAGGTTTGATTCTGCCTTTTTCATAGGATATCCTGTCCTGTGTCTTGCCTGTCACCTCCTCCTCCATGTAATTGGCTTCCTGTTATTTGCATAGTTCACGATTTATTTTCTTTTATTCCCCAGGGTGACTTTAAAGTTGAAATACTGCACATGATTTGATATTGGATGTGATAATTTCCAGAGTTTGTGGCTTCATAATTAAAGAGGGCTCTAGATGGATCTTTGGTTCAGAAGAACAATATCTGTTGTTAAAGCTGATGCCTTTGCACCTTGAAAATGCTATTGGGCAGGACTTCTGTTTTTTGCTTCTTTTAGTCTGCAGTGGATTCACCTCTCTACCTTGGCCCAGTTTTTTAGCCAGAAAGGACATTTTCTGAAACAGAGCTATGGAATTGACTTGGTCACTGGAAACAAAAGGCTTGACAGCCCAGTGCTCTACCAAGAGCAGATGATGCAAGCCAGGCCCCACCCAAGCCTATCCTGGCCCCTGCCTTGAGTCCCACCCCAGGAAGAACCGTGGGTCACACTGCATCATTTCAGCGTGATCCCTTCTTCCCTAGCATCCCCATTCCCTATTCATGTCCTGTTTTTCGTTTCTCCTCTGAGCCCTCTTCTCCTAAAGCCATTGCTACGGTTTAGCTCTTTGTCATGTTTGCATGTAAGCTCTGTCTTCTCAGCTGCCTGGAAACTCTCTGGGGTAGGGGTGATGACCTGTGCTTAATTTTCCCAGTAGTGCCCAGCACTGTGCTGGGAACTTAATGGACACTCAGTAAATTCTCAGTGATTGATTGAAGTTTGGAGAAGTTTGGCTAACCTGATGGCATTTGCCAATGCAGCTCATTCCTTTATTAAAATGAATTTAGACTTCAGGTTGAGTACACTATCTAAGTGCATTACTAATCCAAATAAAGTAATAGCTGGCATTTATTTAGCTATTACCAGGTGTCAGATACTGTGCAGAACACTTTGTTATAATTCTCACTACAACGTTAAGAGGTTATCATCAACCCTGATTTGGAGATATGGAAACTGAAACTTAGGGAGGTTTTTTAGGGAGGTCACCCAGCAAATCCAGGGTTCAGACCCAGGTGTTCCTGACACTGAAGCACATTTTTAAATGACTGTACTATTCTGCCTTCCCCCAATGTCTGCTTGATCCCAGGTCAGCCCCCAGTTGGGCCTCTTTGCATTGTCACTGAAGAGTGTTAGCTCCTTATTTTCTAGCCTGTGTACATACACTTACTGCAGGAGGTGGCTTTTGGAGCAATTGTATCTACAGCCTTCACTTAAGTGTTTGAAATGCCACTGCCTCCTCTTAATGCATGAAGATGCACAAGTACAAGAGGTAACCGAATCAAGTAAGAACTGTTTCCATTTGAAGCAGATTGCCTGGTCACTAGGGGTGGAGGGCTTCATTAACTGGAATGTGACCTGGGGGTTGGGTGGGCCAGCCTGTCTTCACAGGTTTACCCAATCATCCTGTTTTCACTTAAAAACCAAAAATGTCCTAGCATATGGTAAGGATGATATTATTCCTATAACTCTGAGGGGAGGGGGATCGTTAGTCTGTTACATTGCTGTATTATCACTCTTTCCTTTGTATTTGGTTTGATTAAACCTGCATAAAGGAAGAGAGGATCTGTCAAGAATAAATTTCTTTGGCCACCAGGGTGGTAGATAGATTGCTGCCTGGATTGACCTTATGGTCAGTCAACAAGCATTTATTGAGCAGCTGCTGTTTAATTAACACATTAGGTAAGGTATAAGTGTAGTATAAAGCATGGTCTCTAACTTCAAAGGATTTTCATTTCTGTCTGTGGAGATAAAAAATAGCACGTATTTTCTGTAAACCTAGAACTATAAAAAATACAGTATATTTAAATATATAAAAACACATGTTGAACTATGAGAGACATGGAGGGACATCGACATGGCAGCATAGTATAGTATTTAAGTACTTGGGCTTTGGAGTAGACTCCCTAGATTCAAATCCTAATTCTACCATTTACACATGTCCTTTGACACATCATTTAACCTCATCTGTAAAACAAGACTATTACTGGTACCCACCTTATATGTGTAAAGCACTTAGCATGATGCCTGACACTTAGCAAGAACGCAATATATGTTTAGCTGTTGTAGCTACTGTTATCAGGCATTAAACTGTTGCTAATAGCATTGGTTGTAGGTGCCATTGGAGATATCAATGAGAGCTAGAGGGATTAAAGATGACTTCATTAAAGAGCAGGGACTTAAGCTAAGTAGGCTTTAGCTAAGCAGATGGAAAGAGAAAAGACATTTCAAATAAGCATGATCATGCCAGGTGCAGGGTACAGGAAAGCAAACTAGACTGGATTAACTCTGTATTTGGGGTGGCAAGAGCTAAAGTTGAAAACCAGGGAGGAGATTTGGGCCTAATGCAATAGGGTATCCATTGTATGATCAAGGAGGGAGGGATATTATAAAGGTAAAGTTTAAAGCGATTACATGGAAGAGTAGTGAGCTGAAGGCAGGGCACCCTGGTAGGAGGATTGAACAGAGGTAATGAGGACCCAGGCTGTGGCGGTGGGCATAAACAAGAAAGGACAAACTTGAGATACATGTCAAAGAGGGGAATAAGAGGCAGTGGTGATGGATTAGATCTGGGATTTAAAGAGAGGAGACCCACATGGCTTTCAGGTTTTTCACCTTGAAATCTAGTGGAATGGTAATCTGACTCTCAAAAATGGGATCGTAAAAAAAGAACTCCGTTCGTACCTAGAATATTAAAGTGAGAATGAATTTTGTAAGTCAGTAATTCAGTGAAATTTTCTACCTAGTCCAAGAAACTCCTTTATAAAGTCTCTTACTCAAAGCAAACTTAAGTTGGAAGTTGCTACATTTGAGTTAAAGGTAGCATACCCTGGAGACTTTGCCCCATGGACTTTAGATGAGAAATAGAGTCTGAATGTGTATCCAGCCTCAGTCATGTAGAGTTGGCAGGCAGGGTTAGTCATGAGAGAGGTTGTGTTCCCCAAGGGAATAAAACAGAGAGACAAGAATCTGGAACACTGAGGCTTCAAAGACGCTAGTAGTTAATGAGGGAGAGAATAAAGAAGAGGCTACAGTGGAGACAGAAGAAGTGCTTAGAAAGAAAGGAAGAATATTGGGGAAGATTAAACTCAGAAAAGATCATTTATTTCTCATAGAAATGTTTGAGCTTTACAAAGTATTGGATTATGCTAAATTTTACTCCTTTGTTCCTGAGATTATTGATGTTATTCAAATGTGGAAAATGTGCTAAAATAGCCCCAATGTGACTAGAGCCACTAGTTAAATAAACAAGATCACAGAAGTGACAATAGAAACATAATCTACCCACTTGGTAATTGCTAATACACATCCATGGACCTGGAGATGTCATGATGCTATTAAAGAGTTTTGAGAAGTTAGCATGCTTTTCACATGGCCTCATCATCTCCTCACAGATTGTTCTCAGGGTAATGATGTGTATTATCTTCTGTGCTTTAACAACAAGGAGAAAGAATGAGGTGGGATGTCATTGCTCTTCTGATCACAGGCTCCAGAGGCTTCCCATCATTCTTAGGGTAGAAACCAAAGTCCTTAAAAATCCCACAAAATCTGTCCTTGTACTCCATTTTATTTTTCTTCATAGCACTTACTACTGTCTAACATATATATTATAGTCATTCATTTATTTTATCTTTCTCCCAAACTAAAATGCAAGTTCCATGAGAGCAGGAGAAGAATCTGGAACACTGAGGTATCCCTGTGTATCCCCAGCACCGAGTATAGTGTCTGACACACATCAAATACACAATTAACATTTATAAGAAGAGAGGGGACAAAACCAGCCCAGCAGTGGTGGGGTTTTTCATTGTTGTTTTTGTGGACAAACTGATAACCAAATAAATCTGCAACCTCTTCTTTCTCTTACTTAAAGCATGGGTGATTATTAATCTTATTTTAAATGAGAAAGATCAGGGCCTCATGAGGTTGAAGTGATTGGTGTCCAGTCACTTGATTTCATCCTTGTGTACTGAGAAAAAAGGTTTTCCACTTCCTCTTGCTGTGAGTACTCCCAAGGCTTCTTGCCACCTTGTGTTTCTGCCTATATAACCCTCCCTCCCCAGCTGCAGCCCTGTAATCCTCATGGAACAAAGTTTGGGACTCTCTCCACCTTAGATTCAGTCAGACCCAAAAGGGGTCTGAACACATTTCATTTGGCACTAAAAACTCAGGGTTTTCTTGGTGTTTACAAATTTCATTAATGTGTGAACAGATGCTCTTAAATAGTAGTTACGCATGTTAGAACCTTAAAAGGGCATCCAGATAGTCACAGACAGTGACACTGATTGCCAAGGACAAGGTGAAACCTCAGAGAGAACAGGGAGCTGATAATAAGGCCCATAAGGAATCATGGTTATTCAGCCTAAAAGAGAAGGCTGGAAGGGCTAATCAGCTGTTCAGTTATTTGTTCATTCATTCATTCAACACCTCTTTATCACATGCCTTCTGGGCACTGGGCTCAGTACTGGAGATATGGTGGTCATTAAGAAAGACAAGCTTCTGCCCTCAAGGATGGTACCATCAATCAAGAGAGACACACTTCAGACAACTAATATATTCACTGCACTTTAATAGTACCAGCAACAAAGAAGAACAAGATGCTCTGGCAGCATAGAACTGGTTAACCTACCCCAGTCTTAGTGGTCAGGCAAAGGTTCCCCATGCAAGTAACATTTAGGCAAAGGACAAAGAAGGAGTAGGAATTAGCCTTAGGGTAAGGGTAGGTGAGAGATTTTTGGCAAAGGGAACAGCTCGTCCTGTAGCCCTGAAGCAGGTAGGAGCTTGGATAGACAATGAAGAGGCTAGGGGATCAGGATAACAAGATGAGGCTGGAAAAGTGATCAGATTATACACGTAGGTCCAATTGGTAGGCTATTGTAGGAGTCCAGGTAGGTGACAGTGATCCTGGAAGAGTGAAGATAGTGAAGATGAAGAGGACTGGACATATCCAAGGATATAAAATTGACAAGATTTTATGATGGCCTTAATATAGGAAATGATAAAGTAGGAGGGGCTAAAGATTCATTCAATAAAGATTTATTGAGCTCCGTTTATAATCACAGGGATGAAAAATTAGACATATCATCCAGAATAGGATGATTCTCAGGATTCTGGCATTATCAACTGGTGATTGACCAAGATGTCAAAGAATGAAAAAGAAGCAGAATTGTGGGGAAGATCAATTTTGGATATTGTATTTGAGGGGCCTTTTGAGAACTCCCAATGGAGCTGTTGAGAAGGGAATTGGATGTACAGGTCAGGAACTTGGGAGAGAGGTCCCATCTGGTGATACAAATGTGGGTGTCATTGGAGTCTAGATAGTCATTGAAGCCACGGAGTGGTTATTGTTACACAAAACTTGTGACCAGTTGTCTTACATCTCTTCTAACAGAACTTAGAGAAACAAGATTGAAATGTATATAAGGAATTTGTATTTAAAACACCGGTATATTTATCACAGAAAATAATTCAGCCTAAGGCTGACTGGTCTTATATGCTGTTCTAGGGAGTTAAATGACTAAATTACAAAGGTACTCTTACCAATACAGTGGTTCCAGTGACAACACCAAGACAGGGTTTCAAGGATGAATTTACCCTGAAAGACTGGTAGAATCTGCAAATACTACCTGGAAAGCATTCAATGGAAAAGACACTTTCAAGTACATACATACATACATATATAAGTGCATACTACAGCCTTTATGTATTGGCCTCGGAGTCCCTGGGTGGTATAAACAGTTAACACGCTCAGGTGCCAAATAAAAGGTTGGAGGTTTAAGTCCACCCAGAGGCACATCGGAAGAAAGGCCTGCTGACTACTTCTGAATCAGCCATTGAAAAACAGTTCTACTGGAGCACAGTTCTACTCTGATACACATGGGGTTTCCATGAGTTGTAATCAACTCCATGGCAACTAGCTTGTTTTGAGTTTGTGTGTGTGTGTTGGCTTCAAAGAATTCTAAAGTGTTAAAGTAATTCAGTAAGAAATGAAACATATAGTGACGGTAATTTCTTTTTTAAAAAAATTCACCAAAACATTGAGTAAGTATTTTGAGTGTGACAGTGTTCTCTAAGGTCAGTGGCACACATCATCATCACCTGCATTGCTTGCTAGATTTCCTCTAGCATAAAGCGGGGGAGAGAAAATTGTGCTGGCATCTGAATCCTGCTCCCAAAGGAGAGAATTTCAAAAAAGAATCAATCAGCTAGTTACATAAAAATACCAACCTAATTGTGTTAATAGATCTTCTGACATTTTTTTCCTTTCTTCTACATACTTTCCCATACTACTTAGGAGGCAGCTTTGATTCTCACTTTATGCCTGCCATGAGATATGTGAAAAAATCTGAGGGGGCAGGATTTTATTTTCAACGGAAAGGCAATGTTTAGCTCAGGAGACCCTTCCTCCCAAGTTCCTGAGCTTTCCTAACTTCACCCAAGAGGGGATCCCATTGCAGCCCCCAGCAGGACCCCCAGTGGGACTCTACATTGTGCACTGGGCATCACTAAGGGCACCATTCTCATAGATGGGTTTTTCTGCGTACAACTCGCACAGCCATTTGCAAAGACCCCCACCAAAAAACACCAGTTAACTTCCCCATTTGGAGCTGCCTTTTAGGGCCAGTAGATTTGTACCCAGTAAGTGGGTATATAAGACAAGGGGAAAGAGAGGCAATGAGATGAGGAGAAAAGTGAGCATCGATTAGTTCTTTTCAGATGAAATCTCAGTTAATGATTAACAGCTCATCTCTGCTTTGATTTAACCTTTTGTCTTCCTTGAAAAGGAAAAAATGAATTATCTTCAGGCACGCTTCTTTTGTCAACAGTAGCTGCTATTTTAAGACAGAAAAAAAGAGAAACTGGACTAACAGCATTCTTTTTATTTTTTTCTTTCAAATGCATTAGGTGTAGATACATTGTCTTAGAAAGAAAACTAATACAAAATAAATTTAAATAAGCTCCTGTAAATAAGCCAAAGCACATATCTACAGTTATTTCCTATCAGAGATCCATTACATTGTACAGCCTTTGTTTTAACTTATTTTTTGAAGGTTTTCATATAATTCTTGTTGTAGATTATAAAATAATTCAGCAAACTGGTGGAACTGGCTACAACATTGATATTTGGTTTTGTTTTTTAAATCTGAAATGATAAGTCATCCCTTAGAAAATCCAAAATGACTTTATCCAAATTTTAACTAGTTTTATTTTCACCAGTGTTAAATGATTCAGAGAAGGGAAGAAAGGCTCCTTTTGCTTGTCGTTTTATTTATTGGATTTGTCTGCACAGCAGAGAAAAATGTTGTGGTTGCTTCAGAGATAGACATAGATATACAAACCATTTGGCTTCAGAGGTAGTTTAAATAGGAATGAATTTAATATACCTTTGATTCACCTTGAAGTAGGGGAACTTGAGCTGAGTTTCAGCCCAGAGTAAAGTCTGCTGTCAACACTGAAGAAAATCTATCACATTAATCCCAGGGGCTCAGAGTCCAGCGCTGCGTGAACAGAATGCTCAAGGATAGGAAGTGTGAAAAGAATGCCTTGAAAGAAACTTTAAAAACAAAATGACTATTCAGCGAATACCAGGCCTTATATGGAATCATCCAGCACTTAAGGAAAGATGTAAATAATTATGCTGGAGAAAAAAGAGCTAATTAAAAACAACTCGGTGCGTACAAGGAGAAGAAAACTCTAGAATAACTTTTCTGCTCCAATGTTAATGTGAGATACCGCGTAATGAAATAGTAGGATTTTTTTTTTTTAATTTCATTTCACATTGGCATATAAGAGATGAAGAGTAAAATTATATTACAAGAAAATGCTAGGGTAGATTTGCTGAAGATGTTATATACTGTATTTAAAACAAAAATCTTATTGCTGTAATTTATCATACCTCTGGTAATTAAGCTGTGCTAATTTAAAAAATTTTTTGTTTGCCACTTTTGCACAGTGACTTTTCATAGAAAATACTAGGAAAATTTCTGATTTTGTCAGCCTTTGTATGATTTTTTTTTTTGAAGCTTCTGAGTAGAATTAACATACTCTAAACATAGCTGTGTTTACATCAGTAATAAAAATTTCTTGTGTTTTTCTTTTACTTTGTTAATGAAATATCTGGAACTGGTTTATAATTACTGAGTCTAGTATGTGACAGCACAGGCTGCTGAATCAGCTTTAATTCTCTGTACTTGTATGTTGCATTGCAGAGAGCAGGGTGGACCCTACTCTTCCACTTGGATTGGAGAGGGGATTGTTTTAATAGAGAAATTGCAAAGAAAAGACTCTACATATGACTTTGCCAGGAACTCGCTCCTTAGTCTTAAGAGATCATAAGACAGTCACCAAACATTAAATAGTACCCTCTCTGACTGGTAGGAGAAAGGTAGCAGAGTAAGGAAGTGATCATAACAGTGCAGAAGAACAAACTACTCCAGAATTAAAGATGGCCACCATAGGGGGCGAGGGTGGAGAGAAGAAAGAGAATACAGGAAGGGAAGTAGCCAGAGGCGAAATTATTTCTCTGCTGTGGGTGTGGGAGGCCTTGGAGAAATATAGTCCCATTTCAGCATAACACACAGGCTGCATCAAATTGTCTCCACCCTGGGAGAAGCATAGTATTTTGGTTTGGTTTTTGTGCACCGAGATAAGACCAAATTATGGTTTTGCTCTACCAAGGAATTTGTGCAGGTAGCATATTGATTTAATCCTGTGTGTATTTATTAAAATAGAGTATTGTTTCAAAGCAAAGGAAAAATACATATAAATTAGTTTCCTTAATCACAGGTTAGGCCCATAGCAAGCTAAACCTACAACATTCAGTATGGGCATAGATCAAGTTCTAGAAGCCAGGACTTTAAGGGACTTTGAAGTCCAACCCTTTGATGGAAAAATTAAAATTAAATTGGCTTGCCTAATATCACGAGCCAGGCCTAGAACCCACGTCTTCTAATCCCAGACCAGTTCTTATTTCAGCTCGTTCTGTTCTCTTCTCTAAACTTGCTTCCGTGAAAGTGACTGCGGTGCTTTTCCTTCCCCTTCCCTATACCCAGTACCCCAGCAGCAGTGTGGTGTTCCCTGCCTAATGAATAACCAGGTGTCTATTCTGCAGGTGCAAAGTTCCCCATTAAGTGGACAGCCCCTGAAGCAGCTCTGTACGGGAGGTTCACAATCAAATCTGACGTGTGGTCTTTTGGAATCTTACTCACAGAGCTGGTCACCAAAGGAAGAGTGCCATACCCAGGTAAGCATGGGACCCAGCAGAAGCGGGCCTCTGATTGGATGCTCATCCAACTCCACTGGGGGAAGCCTCACCCAGGTTGCCTTTTAAGCCCCATCCTAAGTATTCTGCAGAGCAAGAGTATGAAGAACATGGGCAAGTATTTAGCCAGAGAAAAGCAGAACTAGGAGCCACCATGAGTTGTGTGCCAGGTTTAATGTAATTAGTAGCTGGTATGGATACTTCAGTCCCCCACCCCCTCGGTTCATGAATCCCTGCTCTCCCGTTAGGAGTGTGTGTCTGGCTCCCAGAGCAGAAATGTCACTGGCAGAGCCTCTGCCTGAGTGGAGTTTGCAGACATATCTGGGAACGAGAAGGAGAAAAGCCCCCACTGCTTTTTGATTACACTGTAGCACTGACCCATGGAGTGGACCTGGCAGAAAAATGCAAAGACCTGTTCTCTCTTCATGCCCCAGCTCCAGATGGCCAGAGAGAGCAGAGGCACATGCGAAAAATAAAATAGGCCGTTCACTGCTGTTTCTGAACAGCTGAAATTATGCTATACAAAAGCAAGTATAATGTAAAGAAATTGGAGATTCCAAGGTCCTCAAATTTCCCTGGACTATCAGATTCATGCTCTCCAAAGAAACCATGGCTTAGGTTCCACCAAACCCATTGCCATCGAGTCTATTTCGAGTCATAGCAGCCCTGTAGGACAGAGTAAACCGCCCCATAGGGTATCCAAGGCTGTAATCTTTATGGAAGCAGACTGCCACATCTTGCTCCTGAGGAGCAGCTGGTGGGTTTGAACTGCTGACCTTTCAGTCAGCAGCCAAGCACTGAACCACTGCGCTATCAGGGCTCCTTTTCGGGTTAGGTTAGCCATGCTTAAATTCATTAACTTAGACAGATGATGATGTAAAGGACACTCGGGCTATTTCACCTCCACGCTTTAGTGGTTATAACATGGGGACAATCTGCTTTTTGAAATGTTAAGGACATATTTTTCAGTTATTGCTGAGTGAAGAAAGAACATAGCTCCCCCTCATTCCCTGCCTAAGAGAAGAGCTTTAAAAAAAAAAAAAAACAAAAAAAAAACAGTGATAGAAGCGATAGTGGAGATTAATGAGGAATTTGGGTCTCTTGCAAATCCTGGGCTTGTGATCGTATCTTTGCAGTCAGAGGAGCTGGCGAGGGCAGATGAATTTGTAATCCCTTTGTTCATTTTTTTACGATTGTTTCTGGTCATCTTCAGAGAACACAAACAAGTGCCCATAAAGAGGATCACTTTTCCATTGGTATAGCCTAGAGACTCCTGGGAGAGCCAGGTTGGCAAGGAGGCAAAATTGACAAATTCCCCATCTCTGAAGTGTTCGTGCCAGGCATTTAGAAATGCGGGTGTGAGTCGGTTTTATTGATGCTGCAGTGCCTGCTGCTCGCAGCATACACAAGTGGGCAGACTCTCCGGGAAGAATCAACCAGCACAGAAGAAAGAGCTGCCCTGGAGGGGGCTGGAGCACAGCATGGGAGGTTTTGAATTGCTTCTCCAGGGGAAAAATGTGCAGGTCTCGGGATTTTGAAGATATAAAGGCACCTCTTTTTTCATTGCCCGCATTGTGAAGTAATTTCTTCCTGAGCCCCCCAGGTTTATAGCCACCTGGTGTGTTAAATGCAATTGGGGGGAAAAGGTTAATGTTGTTTTGCATTTCTGTGAAGGCTTCCCCGCCCGTAATACAAAGCTGCTTTTTGTTTCTGGGGGTCACACACAGAAGCCTTGACAAAAGGTGGGGGTGGGGGCCTCAGAGAGGGAAGGCAGGTGTGTGTTTCTAAGGAAGAGTCTTTTATCAGGTTTGGTTTTAACAGAGAGAATGGCCTCATTTTACAGCTTAGACTAGGGTTCATTCGTCCATCAGAGCTGCAGTGTCAGCTGTGCCAGGCTCTGTGCTTTACCACAGAAATAAGTGCAAGACATTCAGACCCTCAGCAAACATTGATTCGAAATTGCCACAGGCTAGGCAGTGATTTAGGGGCTGGGGATAGAACGGTGAACAAATATATCAATCTAGTCCCTGCACTCCTGGAGTTTACAGTCAAATAGATAAAATATGCAGCAAATTCAGGAAGAAGTCAAATTTCTTTGTTATTCATTTCTGATTAGAGGAAATCACTCTTTAAAGGGATGGATTACTTGAATTTGCCCACTGTGGACCCCAAATCTGAATTCTGATAGTAGGGTCGGAGATGCTCAATTCAGGCATCTACATATGACAGGCACTGACTGAGACCCTTCACTCAGAATCCTGTGAGGATGGCAAAAACCAGTTGTCACGAGTGGATTCTGACTCACCGGCACACCATGTGTGTCAGAGTAGAGCTGCACTCCATAGGGTTTTTAATGGCTGATTTTTTGGGAGTAGATTGCCAGGCCTTCCTTCCAAGGCACCTCTGGATACACTTGAACTTCCAACCTTTCGGATAGCAGCTGATCACAATAACTATTTCCACCACTCTGTGAGGATGGCAAAAGAGTTTGCAATGAGAACTAAATCCAAGTTATTACATACTATAAGTTACATACTCTGCATAGTTACTATGAGCTACCACTCATCTGCAGTGGGTTATGATAACCACCTCCAATTTTGTAGAGGCGGCAGAGAAAGGGGTTGTGTCTGGGAAGCTTCAGAGAGGAGGCAAATAAAGTCCTGGAAGCTGAGTAGGGTTCTTCAAGTAGAGGATGAGGGAAGACTGGGTAGCCTGTGGGAAGGCACAGAGGCCTAGAAGGACAGAGCCAGTTCAAGGAGCTGCAGGAAAGTGAGTGAGGATAAGAGAGCACGTGAGGTGAAGTACCTGGAGAGGCAGCTGGAAAGGTGGGTCAGAACCAGTCGTGAGGGTCCTCGTGTGCTGCCACAGAGGGCCTCAGAGAGCTGTGTCAGCTGGGGAGTGACATGAGCTGAAAATTGTTTCCAGCACTGCTTCTAGCCATGGGTGCGCCTTGTTTTTGTTTTTTAACTTAGCTGTAATCATATTTAATTGGACTTCTGAATCTGACAATAAACACTTCTTGAGGGAGAGGCTTTTACAGAGGGATTCCAATTATGGGATTATTACATTAATGAAGGATAACCATTCCTAAAGAACAAACAGTTTCATTAAGCTTCATCCAGATGCCACTGTAAAGGGAAGGACCTTCCCCTCCACATTCTTGCTGTTTGTTGGTGTGACTGGTTCAGTCAGTGTATACCGAGGGGGACTTCTGCTCAGCTCTCCTGAGTTGTCTTTGTGCCTGTTGATACTACCCCAGGACAGACTCCAAATCACTTTATATCAGGACTTCCATTCTTACGCTTAAATGTGGCTGATTTCTCAGTTGGAAAGAGTATATTTTCAAGTAATTCGTTTTTCAAGAACTGTAGGTGGCGGTACATTTTTCTAAGTTCTGTCATACATGAGAATGGCCTTCACATACAGGAAAGGTACTTTGAATGGTAGGTGAGGATGGAGATGGGAGAAAGGGGAGGTGACTTGTAAATGGGTTCTACAAGGTTTTCCAGGCATTTTTGCTCAGCACGAAAGACGCTCCAAAAGTAAGAATCAGAGAAGGAACTTATAATGGGAGTATGTGAGGTGTGAGCACAATGAAGAACAGAAGGGATGAAGAGAAAATAAAAGATTGGATTGGCTGGTTAGTTAGCAAGTTTTGTGAGAGGAATTTATAAAGGAAGGGAAGGACAATCTCAAATTGAGAGCCTTGAAACTAAAGGAAGAAAAACTGAAATATGATGCTGACATTAACGAGGAGATAGTGGAGAGGAGTCCCATCACCTTACCAGACAAAGAAGGTTGCTTTCACGATGTGTAACAAAGATGGATGCAGCTCCAAAGATGAGTTCTATTTTGTAAACTCCCTAGTAGCCACCTGACCTGCATGCCTGCTCAGCATAGCAGCCTGGCTTAGTTTTCTGTAAGCCAGGATTCAGAACCATTCTTTGCATCAACATGATTTTATACTAATGGATTATTGTATATGAGGGGAAAAAACACTTAAGCAAATGCAGTTTTCTAAGGGTGATACATAATATCAGGATTGTGCATTTTAACCTGTCGATTTACCTTCATAACCTCTCTCAAATCCTTCTCCTCTCTGCCTCCACTGCCAGTGCCCTATGTCAAGCTGTCATCTGCCCACACAGTGGTCCCTTAGTGGGACTTCTTGCTTCCAGTCTCTCCCCAACTCCGCCCCACACCCCATTCTGTCACTATCACCCTCAGATTTATTATCCTAGAAGACAGCCTGCTTACCTCACTCTTCTAGTTAAAAACGTCCGCAGCTTCCCTTTGCCTTCAGAATAAACTCCAGAAGCCTTAGTTTTGCATAATCCTTCATAACTTTTTGATTCAGTCAGTCTACAAATATTTATTGGGCACTTACGATATGCCATGCCCTGCTCCAGGCACCAGGGTTACAGCAGTGACCAAACAGACAAAAACCCCTGCCCTAGCGGAACTTTCATTCTTCTTGGAGGAGGCAGACAATAAACAAAGATTTAAAAATTAAAAATACTGAATGTTGGCTGGTGGTAACTGGTAGGGAAAAAAATAAAGCTGGGAAGGAACCAAGAATATCAGGAGAGCATGGCAAGGGAGGATGACATCTGAGTAAAGACCCGAAGGAAGCGAGGCTCAAGCCAGGTGGACATCTGAGGGAGGAGCTTTCCTTCAGAGGAAACAGCGACTGCAGTGTACAAAGGCCTGAAGAAATGCAAGGAGGCCAGTGCAGCTGGAGCAGACAGAGGAGGAGGTCTAAGAGGCTCCCAGAGGCTAGTCATCCAGGACCCTCGTAGGTCACTGTTAGAACTTCGGCTTTTACTCTTAGTGAGGTGGGGAGTCACTAAGGGGCTTTGATCAGGAGAGTGACATGATCTGACTTATGATTTATCTCTTGTCGCTCCCCGACTCTTCACACCGTACCCCAGACACACCAAAAGATCTCTCTTGAACATGACAGTCTCTCTTCTCAGTTTCCATGTCTGCCGAAGAAGCCTTCAAAGCTCAACCCAAATACCACCTTCTTCGTGAAGCTTCCCCCGTGTCCAGACCCAATGTGTTGTCCCTCCTGCTTGCTTCCATGACACCTGGTATATCTCTGTCGAAGAACCTGTTTATGTGTCTGTATTCGCCAGTAGCTCTGTGCTCTTTGAGGGAAGGGAATTCGTTTTATGTATTACCAGTGCTCAGTACAGCGTCTGCACATAGTAAGAAAGAAAGGAAGGAAGGGAGGGGGGGAAAAGACATATACCTATAAGGTTTTTGAAACAAGAGTTTTACGTTTAGTCCATAGCCTGCAAAGCTTTTCAATTCTGCTCCATCATCTTCAGTCTTCACACACAGATAAAGCCTATCTCTGGGAGATTTATTTTTCGCAGTCATGAGATAGCCTCTGCCCTCCAAGTTGTCCTGGCATATTGACCCTGTGGACAGTTCTGACACCATGTTCCAGCAGTGTTCTGGGCAGAACGTCCCAGCCATTCTGTGCCCTGGCGCTTAACTGGATAACTAGTTTGTGAATTTGACAAGATCCGGCAGAGCAAGAATTTTCTCTTAAGCAAATCACATTGATTCATGCATTTGAAGCACTTTCAGATCTTTCAGCAAGTGACAGCTGCTTGACTTTCTGTAATGCATCTAGTCACTTAGATAATGACTTTAAGTACCTTCCTTAAAGGATTTAAGTCCCATCCCTCTCTGCCACCCAGATGCCTTTGAGCCCTGAACCACAGACATGTATTTCTCTGTGTTCAGCAGTCCCATCATCATCCCCCTGCATTCTTATCCTTGTTGTGCTGAACAGACCAACAGGATCAGATTTTGGGGGGTAGGAAAAGTTTAGGACTCTCCAGCCAAAAGGAGACTGAGGAGCTGGATGAAACCTCTCATCTTAGCAAAAAACAAAACAAACCATTGCCGTGAGTCAACTTCAACTCATAGCAACCCTATAGGACAGAGAAGAACTGCCCCATAGGGTTTTCCAAGGCTGTACATCTTTACAGAAGCCGACTGCCACGTCTTTTTCCCATGGAGCGGCTGGTGGGTTTGAACGGTTGACCTTTAACTTAGTAGCCAGGTGCTTTAACCACTGTGCCACCAAGGCTCAATCTTAGCCAGCATGCCTTATGGTCTTTCCTCTTGGCCCTAGTCCACATTCCCCGGGGCTTTTCCTTTCAGCTCACGGTGTTCCATCAGAGAGGGAATCCTGCCCAGAAGGCCCAGAGGTCATGTTGTCACCTCCTCTACATGGTTTCTCTTGGCCACAGTGCCCCAGTCAGGCTGGTGAGCGGAGGCGGATGGGCAGGAGGAGAATTCATGTGCAGAGGGCAGCTGGGAAGGGAGGTTCTGCATCTGAGTTGTGTGTTTGCTGCTCTTTAACACTCAGCTGTGCATTCGGATGGCTTTCCTGACGGGCACCTCACCCTTTTCACTTCTCCTTTTCTGGGACAAACGGGCTCTTTATGACACTGTATTATCAGCTTTAAATAACTTTTGTGTATTATGGTACCCGAGTAGCCAACATTTCTGTATTTATTAATACAGTGGGTTTAATAAAAACAACTGCACTGAGGTTATCTGGTAAGATGGAGATAGAGAAACAAAACTAGTAGCTATTGTGTTGAGATCAGTCCCTTATTTTCATCTGTACTGTTCTTTGATCAGCATCTCTCTGCCGAAAACCTTTTACTTTGATCCTAGACCAAAACCTGACTTGAAGCCTCCTGGTTGTTCGCCAGTAAGATAACTAGAGCACGTGATAATCTGATCGCGCCTCCGATGGCGCAGGCTCACACTGAGCGAGCACCATTAACTTGCCCCTCCTCCCTCCCCGTACCAGCGCAGCGGCTCAGCAGACAGTAAACAGAAGGGGCTGTTTACAGGGTTTATGCGGAGAACGAGGGAGAGCTACTGATGGAAAGCCTCATGCACAATTCAGAACAATTTCCTTTGAATGGAAAGCTCGGTTTGCAAAAGTACTTTGGAGGTCTGATAACCTGAACATCATTTCCGTTGTTAAAGTACTTAATTATTCACATGGCACAAAAATCAAGGTTCTTGCAACCCATCATCAAATCCAGATGCAAACATGAACAGGTAACAGTTAAAATTCCTGATTGTGCAGCTATGGCCCCGCTGAGATCCATATTGGGGAGCTGCACAAATGGAAAGCTATAAAACACACACAGTTTTCTTTCATGGAACATGTTTCTTCAAACAGCTGAAAGCACAATGAATGTGGAGGTGTTTTGTTGACAAATGGAGAAACTGAGACCAGAAGAAGGCAGGTCATCTGCTGAGAGATACACCGAGAGATGCAAAGTTGGAAATAGGTGGCATCTGGTTCAGTGCTGTACCCATGAAAGTGATTTCCCCCCTAAAAAACCCGAAAGAAAAGACGGACGGCTCCGCTGGGTTGATAGATAGCTCAAAGAGGAGGACTAGGAAAGTTTAAAAGAAAAGGAGAAAAGGAAAAAGAAAACATACACACACTCAAACGCATGAGAATAGGCATTGTTGGCAGCTGTACAGAGTAGGGGTTTGAAAGTGCGAGTCAGAAACTTGAGCTTAACTTGAAAACCAAGAGGAAGCCAGCAAAATGATTTAGGAAGGATAATGCAGTTCTAATGGCGAGAGTCAGAAACTTGAGCTTAATTTGAAAACCAAGAGGAAGCCAGTAAAATGATTTAGGAAGGATAATGCAGTTCTAATGGCCGGAAGTGAGCACAGTCCACTTGGCTCAAGAATCTCAGCTGCAGTGTTTGGGCTGACTGGAAACGCTGCTATCAGTGACCAGATCTGAAAGCCTGGAATCCAAGGTGACAGGAGGCTCCTGCAGAGGATTTGGGGAAAAGGAATCTGAGGGCAAACCCTGCACACCAGACTACTATGTTTTTTGTGACCTGATACCTGTGGATGTGGCCCACTGACATGGCCCATGCGTTCTAGTGAGAGAGCAGGGGTTCAGGTTGCTCTCGTGGGCTGAGAGGGCGGAGGAGAGGGTTGCAAAGAAATGGGTGGGCTTTGGGGTTGCCAGCTGCCCAGCCCTGAGCTTCCTGTCTGACATGGAGGCCAGGAACCAGGGAAGGAGCCTGGGCACACTCTGAGTGGGGCATTTCCCACAGTCAGACACTGCAGGCTGGTGGGGACCAGCCTTCCTGTTGGAAATGGTCTCTGTTGCCAGGCCCACCACGAAACCTGGAGGCCCCAACTGTCAATGACCTGTGCCTCATTCCTTAAAGTTGCTGTCTCTTCTCTGATTTTTCCTCTGGCCTTCTCCCTACTAAGAAAGAAAAACAAAAAATGTTCCCAGACACTCTCCTCCCTGCCTGTCCCCTTCCTCAATTGGAAGTGCAATAAAAGAGTTCTTGTATCCCCAGGTCCCTCAATATTCTCTCCTGACCTCCCTGGCACTCAAGCTCATTTATATTCCCTGCCCATTCCCTGTCCTTCATCTCCCAGGTATTAGACAAAGCCAATGTCTGGGAAAAGAGTGGCTCAAAGAGAGAAAATAACAGTTTTCTTTGTAACAAAAATATGAAACATCTTTTAAAAAAAAAGAAGTAGGCCCGTCTTTATAGTAGTGAGCAGCATAAAACCCATTTTGCTAAAAAAGAAATCCTTGAAATAAGCATGATTTTCAAAGTTCTTATATCTGAGAATGCTTCTTTTTAAATGTTAACATCATCCATTTAATTTAGCTCTTGTTTGTAAGATTAAAGCTAGCCACAGCCTTGCTGAGTAGGCATATCTTGATTCTGCAGTCACTGTTGGAGAGGGAAGTGGTGATGGTGGCGGGCCCCCGAGTCAGCCCATGGCACCTGGCTTATGGATGGCTGGAAAAGAGCTTGTTCCAATAAACTTCAGATTGTCACTGTCAGTCAAAGATGTTGTAGCAGTTTCCAAGGGCTGCCATAGCAAAGTTCCAGAAACTGGGTGGCTTATAAGAACAGAAATGTATCATCCCACACTTCTGGAGTCTAAAAGTTTGAATTCAGGGTGTCATCAGGGCCAAGCTCTCTGCAAAGGCTATTGAGGTAGATCTTTGTTTTGCCTCTCCCAGCTTCTAGTAGCCCCAAGTATTCCTTGGCTTGCAGCTACAGCATAACTCCATCTCTGCCTCCATGTTCACATGACCATCCTCCCCGTGTCTCTATGTCTCTTCTTCTCTTTAATAAGGACACCACTCATGTTGGATTGGGACCTACTCTACTCCAGTATGACCTTATGTTAACTGATAACATCTTCGAAGACCCTATTTCCCAACACAGTCACATTCACAAAAACCAGGGGTTAGGATTTCATCGTATATTTTTGGGGGGCACAATTCAGTTCATAAGAGTTGTCTTAACTCCCACTTTTCTGGCAAAGCTGTCACTGGTATGTCTCTACTTGGCCCAGTGCATGGATGTTGTTACAAATGCTCCTGGTGCTTGGAGACACCTGGGGAAAAGAAGGCGAGAAGAGAAAGAAGAGCAGGAGTGGGCAAGAGAGGCACAGGCAGGAAAGGAGGTGGAGAGGGAGTGGGAGCATGCACAGGAGCTGACAGCGTAGGCCTGCCAGTGCTCTGCACGGGCCAGGCTCCATCCCCTGGCTACAACTGCCTAGGAAGCAGCTACCTAGGAGATGGTACGCATTGTGGTTCAAGTTGCTGTACTGCTGTGTCCAAAGCTTGAGAAGAGCGCTGGGAAAATAGGCTTGACCCAAGTGGCTAATTAGACTTTCCATTGGTAGGGACTGAACTAAGAGTTTTTTTCTTTTTTTAAAGTGAACTCTTTCTATTTGAATAGTTTGGTTTTTAATGAAATGAAACATTTACTAACATGAGCTCCACAGAGCAATAAGAGAATAATTAATTAAACTCTATAATACCACTTTGGGCAGAAAGTCTCAGTGCCAGAATAAAGCCTTAGGATGTGCTTTTTCGGAATTGCTCCAGAAGGGCCTGTCCTACCTCCTGAGGTTCAGACCTTCCATTTGTCTTTCCTTGGTTTCTACAAACTCCTGGCAGGGGCAGTGACAAAGGGGACTTCTGCAGACTCAAGCTGTGCAGTTTCTGAAACATTATGAAACAAGGACTGTACTAAAATATGTGGCAAAGCAAACACTTTGGAGAAGCACAATCCTGATGTATGATTAAACTCTCTTCCTAACCTTTCTGAGTGGATTGGCATGTGGGGGCTACTGTCACTCATGCCGGCACTTCTTAGCCAAGAGCCATGGGGCCAGATGCGTTTCCGAATCAGACTTTTTTTTTTTTCTAAAGTCTATACAGAGCATTAGTATATGTTATGTAACACACCAGGAGAGTCTGGAGCAGCACTCTGTATTCAAACACATCGATACTTCTGCAGCAATACCCATGGATAAATAAAAACAGTAAATAGCCTAACATCAGTTCAGGTCACTATTTGTGACCAAATGAGGCCAGTTCAGATCAGTTTTGCTGCTGAATGAGCTACAGAAATTTCTGGTTTCCAGAGCTTGTTGAATTCGGGGATTGCAGATAGGGAAATGCTGGGCTGTACCTTACTTACCCTGCTTGCTCACAGCATGGCAGGCAAGTCTGACTTCCATTCCCCAGCAGCTTCAGGTACTTCCCCTTGCTTCCAGCTCCCTGCCCAGCTTCAGAGTTTTCAAAATGAGCTTTGAGCAGTTGGAGGAGAATATAAGCTAATTAGCAGTGACATTTCTCACTCCTGACACCCAGCTGAAAAAGGCGCCTATAAAATCATGCATGGCATGGATGCAGGTGACCCCCCACTCACTCACCCAGCCTCGCTCACCAAAATAAGGGGTGACTGAGGTTATTTTAGGATAATTAAATTGAAGGCCTACTTCAACATAGCAGAAATAATATATGGATTTTATCTTAAGAAATTATAGTGGCAGAGAATAAGAAAGCATTCTAAAAGGGTTTGGACAAATATGTGATTGCCATGGCTATGATTTGACAGCCAAAAGGAACCAAGATACGCCCAGCTCCAAAAGTAACAACAAAACACAAAACAGAGAATTGACAACAGATCCACAAATCTGAGTGTCTTTTACCTCAGGGGATAGGGTTGTGCTCTGAGCCTGGCCCCTCTGGCCAAGCTTACAGGGTTCTAGCTAGTGAGTTATTGCCTTCTCTAGAATTAAAAGGAGCTACAGGCAGTGGTGGTTCAGTGGCAGAATTCTCTGCTTCCATGTGGCAGACCCAGGTTCATTTCCCAACCAAGACACCTCCTTCACAGCTACCACCCATCTGTCATTGGAGCCTTGCATGTTGCTATGATGCTGAACAGGTTTCAGCAGAGCTTCCAGATTAAGATGGACTAATAGAAAAGCCTGGCGATCTGCTTCGGAAAATCAGCCAGTGAAAATCCTATAAATCACAACAGTCCAACCCACAGCTGACCATAGGGATGTTGCAGGACCAGGCAGCATTCCATTCTGCAGTGCATAGGGTCACAATGAGTTGCCGATTTGACAACAGCTAACAACACGTTCATATACTGGGTTCTCCTGCTGGTTATGTACCTGAAAGATAGGGAAAGAAATCTAGGTTTTTATGTGGCTTTTAATCAGGTGCTTGCTTTTGTAAATTATCTGGTAAGTACAGATTACAGGCTTGGGGTCAGAAAGCAGCCAGAACATACTTGTGGGGAGAGATGGCAGAACATGATTATGTCGAAAAGGAAAAGGAAAACTAGAGACTCATGCCTGGCAGTGGTTGGGCAGGGTCAAGGCATTTGCCTCACAGTCAGTGTGGTATTTCCTGTACTGTCAAGGCCACTATGCAGGAGGCTACATTCTTTAAAGGGTTAGCAGAATCCCCAAATGTCTTCTGGTCGTGCTGTCCAGCCTGATGTTTTCAAAATGCAGCCACTCCTCCAGAGGGTCAGGAAGGTCTCAAATGATAGATTGCCTGGTAGAGATCATCAGAAACGCAGACACGAGAGACAGCCTGCTGCCCCATTAAAGTCACTAAGCCTCAAGTCACTGCAGGGTCACTGGGCAAGCCATGGTGGCATGATGGCAGATCTCGGACAGTAGGGCACCAATAGCTTGCCTGGACATGAGGAAAACTATGAAGTTTGCAAATAGAGCTCACAGATGCTAAAAGCAAGGGACAGTGCAGTGAGCCTTTTATTCCTTTTTTTTTTTTTTTGGTGTGCTTTATTCATATAATATTTTCTATTAGCTTAAATGATGTATAATTTACATACAGTAAAATTTACCAATTTTATTCTTTTCAAAAACCCACCAATTTGGTGAGTTTTGACAAACATGAACAGCCCCACCACCACATACATGACCCAGAACAGGGGTTGGCAGACTGCAAATCCAGTTCCCAGACTGTTTTTGTAAAAGTCTGTAACCATTTTTAAATGGTTACAATAAGAAAAAAAAAATTTTTTTTAAGAAAAATTATGTGGCAGAGACCATATGTGGACTGTAAAACCTAAAATATTTACTATCTGGCCTTTTTCAGAAAAAGACTGCTCACCCTTGTTATAGAACATTTCTATCACCCCTCAGAGTTCTCTCCCCCTGCCCCTTTGCAGGCAATCAGTCCCCTTCCCCGCACCGGCCCTTGGCAACCACTGATCTGCTTTCCATCACTCTAGTTTTGCCTTGTCTAGAATTTCATATAAATGAAAGCATGCAGTGTGTTGCCTTTTGTGTCTGGCTTCTTTCACTTATTATGCTGTTGAGATGCATCATCCGCATTTTTGCGTGTTTGTATCAGTCATCCGTTCCTTTTCATTTCTGGGTGGTGTGGTAGCCCATTAAAGGCAGGGTTCGAGTCCTGGGTGAGGTGAGGGCCCTCAGCACGTTTTAGCCATCTGCAGGCTCAGAGTAGAAGGGAGCTCCTGGTAAGCTGGTCAGGGCCACAGGAGGCCCAGGAGGTGCCCGCTCTCACTGCCCGTGTCTTTGCAGGCATGAACAACCGGGAGGTGCTGGAGCAGGTGGAGCGTGGCTACAGGATGCCCTGTCCGCAGGACTGCCCCATCTCTCTACACGAGCTCATGATCCACTGCTGGAAAAAGGACCCTGAAGAGCGCCCCACTTTTGAGTACTTGCAGGGCTTCCTGGAAGATTACTTCACGGCGACAGAGCCCCAGTACCAGCCAGGTGAAAACCTGTAAGACCTGGATCTGCAGAGACGCCTTGTGCAAGAGGCTTCCCCACCCCCTCCCCATTAGCTTTCAATTCTGTAGCCAGCCACTCGGAGAGCGAGCGGCGAGAACCGTCCAGGATCAGAATGCATGTGACTCTGAAGCTGATGAACTTCCACGGCCCTCATTAATGACAGTCGTCCCCAGATCCGAACCTCCTCTGTGAAGCATACGAGACAGAACCTTGTTATTTCTCAGACTTTGGAAAATGCATTGTATCGATGTTATGTAAAAGGCCAAACCTTTGTTTAGTGTAAATATTTACTCCAGTGCCAACGATCCTAGTGCTTTCCTTTTTTTAAAATGCAAATCCTATGTGATTTTAACTCTGTCTTCACCTTATTCTACTAAAGAAGAAAAAGTATTATTTTCCAAAAGTGGCCCCTTTGTCTAAAACAATAAAATTTTTTTTCATGTTTTAACAAAAATCAATCAGGACAGGTGTTTGTTTTTTTGCTTTTTTATACATATGAATATATATAATATATACATCCCCTGTACATACACCATGTGGGTGCTAACGTGGAGACCGTGGCCAGCCTGGACCACAAAACTGCGGGACCCTGAGTAAGGATTTCACTGCAAAATAAGCATAAAAGTACTGGTGTTCTGAAAACCAGTGGTCTCATTTTTGGCTTTTGCCAAGCATGATTCTTTTTTTTAATTTGGATAGCACTTTTTTGATTCATGACTGTACCTCCAGATGGTTGTAACTTTGACTCTTTTCAGGACCCGCCAAGCTGGATTCACAAGCTCTGATTCCTGTATTTGCTTCGACTGTGATGTGTTCTCAAAACTTAAAAGTGAGCGTATTTAAGCAAGCAAGCGGGCAGTACTACCAAGGGAACTGGAAGATGGATACCACACAAATTTCTTGTATAAAAATATGAATGCTGAAATGTTTCCAACTTTTTTTTTTATTTAATAAACATTGTAACCACATTTAAATGGTCTAAAACCCATAGCATTGTAGTTGCGGCAACCTGCTAAACTTTCTCATGCAACTAAAAATTATGGGAAGGTGGGGGTGGGGGGGTTGTACATTTCCCATTGTAAAATAAGTTTTAAATGTCCTGTACCACTAATGAAATGACTTTCTATATGTCCAAGAGCTCTCCAGTGGAATAACTATGCACTACTTTACATTTCATGGGGATGCACAAAAAAAAAGTATTACACTTTTAGTTGCTGTTTGTACGAACCTTGAATTACGTGTTTAACAACAACAAATCAAAAATCCTATTTCTATTGAGTTTTTAATACTAAGTAGCAACTCTGAAGTCTGAATTCCTTTTTTATGATTTATTTGTGGTTTACATTTTTTTAATTGTTTAACTTTCTTAATTTAGTAATTAAAAAGAGAACATTTTACATTTGAAAAAAAAATTTTTTTGTTCATTTGTTTAAATCACGGAAGATGGTCTAGTGGTTCTGTGACATATCTGTCCCACACCAGATGGCAAGGAGTAGTAACCTGGTGAATTTAGCCAGTGCACAATGATTTCTAAATGACAGAAACATTCAGAACATCTGGAGTGGTTGTTTTGTTTTGTTTTCTTCTTCTTCCTCCAGGAAGATTAGGCTGTCTAGCTAATTCAGAGGATTGTTAAAACAAGATTAGGCAAACCTTCTGATTTTATCAGAAACTTTCTCTAGCTGGAATTTACTGTGTCTCACTTGTAGTAGAAAGAGACAATTTCAAGAAGAATCTGTCTTGTCCCAAAGTCAGTATTTATATTTCCTAGTGTCCCTCCAAGGAGCCCTGGTGGCACAATGGTTAAGCACTCAGCTGCTATCCAAAAGGTCGTCGGTTCGTACTTAACAGCCACTCTGGGAGAAAAGACCTGGCAATCTTTTCCTCTAAAGATTTCCTGTACAGCCTAGGAAACCCTATGGGGCAGTTCTACCCTGTCCTGTAGAGTCACTGAGTTGGAATCAATTCAATGGCAAGCAACATTCAGCTGCAGGACCCTGAGCAGACCCCCTAGCATCTCTCACTTTCAGATCCTCATCGATAGAAATGAGGTGGTTGGACAAGATTCACTGTTAGGTCCCTACAGCTCTAAGATCAGATGATTCTAAGATCACTGACGTCATATGTAATCATACAATTTTCTTGCTGAAATAACCTTTACATTTAGAAAGGGTTACCAACTTTTTTTAAGTTGAAACATTTTCTGGTCAACTGAGACTTTATCATATTCTTTTTGGTGTTAATACAATTGATAAACTTTTAAAAATCTTAATCGTTACGATTATTGTGACATTATTGGGTAAACTATTAACACCTTCTAGGTATTTTTAAGATAACTTTGTTTTTAATCCTTACTTACATCCCACTAGGTTGGATAATTTGCCCATAGTCTCTGGAGGATTTTTGTTTGTTTTTGACCCAGTCATTCAAAAAATCTGAAAAAATCATAGCCTGTTTTGAACAGAGATTCTTTAAGAAAAAAGAATCTCTTTAAAGTGTATCCTTTAATTCAGCAATTGCGTTTATTGTGGATTCTCGTATGTGAAGCAGAACAAAGGATTTGGGTCATCAGGGTATGCTCAGGAACTGCAGCCTACCAGAACTATTCTGAAATGTCAAGAGCAGGGCTGTGTAGTAAAAGTAAGAGTAGCTCTGAATACTAAGAAATCAGAAATATTTCAGGTTTTTTCTTCCAAGAGGCTAATGTGCTATTCCTGAGGTAGACAAGCCCAGGCAAACGAAACATCACCTCCAGGGAGTCTTCACACCTTCCAAGAAGCCTCTCTCCCTCACAAGTTGTAGAAATTTGTTGGAGTGAGGAAATGGAATTCCCTGACTGGAAAGTCCTTTTGTTAAGAAAGAAAAGTATCTTGAAAGGTACCTTAGTGGGAAGTGATGGTGAAGTCTTTTTTGTCTTCAGGAATCTACCCATTGCGGTTGAGTCGATTCCGTCTCATAGCGACCCTAAAGGACAGGGTAGAGCTGCCCCATAGGATATCCAAGGAGAGGCTGATGGATTCAAGCTCTTAACCACTGCGCCACCAGGGCTCCTTAGAAACAGTGGTGAATAAATACATGCTCTGTTCCCTTAGGAGAGCTGGCATCCAGCATGCTGTGTGCTGTATAGGGAGCCTTCCTAAATAAGCTATTTTTACTTACTTAAAGATCAAATAATAAGCCTGTTGGAGAAGACGACATTATAAAGCTCAGACACTATGACAAAATGATTTCTGTTCACCTCATTGTCACTGCATTCACACCCTTCTCATGCTCTCCTCTGGTGCTTTGTTCACAGTGCGCTGATGCATTGGGAAGATCAGAGGGCCTTAGTAGAGGCAGGACCTCCTGTGTGTAACAGCATCACGGTATATACTAGGATGAAACATGCATTTGGCTCTGCCGTGGTCGTGGCACAGACAGGTGTATGGGGTGCCCAGCATTTCCTGGTTGGAAGTCCCCCACCTTGCAAAGACTTGTTGATGCTGGCGAAGAGTCTTCCCAACTGCTTGCAAACAGTAGTGCTGACTTCTGATCACCAGTTCAGTTTTTCCAAGGGACACAACGTTCAGAAGAAGAGTTAAGAGTGTGCATATGTAATCCCTCAAATATACGCACAGTACTATGAATTTCCTGACACCACCAGAGGGTGTTTACCTGCCTTGAGGAAGACAGGAATCCTCCTGTGGCTATATCTTGGCACCAGAGAATTTTCTACTAGCTTCAGAGCTGCAAAATTTTATCCACAATTTCCTATGGGGCCTTAAGAATTTATACCATATTAATTGCAATGTTTCTTTCATGATTCTTGAAAGAAGTAAGGTTTTCAGAAGTATCCAGAGGATAATTATACTGAAGCCGGCTGCAAAAAAGGATGTATTCTGTTTGTCAGAACAAGAGAACGTCATTTGACAAAATAGGCATTTCCTAAAAAGTTGTATTTGAATAAAATGTTGTTTGGTCATTTTGTGCCTAGAAGGTATTTTAATAGATTTAGATGACTTTTTAGTTTTCTTACTGGTATATATTTCACTGTTGGAATTCAATTATTTGAGTTCCAAAATATTTGCTGAAAGGAAGGAAATGAGGACGGAATGAAGGGAGAGAGGAACAAAGGGAGGGAGGGAAAAAAGAAGAAAGGATGGGAGGATGACTTTGGGGGGAAGTTCAAACAAATCTTGATTCTAAAAATGATTGTGAAGCACAAATTACTAAGGCAGTTACCAATTACATATGTTTATTTTTATTTAATTCTCCAAAATAGATTACAACTACATAGAAGGAAAATAAAAATGGGTATCCTTAATAGCTTCAAAATATCAAATAGATCTTCATAATTTATATATTATGTTGTTTTATATTTTTATATATACCCAGAAAGTTTTCATAATAAATTCCTAAATTGTACCTCATTCTTTCCCAATATGCAAAATATTCAGACTGCTACAGGGAGAAAATATACCTTTATTTTAAAAATTAATTCTGATGACTGAAAATAAGTGGTTTTCCAATGTGGCAGGGACTAATCTAATGAGAATGTAATCAGTGATGAATGCCAACTCCTCCAGCAGCCAGAGCACTATGCTCTTCTCCAGAATATTTCTTCTACTCTTCTAATACTACTATATGTTTAATACTACTACTCTTCTTTCAGTGTGTTTTCCTTGCAAGATTGTGAGCTCATTGAGGACAGAAACTGCCTAACTTGTTTGCCATTATTTCCCATGCATTTAGAACAACGATGAGCTTATGGTAGATGTTGGAGGAATGGATGGCTACGTGGATGATACCCACCCTCCAGTGGTGCAAAGGATTTACCTACACGTGACACCCTTATCTAAGAACCGACTGAGCACACAATATTTGCTGTGTGCTTCCCACAGCATGCACCCTGCCCGTTATTAATGGATGGTCACCAGTCTTCACTATATGACACTAAAGCCCAGTCTATAGCCTGAAGTAAACACCACTTCCCAGACCTCTCCCCAGAACTCATCCCAACACCAGAGGGGAATAAAGTTACACTCCCTGTGACCTGGGGGGCAGCATGGAGCAAGTGGCACCAAGTGATATGCAGTCTTAAATAAAATGCCTTCGAGGTCTCATTTTAACCTCACCATTTTATAAAAAGCTGATATTCTACTCCACAATACATCTATCTTTGTCTTAATATAAAATCATTTTCCCAGACCTTCAAGTTGTGATTACTAACCAGCGTATGGCTTCAAGTATCCCTGCCACACCTCTGCATGACCAGGGTCTTCCTACGTCCCCTGTGAGAAGCACAGCATGCTGATGTCCATAAAACAGTACTGCTAAAGTGTAAATATTGTACTTGGAAGAGGTAATATTAGCCGCCATTAATAAGGATTCTATTATCTGCTTTCCTTTTTTTTTTGCCTAGCAAAGAACAGGCCCCTGACTGAGGGTGGAACAGAAGGCAAAGGAGTTTGATGATGAAAACAGGAAAAACATCCAGAGCTGCCAGAAGAGAAAGTTCAGTCAGGTCAGCCTGCTTGTCCAACATGGCAGCAAGTGAGAGCAGAAAGGATGGAAACATTGGACGATGAAGAAGAACTCCAATGCTAAAATGAAAGCAGTCCTTTGCTAGGGCTATTCAAGGCAATGGGATGAAGTTGGACATGAGAGTGGATACGTGTAAGGGGCTTTCCATTCTTTTCTTCTCCAAACATTTGTTGAGTACTTAGGAGTTAGACCTTGTGCTTAGCACTAGAAATTCAAAGAGGCAATTTAGCATTCATAGTTCAATAACAATGAAGACCCATTAGAGATAGTTGCAATAAGCATACTGCTTGATGGAAGCACGGGTGTTAGCAAAGAAGTGGCATCTAGCTGAGGAACAGGACAGGGAGCTTCCTGGAAACTACGTTGTCTGAAAACCCCCCAAAAAAAAAAACCCAAATCCATTGTCACTGAGTCGATTCCAACTCATAGCAACCCTATAGGACAGAGTAGAACTGCCCTATAGAGTTTCCAAGCAGCAGCTGGTAGACTCGAACTGTCTGAACTCTGTCTTAAAGTACAAATAGAAATAGAATGTATACTGCTTAATGGCAAGGGACCAGTGTTTTTTGGTAGTGTTTCCTTCTGATTCCCAGCCCTCATTATTATTATTATTAGGTGCCCTCGAGTTGGTTCCAACTCACAGCAACCCTATGTACAATGGAACAAAACACTGCTCGGTCCTGTGCCATCGTCACAATCATTGTTATGCTTGAGCCCATTGTTGCAGCCACTATGTCAATCCATCTCATTGAAGAGCTTCCTCGTTTTCACTGACCCTCTACCAAGTATGATGTCCTTCTCTAGGGACTTGTCCCTCCTGATAACATGCCCAAACTATGTAATATGAAGTCTCACCATCCTTGCTTCTAAGGAGCATTCTGGCTGTACTTCTTCCAAGACAGATTTGTTTGTTCTTTTGGAAGTCCGTGGTATATTCAATATTCTTCACCAACATCATAATTCAAAGGCGTCGGTTCTTCTTCAGTCTTCCTTATTCATTGTCCAGCTTTCGTATGCATATGAGGCGATTGAAAACAGGGCTAGCTTATGCTTTAAATATAGAAGGTGCTCAGCAAATGTATCTAAATGAAGAAAAACCAAAAACACGCCAAGAAAAATGTCAATTTCTCTCTTTTCTCCCTCCCTCTCTCCCTCTCCCACTCACACATAAACACACACACACACATACACACACACTAAATGATATATAGGTGCATCATTTACCCTGATTAGTGGACTGCTAAATGGAGGAGATGGTAGATATTATTAAAGGACAGAGAATAAAATTTTATGCAGGTTGTTCATTCCAATGTTGCAGTTGAAATGTAGTTCAAAATATATTTATAGAGCGTGAGAACAAAAGAATTGCTGGGAAAGAGGCTTGTAATTATTCCTCTCCACCCCTTGTAATAACAATTAGTAGGGGTGTTTACTCCCATTTATGAATCTGTTTTCATTCTTTCCTCTCCTTCCATTTATTATCTAGGCTATTTTGTTAGAATCATCGTGCAATATTTAAATCATGAAGGACGGTATAGACTAGCAGTTTCAAGGTGTTCTGGTTGTTTTGTTTGGATTTCTTCCTTTGGTTAATTATCAAGTGCTTGCTATGTAATAATCAATGGGTAGCTAATTGGAAGCAAGAGAGAATGAAACAGGTATTACTCAATGTTTTTAATTAAAAGCGTACGTGTAATACTGTGGGGAAATATTACAAAATAGCAAGAGATTTTTCTTTTTTTTTTTTTTTTTTGACCTGTGTGTTTACAAAAGGATTCAGCTAAAGTTGCTCATAAACTAAATTCAGGTATGTGAATCTTTTCATTTCTATATTCCTCCCAAGGGGTGAGAGCCAGCTGATACCAGGAGGGAGGATGAACCTCCAGAGACCACTGAGGAACTCACACCACCCTACATGGAGCCGAGGTCTGTCAATTCTCAAAGAGCAAAGAAATGGTAAGCAAATGGCAGCAGTTGCCTAGAGAATTAGAGAATAAATAACAATGCTTTCTGGTAAATTAACCATATTACATTGTGCTCAAGAAAGTGATGGAAAAAAAAAAACCTGTTAAAAATTGAATAATAATTTGCCCACATCATTTTTGTGAAATGCGTAATTTTCCTACTTCAGCGGACTTTAGTTTGATTTAAAACATGAATAGCTCCAGTACTGTTCACGAACGTGTAATTTGTGAGATAATTGGGAAGGGAAAGAGGAATCAAACTGTAATCAGCACAATCCTGCGTGAGCCCACTTCACCTCCCTCCTCTCACCTGCGAATTTCAGAAAATATTTATTTATACATTCCTGAAGGTCTCTAAGTGAAAGTGCAAAGCATTAATCATTGTCATTGCTATCACTAAACCATGACCTCACCATGTTTGAGAGGGGGAAAGCAATGCTTCATTCTATTCAGTATTTTTCTGCTCTAATTCAAATAAGTACTTGTTTTTAGATGGTAGGGGGGAAATATGGAAATGTAGCAACGCTGTACTTAAAACAGCAAGCCAGGAACAAAAACAACATGCACACGCAGCCAAGGGAGACGCTGGAAGATACATAGATAAAACAAAAAGCTGTGCTTGGCTGTGATTCTGTTTCAGAATCAAATGCAAAATGGAGAACATTGTTCCAACTGTAAGGTTTTTCAATCTACAATCCATATGAAATAAAAAGGCATCGCGTAATCTGCCTTGGCAGTCAGAATCTGCAGGACTGCGATGACTGATGATATTTGTTCATGACTAATGTACATTTTCAGAACCAGAGGGGTCAGAGATGGAGTGGAATTCCATCAGTATTCCAGATGGCCTTTACTTCAACGGTGCACATCCATGTCAAATACAGCTCATTTTCCTTCCTCTCCTCCTTTTTCCAGTCCTCCTCACCCCTGCTCCCCACCCCCAGTTGAAACATAGAATTTTTATTTAGATATTCTTTCATTCTCTTCATCCTCATTTCCCCACAAAGGGTCATTATTTTTATTTATTAAAAATCAGCCCATAGATTTATACCTTCCAGGGCAAATTTGTGACTGATTCTGTCTGCATCTCCTGATTAGTCTTCCTTTGTTTGACTAATCTTGTCTTCTATAATCCTACTGGCCCCACGAGACTGAACTTTCAACCCCCCAAATTTCAACACACCTTATTTCTTGGGTGGCCATTTTGGTTAGGTAAAGGCGCCTTTGCCAATTATAAGACTCCTCCCCTCTCCCAACCTCTCTCCTGCTAACCCTTGCCACTGGCCTAAGATTTATTAGACACTAGTTTTGTCCTATGCCTCCTGCCAGTAGATATAAATCACCTTCATGCAAACTAGAAAAAGCCATCCTACCTCAAGACACTTTGATGCCATCTGCCAGAAAATTGTTGTAATAAATATGCAAAAGGAAGATGGTGGAGTAGTCAGAAGCTTCCAGTAGACCCTCTTACAACAAAGACCCAAAAAAACAAGTGATTCGATTATATATGGCAATCTGGGAGCCCTGAACATCAAAGGCAGAGTTGAGGAGCCGGACTGAGTGGCAGGGGGAGGGAGAGACAGTTCAGAAGCAGCAAGGAGTTGCCAGACCTGACCTGGTGAGAGCCTGACCCCTTCAGGCCTGATCAGCTCAGGGGTGAGCGATGAGACAGGCAAGTAGCCATGCTTGGGAGGCGCGTTTTCTGCAGCAGGAGAGACCCAGCACCAGAGAGTCTACACGGCCACCCAGAACCAGTGAGAAGCAGCCCTCCACGAAAGGTAAGTACTTGCATACGGCTTACCATGCGGATCAAAAACACCCCACTTAAGGAAAAACCTCTCTCCCATTTACCTCCCCACTCCCTGCTCTGCACTAGGTCCTGGACCAGCTTCAGCAATTGCCAAGTCCCCTGGGCCAGAAGTAGGATCCGTCACACGCCCAGAGTCATTCTCCCTGCCTAGGAGAGTGAAAAAATTAACAAACGGGTAAAAATAAACTGCTGGCTTCCCTAAGTCAGGAACCCAGGTAGGCACAGTAGGCACAGGCATAAGGGATCCATGGACTTTGAGTGCCTTTCCCCCTACAGAGACTTATGTGGACGCATTTCAGTAGCATAGGCCCTCCTTACCGCAGTAAAACGGTATATACCGGAACTCTAACTTCAACTGTTTCAGCTGTGAAGTGCAGGTTCGTGACATTTGACACTGCTCTGCCCATTAAGCAGGGTCTTCACCTACACACGTCAGGGCCTGAGGACTGGTGGTGCCACCCACGCCACCTAGCCACCTGTGAAAGGGGCCCATGAATAAGAGGTGCCCCCCAGTCCTTACAACCAACACCATTAGCTGCTCATAGTCTGCCTGCAAAACCCGCCCACCTACATGCTCTAGGGAACAGGGATATGCCTTCCTCCTGGACACTTGGGGGTGGCCATCAGCCCCCTGCCTTGCTCAGAGTGTGTCCCCCTGCTGCAGCCAGATGCCTGTACCTACACCAATCACCCATGCCTGTCTAGGACTGTAAGTGAGAGCCTACACCACACACTTGATGGCTATCTACCTGGGCACCTGAGCTGAATCCATACAGGAGGAGTGGGAGGACTCCTGAACTCATACCTAGTAATAGATCTAACCACCTGGTTTCAGGACATTAGAGCTTCAGAGTTTCCAATAATCAAACTAGCTCATAAGAGCAGCCTATTTGGGCATATCAAAACAAAACAAGAAGCTAGGACACAGTAAGCAAACATAAAATAAATAAATATAATAACTTATTGATGGCTCAGAGACAATAGTCAATATCAACTCACATAAAGAGGCAATCCATGATGGCTTCAGCAAGCTCCCAAAATAAAGAATCTAGAAATTTTCCAGAGGAGGAAAATTTCTTAGAATTACTGGAGACAGAATACAAAAGATTAATATACAGAACTCTTCAAGAAATTAGGAAGGAAATTAAGCAAAACACAGTACAAGCAATAGAGGAAATTAAAAAGATTAGAGAAGAGCATAATGACAAATTTAACAGGCTGCAAGATCCATAGAGAGACAGCAATCAGAAATCCAGAAGATTAACAATAAAATGTCAGACAACTCAATAGAAAGTCATAGGAGCAGAATTGAGGCAATGGAAGTCAGAATTAGTGAGATTGAAGATAAAGCACTTGACACCAACTTATCTGAGGAAAAAACAGACAGAAGGATTTAAAAAAATGAAGAAACCCTAAGAATTATGTGCGACTCTATCAAGAGGAATAACCTACAAGTGATTGGATTACCAGAACAGGGGGTAACAGAAAATACAGAGAGAATTGTTGAAGATTTGTTGGCAGAAAACTTCCCTAATATCATGAAAGATGACAAGATATCTATCCAAGATGCTCATCAAACCCCACATAAAGTAGATCCTAAAAGAAAGCTACCAAGACATGTTATAATCAAACTTGCCAAAACCAAAGATACAGAGAGAATTTTAAGAGCAGCTAGGGATAAACAAAAAGTCATCTACAAAGGAGACTCAATAAGAATCAGCTTGGACTACTCAGCAGAAACCATGCAGGAGAGAAGGCAATGGGATGACATATATAAAGCCTTGAAGGAAAAAAACTGCCAGCCAAGAATTATATAGTCAGCAAAACTGTCTCTCAAATATGATGGCGAAATTAGGGCATTTCCAGATAAACAGAGGTTTAGGAAATTTGCAAAAACCAAACCAAAATTACAAGAAATACTAAAGGGAGTCTTCCGGTTAGAAAATCAGTAACATCAGATGACAACCCAAGACTAGAACACAGGACAGAGCAACCAGTTATCAACCCAGATAGGGAAGTCACAAAAATAAATCAAAGCTAAAGCACTGAAAATAGGGAAGCAGATGTCAATATGTAAAAGATGACAACATTAAAACAAAAAAGAGGGACTTAAAAATGTAGACATAGATTTTTCATATGGAGAGCAAGTCAAGGCAATATAAAGAAATAAAAGACTGGTATAAACATAGAAAAATAGGGTAAATTTTAAGGTAACCACAAAGGAAACTAACAATCCTACAAGTCAAAATAAAAAACTAGAAAAATATATTCAGCAAACCCAAAATCAACAACAATGAAAAAGATGAAAAGAAAATACAT
>NW_004443953.1:20844652-20845948 GCF_000243295.1 Trichechus manatus latirostris | reverse complement strand
CATTTGACAAAGTCCAACACCCATTCATGATAAAAACTCTCAACAAAATAGGAATAGAAGGGAAATTCCTCAATATAATTAAAGGCATTTATACAAAGCCAACAGCCAACATCATCCTAAATGGAGAGACTTTGAAAGCAGTACCCTTGAGAACGGGAACCAGACAAGGATGCCCTTTATCACCACTCTTATTCAACATTGTGCTGGAGCTTCTAGCCAGAGCAATTAGGCTAGAAAAAGAAATAAAGGGCATCCAGATTGGTAGGGAAGTAGTTGAAGTATCTCTATTTGCAGATGATATGATCTTATACACAGATAACCCCAAAGAATCCACAAGAAAACTACTGGAACTAATAGATTTCAGCAAAGTTTCAGGATAAACATACAAAAATCAGTTGGATTCCTTTACACCAACAAAGAGAACCTTGGAGAGGAAATCACCAAATGAATACCATTTACAATAGCCCCCAAGAAGATAAAATACTTAGGAATAAATCTAACCAGAGAGAAAGATGTAAAAGATCTATACAATGAAAACTACAAGACACTACTGCAAGAAACCAAAACAGACCTGCATAAGTGGAAAAACATTCCTTGCTCATGGATAGGTAGACTCAACGTTGTGAAAATGTCAATTCTACCCAAAGTGATTTACAGGGACAGTGCAATCCTGATTCAAATTCCATTTTTTTAATGAGATGGAGAAAGAAATCACCAACTTCATATGGAAAGGGAAGAGGCCCCAAATAAGTAAAGCATTCCTGAAGAAGAAGAACAAAGTGGGAGGCCTCACAATAGATTTTAGAATCTATTATACCACCACAGTAGTCAAAACAGACTGGTACTGGTACAACAACAGATACATAGACCAATGGAACAGAATTGAGAATCAATTCATCCACCTATGAGTAGCTGATATTTGACAAAGGCCCAAAGTCCATTAATTGGGGAAAAGACAGTCTCTTTAACAAATGGTGCTGGCATAACTGGATATCCACCTGCAAAAAACTGAAACAAGACCCATACCTCACACCTTACACAAAAACTAACTCAAAATGGATCAAAGACTTAAATATAAAATAGAAAACGATAAAGATCATGGAAGAAAAAATAGGGACATGCTAGGAGCCCTAATACATGGCATAAACAGAATAGGAACCATAAGTAACAATGCACACGCACCAGAAGAGAGACCAGATAAATGGGAGCTCCTGAAAATCAAACTCTTATGCTCATCAAAAAACTTCACCAAAAGAGTCAAAAGACAACCTACAGACTGGAAAAAAAATTTTGGCT
>NW_004443953.1:20814093-20843307 GCF_000243295.1 Trichechus manatus latirostris | reverse complement strand
TCTCTATCAGCCCAGAACTAAAACAATTTCCGAGGCCAACTCTTCAGACAAAGATTGGACTGGACTGTGGGACATAAAGTGATACTCGTGAGGAGTGTGCCTCTTAGCTCAAGTAGATACAGGAGACTAAAGGGGCAGCTTCTGTCCGGAGGTGAGGTGGGAAGGGAGAGAGGGTTAGGAGCTGGTTGAATGGACATAGGGAATCGGGTGGAAACGAGGAGTGTGCTGTCACAGTATGGGGAGAGCAATTAGAGTCACATAACAATGTATGTATAAATTTTTGTGAGGGAAAATAAATAAATATGCAAAAGAATGGTGACTAGAATGTCAATGGTGCCCTCCTAGAATTATGCAGTACACAGTTGGCACAACTGTACATGACAACCCTGTAGTTAGAAATCACTTCAGCAACCCTGGAACCATGCATAAAAATCACAGCCACGGTGGGTCTGACTTCCCTTTTTATGACAGATTGCAGTTTCAAAATCTAAATCATTCTGCCATGATCAGAAAGAGCTGAGGGGCAGTTTCTGGAAGAAATGGAGAATCTCCAGGCAGCAGAGCTTTTAAGAGTAAAGGGCTCTTCCAGCATTTGGCCCAAGCTTGCTGCGCAAATACAGTCCAAACCACACTCAGGTGATTTTCAGGAAGCATCAAGGTCAGAAAGCTGCTAAGTCAGAGCGTTGTGGGAGGAGAGTGGAGGGGAGGTACATTTGGCTTATATATAGGTCAACCTTTACACTCTCTGGCTTTGGCTGCTTCATTTCTTGTTGATTGCCCCATCTGTTCTCCCCCTCCTTCACATTTAGCACAGCCTGCAAGTTCTGGTGATCCGTTGCTGCATAGTAAACCACCCCAAAACTTAGTGGCTGAAATAATAACCATCATGTATTTTGTTCTCGAATCTGCAATTTGGACAGGCTCTTCAAGGACAACTCCTCTCTGCTGCATATGGCATCAGCTGCGGAAGCTCAAACATGGCTGGGAGAGCTGCTTTCACAATGGCTCACCCAAGTGGCTGGTGTTGACGCTGGCTGTTGACCAGGAGCTGAGCTAGGCTTATGGGTAGGAGCTTGGATTCGTCTCCTCTTGGGCTTTCTATATGGCTGCACTGAGCCCATGTTGAACTGCCAGGTGAACTACTCCAACCAATTCCTAGTCAAGCAGAGACAAGCCACCCCCACCAAACCCTACCTGAATTGCCAATTTCTGAGCAAAATAAATGATCGTGATTTTAAGCCACTAAGTTTTGGGATGCATTGTTTTGCAGCAGTCAATCAGCAGACTATACAGATTGTGCTGAATGTGGTGTGAATCCATTCCCACTCCTTTCTAGAATGCTCCTAGTGCTGCAACCTAGGAAGCTAAAAACTGCATTTTCCAGACTCCCTCACAGTTAGGATCACGAGTGTGAATTAACCAAAACCAAAAAACCAAACCCATTGCTGTCAAGTCGATTCCAACTCATAGCAACCCTATAGGACAGAGTAGAACTGCCCCATAGGGTTTCCAAGGAGTGGCTGGTGGATTTGAACTGCCAACCTTTTGGTTAGCAGCCCTGCTCTTAACCAGTTGTCACCAGGGTTCTGGGTGTGAATTAGGCTATACCAATTAGACATGTTTGCACAAAGTTTGGAAGGCAGGAGTGAGGCAGAAACCAATTTCCATCAGCTTTTGGCTGTTTTCTGCTGGGAAGCAAGGTCAAGGAGCCACGGATGTCCAATCTCCAGCTTCATGGGTGTCAAGAGGCAATTGTGGAGGTGGCAGTAGATGGCTGCACATTCAAATAGGCAGGCAAATGTGATGATGGCAGCAGTTGTGCTGACCATTGTATTGTAGCTACAGTGTTCTTGAGGACAGCAGTTCCAATGACAGCTTCCTGAGTCCTACCTTCCTAATTATGGCAGAGGTGGCAGCTCCCTTGGTAGATCAGTTCTGCCACATTCTTGGAGTCATCCCCAGAGGCCAACATAGCACCCTCTGTTCCAGCCCTTCCAACAAGTTTGTAATTTCCCATATTAAATTCCTTTTTGCTTAAAAACCCTAGTGTGATTTCTATTTCCCGCACTCAACCCTGCGCAACTGAAAGCCACGTGATGCCCAAAGTCTGTCCCTCTCAGCCTTTTTTTCCCTTTCTTTCTTGAGTTCTTTTTCTCTTCTAGTCATTCTTTTAACTAATATTTATGTAGCATCTACTATGTGCTAGGCCCTGTGCTAGACCCTGGAGAAAAAGCTATGAGCAAAATAGACATAACCCCACCCTCACTGAAGGAGGCAGGGCATTAGATTAGGCATTAGCCTAAGGCCAAATCTAGCCCACAACTTGTTTTTGTATATAAAGTGTTACTGGAACACAGCCACACTCATTCGTTTACATCTTGTCTATGACTGGTTTTGTCCTTTAATGGCAAAATTGAGTAGTTGTGACAGACACAGTATGACCCACAGAGTTGAAAATATTTACCACTTGACTCTTTATAGAAAAAGTTTGCCAATCCTTGCTTTAGACAAATAAAACCCTAGGCATACCCGTGCTGTCCCCCACATCCAATCAATTTCTCTACCTATCAAACCTGCATGTACCATGTGCCAAGCTCCAAGCTCGGTGCTAAGCGCCTCATGAGAATCATCTCGTTTCTCAGAAAATCTTTGGAATATATTATTATTTTACAGGCAAGAAAACTGAGGTTTACAGAGATTTGTGCTTGAGTGACTGAGTGGATGGTGATGCCATTAACTAAAAGACCCAGGAGGAAGAACAGAAAATAGGCAGAAGATGATGGGTTGGGTATGGACTTGTGGCACATGAGGCACTTGCAAACATCCAAGTGGGGCTGTCCTAACTGCTTTCCTGCTTGGTGTGGGGGGAAAGGCATTTTTAATTTGGACAGATTCTTAGTTCAAATCACAGTTCTACCACTTATGAACTATATGACTTTGGGCAGGTTACTTCACTTCTCCAAGCCTCTTAGCTTTAGTTTCCTCAAAAGTAAAATGGACTCTTGTGAAAACTAAATAAAGTAGTATGTATATAGCACCTAGCATGTTGCTTGGTATATGGTAGATGTTGATACATGTTGGCAACTTCACTTTTATCTTTAGTCTATCCTTCACACGGTGGAGAGTAGTTTTCCAAAATGGATTATGTCACTCTCCTCCTCAGAAAATGTGATAGTTCCCACTGAACACCACTAGTGGAAGCAGACATGTCCAGAGGGCCTGCCCAGTCCACACTCCTTTACTTAAACTCACACACACACACCATCTATAAAGGAATGGACCTAGTCAGTCATGTTTTTACCATTGACCTCCTCCCTCAACCAGCACAGAGGATTGTACAAGGGTCAGATGCCTGAGAATAGAAGAACTGATGCATTCAAACTGTGATGTTGACAGACAATATTGAACATACCATGGATTGCCGAACAAACAAAACAATCTTAGAAGAAATAACAACCAGAATGTCCCTTAGAAGCGAAGATGACAAGACTTTGACTCATTTGCTTTGGACACATCATCAGAAAAGACCAATCGCTAGAAAAGGACATCATGTCTGCTAGAGGGCCAACGAAAATAAGGAAAACATTCAATGAGATAGATTGATACAGTAGCCGCCAACAATAGACTCAACAATCATGAAGATGGGGCAAAACCAGGCAACATTTTGCTGGTTATACATAAAGTCATCATGAGTCAGAGCCGACTCAATGGCAACTAATAATAACAAGACACCTGAGAGAGAGAACCAATCTATTGATTGGGCACTGGCCTATCAAATTGTCTGTCTTGAGTTAGAACCAAGAATCAAGAGACTGTGGTGATTGATGTTTGGCCTAAATGTTAGGCTGGGTTAGGGCCAGAGTTAGCCCCATGAGGGAGCAGGCACTGTAGGAAAGCAGAAGACACCCATCTGCAGAGAAAAGCTATGGCTGGAGACCATGGGCCACCAGAGAGAGTGACTGGAACAGCTGTTGCCCAAGTCCAGCATCTGGGAAGCTAACTGTACTTCTGAGCAATGTTTCTGTGACACTCCCTGAACCCTTAGAGTGTACCATCTTTTCACCTGAGCTACTTCAAGGGAGTTTAGACCCTCTGCAGTCTGGCTCCACTGTTTTGCCAGCCTATTTCTCCATTCACCTCTACTATCATCCCCACCCTATATCCTGGCTACACTGAATTATCCACCATTCCTCAGGTATGCTTTGCATTTCTCCAGTCCCTTTCCCTTGCCTGGAATATTCTGCCCACTCTTCACGTCTTAAAAGCCTTTAAGGCCTAACTCAAACATCTCCCCCTTTATGAAGCTCTCTCAGATCCCTCAGCCAGAAGTGATGGCTCCCTTCTGAGAATTCCCCACCTATCTTTGGATGGCATTCACTACACACTACTCCCTACTACAGCTGTTAGTACATGTCCCTGAGTTTTTCTCCTTGCCTCTACGCTCACTGAGGGTAGGAACTTGGCACACATTGGGCCCCCAGATATTACTCTGAATTTAATCCACAGATTGGAGTCCTAAAACACAATCTGAATCTCTTCAGTAAAGAATATTGTGCCAGTATAAGGCACTATTCATTAAAATGGAAATGCATTTAGAGAATGCTTCAAATTAAAGGGATGAAGATCAAAGGGCACATTTTTGGCCAGGAGTTCTGAGTCTTAGAGACCCAAATAAATTGAAGACTCTTTACTTCCTGAATTGATTGGAACCATAACACCAGATTTTGTGCTGTAATATAAAACTTTCTGAAACATTTAGCCTCTTTACCACAAGTGTTAGGATTGCTCTTGTGTAAAATTAAAGTACCCAAGCCTATTGCTGTAAACTGGAGAGTAAATCTGGAAGGCCTGATTTAGGAGATGTCCACTGTGAACTGCAACCTGCACAGCCCTGCCCTAAGTTGGAGTTACAGGCACACGCCACTTATACTGTCAGGAGAGGGTGTGTCTGTCTTACATGCAGACACATATCCACTCAGGTTCAATATCCTTATGGATCCACATCAAGGACAGAAAGCAGATACTCATGCAGACGGTGCTTGAAACGTTAGCCCCATTTTGCAAACATGTTAAGAATTTTCCGATTAGAATCTTGACTGCAGATGTGGGCCTGGAATGCTTACCCAGCCTGCCGGCTACTCAATATGGCTGTCTCAAGGGGACTGGGTTTCAGGTTCTCAGTCACGGAGTGATTCCTTGCCCCTGAGCCCAGGGAGGGAGGGAAGCTCTCAACTGCTGAAGCAAAGCCCACTTTCTCACACTGACCTCTGACCCTTCCAGAGCTTTCTGAACAAACCCCAGCCAAAAAACAAAAAACAAACAAAAACCCATTGTCGCCTAGTCAATTCTGACTCATAGCGACACTATAAACCTAGAACCACAGTTCCAAAAACTGCCTGAGCTTGACCAGGAAGAATCTTTAAAAGTGCAGGTTCCTGGGCCCCTCTCCAGACTTGTTGAATCAGGCTTTCTCAGACAGGGGGCCTGGGAAGCTGTTGCTGATTGTGTATATCCTTTCTCTCCTCTCACCTGCTGTCTTAGTCATCTAGCGCTGCTATAACAGAATACCACAAATGGATGGCTTTAACAAAGAGAAATTTATTCTCTCACCGTCTAGGAGGCTAGAAGTCCGAATTCAGGGTTTCAGCTCCAGGGAAAGGCTTTCTGTCTCTGTTGGCTCTGGGGGAAGGTCCTTGTCATCAGTTATCCCCAGTCGAGGAGCTTCTCAGCACAGGGACCCCGGTCCAAAGGATGCGCTATCCTACTGGCTCTTGTTTCTTGGCAGTATGAGGTCCCCAACTCTCTCTGCTTGCTTCTCTCTTTTATATCTCAACAGAGATTGACTCAAGACACAACCTAATTTTTTAGATTAAGTCCTGCCTCATTAGCATAACTGCCTCTAATCCTGCCTCATCACAGAGGTAGGATTTACAACACATAGGAAAATCACATCAGATGACAAAATGGTGGACAATCACACAAAACTGGGAATCATGGCGCAGCCAAATTGACAGATATTTTGGGGGGACACAATTCAATCCATGACACCTGCCTCCTACTAGAATCTTCTGGCAGCAGAACAATTGCACAACATTCTCCTTTGGGTTCCTTTGAAGTCCCACTTGGCCCCTGGCCAGTGGCCCATTCATGAAAGGCTTCCTGCCTTCACGTCTGGGGCCTGGGCTGCAAGGCAGTGATCTCACAGTCTGTACCTGCTGGCAAGGAGGGACCCCAGCTAGTGACCCGGGCCCAGGCACAGCTAGAGGTGCTCCCCTATAAATAGGGCAGGAAGACAGTCTCGGCCATGGGGGCTTTTGCTTTTGGAGAAGCTGACCAGGCCAGGCCAGAAGGGCATGGCATAGTTTAACTCCTGGGAAGGCAAGTCCCCAATATGATAGGGACTAGCGACCTGTGATCAGTCTCCGACTTAGGAAGCAGGATAACCCAACTCCTCCCTGCTTAATTTAGGGCTACAAGGCAGAGTCTTAGCCCCAGTACTTCAAGAAGGTGCCACCCTAGTGGAGTTGATGAATCTGACCTCCAGCAAAGAGTCCCAGATCACAGGCTACAGGGCAAAAGGGGCTGTTTTTCAAGGCAAATCCCTGGTTTTATAGATGAAACTAGTTGCTGTCAGATTTATTCCAATTCATTGCGACCCCATGTGTAGCAGAGTAGAGCTGCGCTCCATAGAGTTTTTAGTGGCTGATTTTTTGGAAATAGGTCACCAGGCCTTTCTTTTGAGGAACTTCTGGGTGGACTCAAACCTCTCACCTTTCAGTTAGCAGCTGAGCATATTAACCATTTGTATCACCCAGGGACTGGTTTCATAGATGAAACTGGTCAAAAGAAAAAAAAATGCATTGAAAAATCCCATCAGCTTTATACCTGCCCCCTACCTCATCCTTTCTGTAGTAAGAATGCCTCCTTGTGGAATGGGCCACCTCCTGTCCCTGTCTGTAGACGTGGTCCCGTGGAGAAAGGCTGGCCACACTTCAGGGATGACTTCCTCGCTTCTTAGGCCCTCTTTTGATCAATGTAACCATGTCAAGTACCTCCTCGTACACTTCAGAGACTCAGATATGCTCCCAAAGGGGTGGAGATGGGGCCTGGTGAGATGGAGAAGCACTGCCGTCTAGAGGGGTTTCTAGCAATGAAGGGGGACTTTCTCCAGAAGCTGAATAGAGCTTCCATGCCTCATTTGACTTTCTTAAACTGGAAAACCCTCACCTCTGCTCACAGGGAAAATCCTGCCTTTCGTCTTCTGCCCTGTACTAGCCAAGTTACAAGCTCTTATTCTGGCTCACTGCTTCCTTGTGTGCTAGCTGCTGACTCGGGTGGTGGAAAAAATAAAGACTCCAACTTCAGTTAAATGCAGACTCTTCTGCCTCTAGGGTGAGACCCAGAAATCTGTATTTTTTAATTTATAATTTTTTTGATGGCACAAATTATGTGTACCGTAAAAATAGTAAACATTACAGTGAAAGCAAAAGGCCTGTCCTGCCCACGTTTCTCAACACCATACCTTCCCAAAGATAATCACTTGTCGATTTGGTTTGTATCCTTGTAATCCTTTTTGAATAAATTTACATACACAGGGCTTTTTCTTTATGTAATGAAATCATACTGCACATACAGTTCTGCACCTTGACTTTTCACCTAACAGTATGTCTCAGAGAACTTTCCATGTTGGCACATTTATTTACCTTCTTCCTTTTAACAACTGGTATTTAATAGTATTCCATAGGATGGAAATAGCGTCATTCATTTAACCATTCCTCTGTTGATGGATATTTAGGTTATTTCCAAATTTTCAGCGTTACAATTTTGCATCCTTACACATTTTTTTTTGTGGACTTCTGCAAGATTTCTCTTGGAGAAATATCTAGAAGAGGAATTGCTTCAATATTTATTTTAATATGTTCTTAAACTTAACATAGACTGCTGAATTATCCCTTCAAACCGCTGATCGGTATACATGAGTAATTATTTTCCTGGAATCTTTGTGCGTGCGTGTGTGTGTGTGTGTGTGTGTGTGTGTGTGTGTGTGTATGCAGATGTCCAAAGACTACTCTTCGAGGACATAACATTGTGTTTGTATTACTCAACTATTGCTTCAATAATGCAGTGTAATAAATTATCCCAAAACTTAGTGGTTTAAAATAATGAGCCTTTTTTCCCCCCTCTTTCCTCATAGGTCTGCAGATGGGGCCACGATCCAGCTCACTTGACTGGACTCCAGGTGGAGCTCCAGGATGCCCACTGCAGGTCAGCTGGATTTGGCTCAGGTTCAGGTCTGTTCCAGGAAGGTTTGTTCTGGGGCCCAGGCTAAAGGGGGTAGTGGCTTCCTGGAGAATGCCCATCTTATGGCAATCACAGGACCTCCAAACCAAGCCAAACCACACAAGCTCTTTTAAGACTCCCTGCTTACATCACATTCACTAACATTCCATTGGCCAGACAAGCCACATGGCCAAGCACTCATCATTTCCGCAGTAGGAGGGCTCTGCGAAGTTAGTTGGCAAAGGGAAGTGAAGAACCAGGACCCACTCTTTTAATCCGATCACCATAGCATTTAAAACCACAGGCTTTGGCGTCAGAAAGACCTGAGTTTGGATCCCTGCCTATGTGGCTTTGGGGAAATTACCAAATATGGAAGTATTACTCCCCATAGTTGCATTGAGATGACCCCCCCCAAAAAAAATGATTTTTGACCAACTTTTATATTTGGTTTGGAGAAAACAGTCAAATGTCTACTTATAATATTTAATTTATTAATTAGGTTCCAAAACTGCTTTTGCAGCAGCACAATTGTCCAGTTTCTGAAACACACTTTACTGCTAGCTAGAAAATGAAGTCATGACTCCCTCCTAGCCTCTTGTCAATGTGCCGGTCACACCTTCCTTTGTGTTCATCCAGACTTGGAGTTTAGAAAGATTCACTTATATCCAAGGTTTTTTGTTTGTTTGTTTTGTTTCAGGTTTTTTTTTTTCAATTAAAAACCTGATCGTAATTACCATAATTCCTTAAAAGATTTAAATTTCTTAAAACGCCCAACCCAAAATGAGACTAAGTAAGATTTTCCAATAATTTTATCGATTTCTGTGTTAGTTTTCTGTTGAACTATAAAACATTATGCACAGAAAAACATGTTTTTAATTAAACAGGAGCAAGTTTTTATCATATAGTAATTTCCTGTATGATATTCAGCTTGAGAATTTTTATTTTGAAAATATATGGGATATTTCAAAATTCTTATTTCTCAATAATTATCTTTTTCCCGAATTTGGAAAATATCATTTCTCTAGAATTAGAAACAAACAAACAAAAAAAACCCTTAGGAATTCCAAAGTGCTGCTTACTTTCAAAAGAGAATTTTTTAGGTGCTGCCAACATGGCCCATTTCACTTCTCTTTAGACTTGGAAAGTTTACATAATGATAGATTTTGGGCTAAATTGGTCACTGAAGAATTTAAAAACCAAGATAAATTATAGACAAGGTAACTTAAAAAAAATTTTTTTGCACAGCTTTATTGAGATATAATTCATATACCATCTGAATTCATTCATTTAAAATGTTTGATTCAATGGGTTTTAGTATTATCACAGAGTTGTATAACCATTACAATAAATTTTAGAATATTTTAATTATCCCAGAAAGAAACCCCAGCACCCCTTAGCCATCATACCCCACACTCCCTCACCCTTAGCCCTAGGCAACCACTAATCTACTTTCTGTCTCTATAGATTTGCTTATCCTGGACATTTCGTTTAAATAAAGTCATACGATATGTGATCTTTTGTGACTGGCTTCTTTCACATAGCATAATGTTTTCAAGGATCATCCATGTTGTACTATGTATTGGTACTTCATTTCTTTCTATTGCAAATATTATTCCATTGAATAGATATACCATATTTTATCTATCCATTCATCAGTTGATGGCCATTGGGTCGTTTCCACTTCTTGGCTATTTTACTTAGAGCTGTTATGAACATTTGTGTACAAGTTTTTGCATGGGCATATGTTTTCACTTCTCTTGGATATATACCTAGGAGTGGAATTGCTAGAACATATGGCAACTCTACTTTTAATCATTTGAAGATCAAATTATTCTGTTGTTCTGAATAAATAATTGAGGAGAGACATTTCATCTTCATGGATTAGAAGACTATATATTATTAAGATGTCAGTTCTCTGCAAATCCCAGCCAAAAAAACAGTAGGACTTTTTGTGGAAATTGACAACCAGATTCTAAAATTTATATGGTCATGCACAAACTTAGAATAGCCAAAGCCAGTCTAAAGAAAACCAACAAAGTTGGAGGACTTACACGACCAAATCTGAAGACTTACTATAAAACTGTAAGACAGTATAATATTGTTGGGAGGATAAAGAAATAGACCAATGTTGTTGTTGCTATTGTTGTTGTTAGGTGCTGCAGAGTCAATTCCTACTCATAGTGACCCTATGTACAACAGAACAAAACACTGCCAGGTCTTGTACATCCTCACAATCCTTGCTATCTTTGAGCCCATTGTTGTAGCCACTGTGTCAATCCGTCTTGTTGAGGGTCTTCCTCTTTTTTGCTGACCCTCTACTTTACCAAGCATGATGTCCTTCTCCAGGCACTGGTCCCTCCTGATAACATGTCCAAAGCATGTGAGATGAAGTCTCACCATCCTTGCCTCCAAGGAGCATTCTGGCTGTACTTCTTCCAAGACAGATATGTTCGTTCTTGTGGCAGTCCATGGTATATTCCATATTCATTGCCAACACCACAATTCAAAGGCACCAATTCTTCTTCCTTCTTCCTTATTCATTCAGCTTTTGCATGCATATGAGGTGATTGAAAACACCGTGGCTCGGGTCAGGTGCACCTTTGTCTTCAAGGTGACGTCTTTGCTTTTTAACACTTTAAAGAGGTCTTTTGCAGCAGATTTGCCCAATGCAATGCATCATTTGATTTCTTGATTGCTGCTTCCATGAACGTTGGTCGTGGATCCAAGGAAAATGAAATCCTTGACAATTCCAATCTTTCTCTGTTTATCATGATATTGTTTATTGGTCCAGTTGTGACGATTGTTATTTTCTTTATGTTGAGATGTAATACATACTGAAGGCTGAAGTCTTTGATCTTAATCAGTAAGTGCTTCAAGCCCTCTTCACTTTCAGCAAGCAAGGTTGTGTCTTCTGCATAATGCAGGTTGTTAATGAGTCTTCCTCCAATCCTGATGCCATGTTCTTCTTCATATCATCCAGCTTCTCAGATTATTTGTTCAGCATACAGATTGAATAAGTATGGTGAAAGGATACAACCCTGACACACAGCTTTGCTGACTTTAAACTAAACAGTATCCTCTTGTTCTGTTTGAAGGAATGCCTCTTGATCTATGTATAGGTTCCTCATGAGCACAATTAAGTGTCCTGGAATTCCCATTCTTCACAATGTTATCCATAATTTGTTATGATCCACACAGTCGAATGCCTTTGTACAGTCAATGAAACACAGGTAAATATCTTTCTGGTATTCTCTACTTTCAGCCAGGATCCATCTGACATTAGCAATGATATCCCTCATTTCCCATCTTCTGAATCTGGCTTGAATTTCTGGCAGTTCCCTTGTGACGTACTCCTGCAACAACTTTTGAATGATCTTCAGCAAAATTTTACTTGCATGTAATATTAATGATATTGTTCACTAATTTCCGCATTTGGTTGGATTACCTTTCTTTGGAATGGGCACAAATATGGATCTCTTCCAGTTGGTTGGCCAGGTAGCTGCCTTCCAAATTTCTTGGCATAGACAAATGAGCACTTCCGGTGCTGTGTCTGTTTGTTGAAACATCTCAATTGGTATTCCATCAGTTCCTGGAGAGTTGTTTTTCACCAATGCCTTCAGTGTAGCTTGGACCTCTTCCTTCAGTACCATCGGTTCCTGATCATATGCTACCTCCTGAAATGGATGAACGTTGCCCAGTTCTTTTTGGTACAATGACTCTGTGTATTCCTTCGATCTTCTTAGGATGCTTCCTGTGTCATTTAATATTTTTCCCATAGAATCCTTCATTATTGCAACTTAAGGCTTGAATTTTTTCTTCAGGTCTTTCAGCTTGAGAAATGACAAACTTATTCTTCCCTTTAGGTTTTCTATCTCCAGGTCTCTGCACATTTCATTATAATACTTTACTTTGTCTTCTCAAACCACCCCTTGAAATCTTCTGTTCAGCTCTTTTCTTTCATCATTACTTCCTTTCCCTTTAGCTACTCAACATTCAAGAGCAAGTTTCAGGTCTCTTCTGACATCCATTTTAGTCTTTTCTTTCTTTCCTGTCTTTTTAACGACCTTTTGCTTTCTTCAGGTATGATGTCATACCACAACTCATCTGGTCTTTGGTCATTAGTGTTCAATGTGTTAAATCTGTTCTTGAGATGGTCTCTAAATCCAGGTGGGATAGACTCAAGGTCATACTTTGCCTCCGTGGACTTCTTTGAATTTTCTTCAGTTTCAACTTGAACTTGTATATGAGCATCTAATGGTGTGTTCCTCAGTTGGCCCCTGGCCTTATTCTGATTGATGATGTTAAGCTTCTCCATCATCTCTTTCCACAGACATAGTTTGATACTTGTGTATTCCATCTGGTGAGGTCCATGTGTATAGTCGCTGTTTATGTTGCTGAAAAAAGGTATTTCCAATGTATAGGTCATTTGTATTACAAAATTCTATCATGTGATCTCAGGCGTCGTTTTATCACCAAGGCCATAATTTCCAACTACTATTCCTTCTTCTTTGTTTCCAACTTTCACATTCTAGTCATCAGTAATTATTGACCCATCTTAACTGTATGGTTGATCAATTACAGACTGCAGAAAAAAACAAAACAAAAAACAAACTCCTTGCTGTTGAGTCGATTCTAACTCATTGCGACCAGGTAGCTCAGAGTAGAGTGCCCCGTAGGGTTTCCAAGGCTGTAAATCTTTATGGAAGCAGACTGCCACATCTTTCTTCTGCAGAGCGGCTGGTGAGTTCAGACCACCTATGTTTTGGTTAGCAGCTGAGTGCTTTACCCACGAGGGCTTGTGGATTCAGACTGCAGAAGTCGGTAAAAATCTTCAATTTCTTCAAATTTTAAAAGGTGGAACCCCCCAAATGCCCATCAATGGATGAATAAAAAAGCAAATTGTGGTGTATACATACAATTGAACAGTACTCAGCCATTAAAAACAGTGAAGTACTGATATGTGCTACAGCGTGGATAAACCTCAAAAGCGTTATGCTACATGAAAGAAAACCCATTGCCGTCGAGTCAGATTCCAACTCATAGCGACCCTACAGGACAGAGTAGAACTGCCCCATAGGGTTTCCAAGGCTGTAATCCTTACGGAAGCTGACTATCACATCTTTCTTCTGCAGACTGGTGAGTTCGAACCACCAACCTTTCAGTTAGCAGCTGAGCGCTTAACCACTGTGCCACCAGGGCTCTCTTACATGAAAGAAGCCAGACATAGAAGGTCACATACTGTATGATTCTATTTAGAAGAACTATCCAGAAAGATAAATCATAGAGACAAAACTCAGATTGGTGGTTGCCAGGGGTTGTGCAACGGGGTGAAAGTGCTTAATGGATAAGAGGTTTTACTTTGGAGTGATAGAAATGTTTGGAACTAGATAGAGGTGGGGGTTGCACAACATTGTGAATATACTAAATGTCATTGAATTGTTCACTTTAAATGGTTAATTTTATGTTACATGCATCCCACATTGATAAATTATTTATTTTTAAAAAATTGAACTAATAGATGGTGATAGAAGTCAGGCTAGTGATTATCTTGGGGACAGAGGTATTGACTAGGGAGGAGCACAGGGGAATCTCTGGAGTGAAGAAAATGTTCTAAATCTTGATCAGGGTGGTGGATGCATTGGTGTAAAAATCCACTGAGCTATTGACTTAAGATTAGTGCACATTACTGAATGTAAGTTTTATCTCAATAAAAAATAAAATAATTGAGAAAGACCACTCATATTAAAGGAGACTTTATAACTCAGAAAAGGAGGAAGAGAATGGTTGTATAACTCGAAGAATGTAATCAGTGTCACTGAATTGTATGTGTGGAAACTGTTGAATTGGTGTATGTTTTGCTGTGTATATTCTCAATAACAACAATAAAATAAAATATAAAACAAGAGACTTTATAAGAACTTAAATTTAAGTCTATGTATTCGTTGGGGGTCAGATGCAATGTTTAACTTCTCTGAGTCTCAGTTTCTCATCTATAAATACAGATAATACCTCCCTTATTGGTATTAATTTGATAATGAGGTGATACATATAAAATCTGTCATTTAACTTCACTCTTCCTCAGTTTTCCCACTTAGAAAATGGGTATAAAATAATAACTACCTCATATCAGAAGATAATTCTGAGATAATTCACATAAAGCACTTACTACAGTGTCTGGCATAGGAAGACTTCAAAAAATGCCCATGCTAGCAGTTGTTATTGCTATTATTGTCATTATGATTATGGATTAGATTAATTTAAATGCTCCATCCAGCTGCTGTAGGAGTCTATAAATAAATGGAACCCAGGAAAATTGGTTTAATTGCCCATGGCCCCTGTGACAGGGCTGAGATGAAAAGCTGGGTCTTGACACCCTGCCGAGAGTTCTTTCCACCACCCCACACTGCCGAATAAAGGAAAGTATTAATTCTACATTTGTTTTTATGTGCCTGGCCCTCTATGTGGAGTCCTGGGTGGCATAAACAGTTAAATTCTTGACTAATAACCAAAAAGTTGATGGTTCGAACCCACCCAGATATGCCTCGGAAGAAAGTTCTGGCAATCTGCTTCCAAAAGTTCACAGTGTTGAAACTATGAAGCACAGTTCTACTTTGCAATACATGAGGTCTCCATAAATCAGAATTGACTCGACTGCAATGACAGCGGTTTGGCTTCTTTGTTGTTTTTTGGCCCTTTATATCTGCTAATAGTGTTTCTGTGTTCATGAAGTATAACGTGGTCAAAGCATGGAGATGGAGGAGGACTTCCATCTCCTTCTCTTGCATCCTTCTCTACAGGTGCTTAGACTACTAAGATACCTATTATATGCCAGGTACTGATGGCACAACAGTTAAGCACTCAGTTGCTAACAGAAAGGCTGGTAGCTTGAACCCACCCAGTAACTCTATGGAAAAAAGATCTGGCAATCTGCTCCCATAAAGATGACAGCCAAGAAAATCCTATGGGGCAGTTCTACTCTGTCACAAGGGGTTGCTATGTGTCAGAATGGACTTGATGGCACCTAACAAGAACAACATGCCCATTTCATAGTTGAGAGAACTGTAAAACAAAGTGGCTAAGTAACTTTCCCAAGGTCACACAGCTAATAAATGGAGGAAGCCAGGAACTAAAGGCAGATTTCCCAGTGCCAGAATCCACCTTCCTTATCTCTGCTCAGAGCCCTGGTGGTGCGGTGGTTAAAAGTTCGGCTGTTAACCAAAAGGTTGGCAGTCCGAATCCCCCAACCCTACGGGGCAGTTCTACTCCGTCCTATAGGTTCGCTGGAAGTTGGATTAGCCTCGACCGCAACAGGTTTAGTTTTTTTGGTTTGGAACTCTGCTCTGTGCCGCCTCCTCTAACGTGGGCTCCATTTTTGTGGAAAGCTTTCCTAGTCATAAATCACTCCTTGAAGCACTTTGCCTCCCCTATTCTCTGCCTTCTCTTTCTTGGGGTTGAGGGAGCCAAAGTAGCATTAATGTTCAAGGTCTTCACCAGAGCAGAGTTCATGGCCCCAAATGGCAGTTGGCCTTTGCTGCTGCCCTGTTGGTTCCAAACCTGTGAAGCTGCCTCTAATGTGCTGGCTTTGTCTGGGACCCCTGCTGCACTGGCTTTCTGGGATGTTCCAGTTCTAACACAGACATGCTACTTGACATTTTTCAAAGATAGACACCCCCTTCCTCCAACATCCACCCCACACCCTTGGCCTCACCTTCACACATCCTCACCTTCACACATCCTCCACACTCAGCTTTTTTTAGAGAGTGATGATTTATAACATCTTGGGCAGTGACTTAGTTATCTAGTACTGCTATAACAGAAATATGACAAATGGATGGCTTTAACAAACAGAAATTTATTCTCTCACAGTCTAGGAGGCTAGAAGTCTGAATTAAAGGCACCAGCTCTAGGGGAAGGGTTTCTCTGTCTGTTGGCTTGGGGGAAGGTCTTGACATCAATCTTCCCCTAGGTCTAGGAGTTTCTCAGCGTAGCAACCGCAGGTCCAAAGGACATGCTGTGCTCCAGACTCTTCTTTCTTGGTGATAGGAGGTATCCCTCCGCTCTGGTCGCTTATCTCTTTTATATCTCAAAAGAGATTGACTCAAGATACAACCTAGCCCTATAGATTGTGTCCCACCTCATTAACATAACTGCCTCTAATTCTGCCTCATTAACATCACAGAAGTTAGGATTTACAACACATAGGATAATTACGTCTGATTAAAAAATGGAGGACAACCACACAATACTGGGAATCATGGCCTAGCCAAGTTGACACACATTTTGGGGGGACACAATTCAATCCATAACAAAGCAACCCAGCAGGTGCCACAAGCAAGTCTGTCAAGGTTAATGTGGTTTGGGGCTTAGGTATGTGGGAAGCCCTCCACTCTGTAAATTCCAGGGTTTCTTGCGTTCACAAACATGCAATCTTATTTAATATAAGACAAAGCCGAAAAATGTGGATCATGTAGGAAATCTGGGAGGCTGATACAGATTCCAGTGTGAAAAGCCCCTGAAAACTGTTTGGTTTCATGATTTCCTTTGGAGACACTTGGTCTCAGATCAGAATTCTAAGCAGAACCTTGTGTCGGTAGACTGGAGAATAAAAACTCTCTCTCTCACTCTTGCTCTCACTCTCCCTCTGTCTTTCTCTCTCTCCTTCCTAACTCTTTGGTGTTTCTGGTTTTCACCATAACTTCAAAAATTATCTGGAGCTAGAGGCTGCTGCCTTCAGTGTAATAGATTTCCTATACCAAGCAAAACTCATGGTGTAAAAAGTCATTCCCAAGTCTGGATTCAGATGGTATGTGTCAATGTATGACCTGGCTGTTCCTGCAGACCCTCATTTTGTTTTCTGCTATGCTACTAGGGACTTCAGCTGATATAATTTGCAAGCCAGTAAGGGGGAAGGGAGTTGAAAGCACACCATCTTAGCAGCCTGTCACCACAGGAAACAGTGCTCTTTCCAGACCCGAATTTATGTCTCTCCTACATAAACTTTACACTGTGCCATGCTGCTGCTAAAAGTGATTTTACTCACGAGGTGCTGGATCACAGGATGCAGACCCTCAGGAGATTTGTGCTCACCCCTCTGGTGTCACATAAAGAAACCACCTGAGGGTCAGAGCACTCCTCCAGTGGGCTGTGAATCCAAGAGGTCCACAGTGATAGCTGTTCTCTAGCTGACATCCCAGGAGGTGTCTCCTGGTTGTCTTTAAAGCCCAACAGCCATAAAATCAGAGGGGGCTGCAGAAATAGATCTCGCTTGTTTTTGCAGATGGGAGAAAAGCCACGCATCATATCTTTCCTTTTTCACCCATACACACCCAAAAGAGTATATACATATTGGGAGGTTTGTCTGAAGGGGGAAAATATATATATGTGTGTGTGTGTGTGTGTGTGTGTGTGTGTGTATGTGTGTGTGTAAAACAAATAAAAAAACCCCGTTGCCATCAAGTCGTTTCCAACTCATAGCAACCTTGTAAGACAGAGTAGAACTGCCCCATAGGGTTTCCAGGAGTGGCTGGTAGATTCAAACTGCCAGCCTTTTGGCTAGCAGCCAGGCTCTTAACCACTGCGCCTCCAGAGCTCCACTGGGCAATGGTGTGGACCAGAAGTGGAGCTAACTGATGCAGCTGAGGCCAAGCTCTGCCTAGGAAAGTGATCCCTTTCACCAGGACAAGTTCTGTTGTATACTGTGGCCAACTGTAGGCCTCCATTTCAAGCAGATTTATACCAACAACTCCCAGAAGTGAGAAAAGAGCATGCATTGATGTTTGCCTTCAGGGAGTCCTTGCTCTTTTCATGGTGTAACCCAGATGCCATGCTTTGCCCTCCACAGAGGGCCATGGAAAATTATTTTGTAACTAATATTTTTGGTCCTACATTTATGAGACGCAGAACCAAACATAATATCTGATCTAGCTCCCTCATTTTGACAAGTTCAAACAGACTGAATAATGAGTTGAAGATTGGAGTTGTCCTAGGGGCTTTAGTTTGCCCAGTGTATCAGTCAGGGCAATTAACTCTAGCCGCAGTAACAAAAAAACCACAAGTCTCAGCGGCTTACCGTAATTTATTTCTCAGTTGTGTTCCAACTCAGTGTGGGTTGAGCAGCTCTACTGAATGTCTCTTCTCTGAGTTGTGACTTACGCTCTTTCCATTATATGGTACCACCACCCTCTAGAGTTTCTTTGGAGTCCTCTACAGGATCCTCTGCTATCAACTGGCCAACAACTGAAGGGAGGTTTTAGGGACCAGATATGAAAGTAGGTGTGTCACTTCTGTTCACATTTCATTGACCATAACCTGTTGCATGGCCCCACCTAGAAGCAACAGTTCTCAGAAATGTTGTTTCCTCATGTATTTGAACAAAGAAATGGAATTAGTGGGAATCTAGCCCTTCTCAGTCACACCTAGGAATGGAGCTGAACCTGATCCAAGAGTTCAGGCCTCACAGCATCCCTGTCCTGCCCAGAAGCTACATTAATAATCCCATCCAGTCCCGACTGACATTTATGTAACCTACATAGTATGATTTATGGACAGTTAGAAAGCGCTCCTACTCCAAAATAACTTCTCTAGCTTGCCTGTTCTGGAACTTTACCATTAGAGCATCAGCCCATTGTGTTCAACTTTGCCTTGATCTTTTCTACCTTTTTAAAAATGGTGTCAGTTATCACTTTATTGTCTCTCAGCTCCAAATTCAGCCTTGATTGCCTGCTCTTCAGAAATGGATCTGGGCTCTTTAAATATATATATATTTTTTGCCAATTGGCACTATAGTAACCTTCGTCAGTAGAGGATCCTGGAGAGACACTGTAGGAGGAAGATATTTTCTGCCCTGGTTCCCAAACGCTTGCTTGGCAGACTCTTGCAGCTTACACGGCTTTTCCAGCATCAGGCTCCTGTAGAACAGGTGGCTTCTCCAGTGCTGGCTCCTGTATTGCATGGTGGCCAGCAGCACCCAGTGGCCAGCAGCTTCTCTGGCACTCCCCATTCCTCAGGTGGTTCTGTAGTAGAGTGTCTAGAGTGAGATACTTCCCATGAATGGCTTTTCCTGACACCTAGAAGGCAGATTTCCACCAATTTCCACCAGTGTAGCATCCAAGCATCTTCTCTGCCATCCAGCAAGCCACAGCTGAGCCCTCGCAACAAAGTCTGGATCTCAGTGCTGGGGAATGGGGGGAGAGAAGAGGCTTTTCCTTGGGCGCTCTGTCTCAGACCTAAGGGCAGGGACGGATTAATCAGTAAGTAAGGTACTCACGGACTTATATTAAGCAAGGTCACATGGGCTTGCTTAGGCTTACTTACTAACCTGTAGTGCACAATTTCAAATGGGTTTCACCATTTGAAATTGTGCACTACAGATTAGTAAGTAAGCACAAGTAAGCCCATGTGTACCTTGCTTATTGGGTAATCCATCCCTGCCTGGTTGCTCCCTATATCTGTCATTCCTATATTATTTAGAGTTCTCTTTATTCCTTACTAGCCAATTCTTTGTTATTTCAATCCCCTGTTATAGTTAATAATTCTTTATATTAATCCTTCTCTGTTCAAATTACTGTGTAGTTTCTCTCTCTTGACTGGACCCAGAATGACATAGAATGCATATATCCTTGGGCAGAATCACAAGGAGTCACTGACACTTTAGTGTGAAATAAGGTTTATTTGTTTTTGTTTTTTTTCTCTTTTGTCCTTCCTGGCACTTAGAGAATAGGAGGTACCTTGGAGCTGAGAGAGGGGAGAGTAAGAAGAAAGACCCAGAAAGGGATGATGGAAAAATCCTAATGAAAAACTTTGCCTATTTCACAATGTTGCTATGGGCTGACTATAGCTGTTAAGTGTTATTCTCTAATTCAGTGCAAAATCTTTGCTTCTGCAGGGTCAGCCTAAAAGCACCAGAAACAGAATGAAAGCGCTAGTTTCTCTGGTGAAGCAGCAACTATTATACTTTGATAAGCTCAATACATTCTCCTCTTTGTTATTTTGTTTCTTAATCACACATAAAAGTGTGTTGCCATATAAAACATAAAGTGGACAGTTCTGGACATTTTATTTTATTGACAGAGTTGAGGCTACTCCCTAGGTGTACATTAGCTACTTCAGACAGGGCATTTTATCACCTTCAGGCTGTAAGGAAAATGTGAATCAAAACCCGAGGACTCTCAGACAATGAAATGGCTCATTTAAGAAGAGACTAGTGTTGCCTTTCTCTGGGAGTTGTTAAAAACAGGGTGGCAGCTCGCCTCTTTCGGCTGGTGCAAGTGTGGTCTTGATTAAAAGCTGGAGTAGGTATAAGACAACACAGGTCCCTTCCAACTTAAAAAAAATTCCTGCTTTCAAAGTATTATAGGCACTAGATTAAAAAAAGAAATGGCAGAGAAGGAGTTATTTAGGACATCAACTGTCTCCTCTCTCACCTTCCTCCTCTACCATTCACTGATTCCCCCCTCAATTCTCTTCATGCTGTAGGGTTATACTTTTTTTTTATTCCTGTATTTTATTTTTAGCCAATTTATTTTATATAATGGGTCCTTGAGAGGCAGTGGATAGAAACTTAAGTGCCCATATGCCATACTGGAAAATAAGCCTCTCAACATTGGACTCATTTTTTGGGCAAGAACATAAGAAACAGCAGCAACAATCCAAAAATGTATGTGTGGGTATATATGTATGTATGTACACATAAATGTATATGAGTAGGTGTATATGTGTATATATATACATGTATGTATGGGAGTATATGCATGTATATGTGTGCAAGCATATGTATTCATACATATAATAAAGCACATAGGGGGCACAGTTAAAATATACCTCTTAGGTATAATCAAATACCTCATGGGATTGGTTTTCTGGGTTTGAAGGCTTAAGACCACAGTTTTGTGGGTCAATTTGGTCAACTGGCATAATATAGTTCACAAAGTTTCTGTTCTACAACCCAGTTTGGTGAGTAGTTGTGTGGGTTCTTAAAAGCTTGCAAGTAGCCACCTGTCTTAGTTATCTAGTGTTGCTATAACAGAAATAACACAAGTGGACGGCTTTAACGAAGATAAATTTATTCTCTCACAGTCTAGTCGGCTACAAGTTCAAATTCGGGGCATCAGCTCCAGAGGAAGGCTTTGTCTCTCTGTTAGCTCTAGAGGAAGGTACTTGTCATCAATCTTCCCTGGTTAAGGAGCTTCTCAGTGCAGGGACCCTGGGTCCAAAGGACACGTGCTCCTGCTCTTCTTTCTTGGTAGTGTGAGGTCCTAAACTCTCTGCTCGCTTCCCTTTCCTTTTACCTCTTGTAAGATAAAAGATGATGCAGACCATACCTCAGGGAAACTCCCTTTCCATTGGATCAGGGATGTGACCCACGCAAGGGTGTTACATCCCAGCATAATCTTTAACATAATCTAATCTTGCCTCTTTAACCACAGGCAGAGATTAGGATTTAGATTAGAACACACCGGAAAATTATATCAATTACAAAATGGAGGACAACCTCATAATACTTGGAATCATGGCCTAACCAAGTTGACACATGTTTTTGGGGGACACATTTCAATCCATGACACCACCTAAGGTACAAGTATAAGTTTCTACTGTCTGGAGCAAAAGAAAAAGAAGGAAACCCAAGATTCAGAGAAGAGACTAATCTATAGACTGTCTACATGACTCACGGCCTCATCTACCCTGAGACCAGAAGAACTAGATGGTGCTCAACTACCACTACCCATCATTCAGATCAGGGACACAATAGATGAGTCCTAATACAGTGGGAGAAAAATATGGAACTGGACTCAAATTCTTAAAAAGTTCAGACCTACCAGACCAGTTGAAACTAGAGGACTCCCTGAGACTATTGCCCTGAAGTACTCTTTAAGCCTTGAACTGAAACTATCCCTGAAGGTCACTTTTTAGCTAAATAACTGATTGACTCACAAAATAAAGAATATCACTTGTAAGTGCTGTGCTCCTTTAAAAAATCATCTATATGAAACCCAATAACCAACAATTACTTTAAAGCAAACACAAGAAGGTAAGGGAGCAGGGAAAGTAGATTACTGGAATGGAACAACCATACAGAAACAATGAGAATGTTGACACATTGTGAATAATGTAACCAACGTCATTGAACAATTTGTGTAGCAATTGTTGAATGGGAACCTATTTTGCTGTGTAAATTTTCACCAAAAATACAATAAAACATTTTTTTTAAAAAAGAACATAAGAAACAGAATTCAATGTTCTGAAAATACCCTGCTCACTGAGTCAAAATGCATATATGTGTGTGTCATTTAAGCCTGTAATGGAAACACGCTTCTCCCATCTAGTCCAGTCCTTTTGACCTTCTGGATATTTCTCTGTCCTCCTGGCCACTCTTGGTAAGAACCCTGGCTTCTTGTCCTCATCCCTCTGGTGTTCTTTGGACAAATATTACCTTGACCATCTATATCTTATTTAAAACTTTTGATATAGGTCAACCATTATGTCTTAGGCTGGGTTCTCTAGAGAAGGAAAACCAGTAAAGTATATAAATACATATATAGAGAGAGAGATTATATCAAGGAAACAGCTCACGCGATCGTAGAGGCTAGAACGTCCCAAGTCTGTGGATCAGGGTAGAGTCCTCTCCCAAGTCACACAGCTGCAGAAGCTGGCAACCCCAAGATCAGGAGGTTGGAGAGGAGGGCTCCCGCTCACAGGCTGTGCAGATGGACAAATCCCAGGTTAGGCAGATAAGCTGACAGCTCAAGTCCCAAGAACGTGAGATGAGACGACAGGAAGCAGCCGCAGGATCCAGAGAGAGCAAAAAGCCAGAACATCTGCTTATATTCAGATGCAGGCCATACCCGCAAGAAGACTCCCTTTCATCTGATTGGCTACTCACAGTATATTCCATCATGGGAGTGATTACATTAAAACACTGAGAATCATGGCGCAGACAAGTTGACACACAATCTTAACTATCACACTTTACAATAAGCAGATTGTAATATTATTAACAGAATGAAAATAACAATATTGCAGCTAGTGTCATGGCTACAGTTCCAAGGTGCTATGTCCTGTGATGGGAAACACGGCAAAGCAGCTAGAACCAAAGGGGCTGAGGTCTGACTAGTCCATCTCACAATCACTAACACCTCGGCTATGGCCTCCTGTTGTATATCCACTTTTCTGACAGAAAAATGGAGGGTTGCATAGTGTTTAAAGGAGAGAACTTAAGCTACATCTATCTTTATCCAATCTACGGCTAGTTAATCTATCATTGCTTCATTCTATTCCAATTTCTGCCTCTCCCCAACAGCTACAACACCACATAAGTCCCTGTCCAACAGGCCTAAACAGGCTAAAACAAAAACTAAACCGGTTGCCTTTGAGTTGATTCCAACTTCACTCCATAAGATTTTCAGGGCTGTGATCTTTTGGAAGCACATCACTAGGCTTTTCTTCTTAGGCACATCTGGGTGGATTTGAACTGCCAATCGTTTGGTTAATAGTCGAGTGCTTAACAATTTGTACCACCCAGGGACTCCATGTTTTCATTAATAGCACTGCACTTAAACTCATATAATATCAAGGCCATCAGTCTATCAGCTTTGTTTATTAGCAATTGTTTAAAAGAGAGCCTAGTAGAAAAGATACATAGAATGCACCTTGATCTGAGCTGGTGGTGGTGATGGGGGAAGAGCTGTGACATTTACTTTTCAAAAAAAAATGCCATCAAAGCTCTTTAGCACATAATGCATTTTAGCAATCAGAGCCAGAATCCAAAAGCATAACAAAGAAAAGCAAGTGAAAATGCTTATAATCGTCATATTTTAAATGCCTTATTTCCTGCCAATCTTGTATCTGTTCCCAGAGAAGCGAAAGTTTCCCACTCTGCCAGGGTCTTTGTCAGCTGCCAGCTGTTACTTCCCTAGAAAAAGGGTCAGAAGGCTGCTGGTAGCTAATAGCCAGCCAGAAGCTGCAAGTAAGAACCGTCCCTTGTGGGTTTTTGCTGCTGGCTGATTGTCAGCGGAGAGCTACAAGTCCTGGTTGGATAAAAGCCAGCTATAGATTTCAAACCTCCTTTTTTCCTTTTTCCATTTGTGCTCCTAAATTGTCATGCACTCCAAATGGAACTCCGAGAGCACACAGGCCTTTGTTCTGCCTTGTTAGGCCCAGGAGGGAGAGTCCTCTCTCGACAGTCACTTTGCAGGGTGGGACAGTAGGGTGAGGTGAGGTGAGGTGAGGTGGGAGGAGAGGGGCTGGGGCTGGTTGGGCTACACAATGCCCAGTGGCATATATGCAGCCCTAAGTGAGCATGAAACGGGTACCTGCAGCCCAGCGGAGAGTGTGTCATGAAAAACAGACTCAGACTCTTCGGTTGTTCTGTGACAGCTGGGGGCTGGGGGTACGGTGTGCTTGTGAGTTAGAGTCAGAATTCACTCACCGAAGTCCCGGAAATGAAACGTGTCACCAGCATAGTGCACCGGGCATGAAACCCAATTCTTAAGCTTTTTCGGGCTCCCAACTGTTCTTTGGGGCCAGCAATCTAGAATGACCTTCTCTGAGACACGGTGTGGAACTCAGAACTCTGTTGATGTCAGGGGGCGGGCTGAGGGGAAGAAGGCAGCAGGAATTCTGTACAATGGTGTGCTTTAAATTCCGATGCTTAGGGGCCGTCGTGTATAATGCATCAACGGTGAAACATAAACACACAGCAGAAGTAGGCTGTGAGTTAAAAGGGAGTGAACAATAAATTTCAACTGGTTAAATTAATTGCTCGCTGCTTGTTGTGAATATTAATCCCAGGGAGGGAGTTGGCTTCAACCCAATAAGAAGACAGGTGAAAGCTGAAAACAGCAAAACATTTGGGATCCTTAGAGGGAAGGCTTACCTGTGTGCCAAGCGTTGATGCTGAGTCCCAAAGAGAAGCAGAATCTGAAAAACAGCCCCTCCTGCTTTACAGACACCGCTGTCCATAATAACCAGCTCACCCTGCCCTCAGCCCTCACCTGTCCTCAATAGGGCTCTCCAGGGAGGCATAGGGAGTAGGGTTTTGCCTGAGGGTGTAGAAGATGAAAGAGCCAAGATTCCTAATTTGTTTTTAATATTCCTAAAATTTCTGATGTAACAAAGGAAGGAAAATCACTATGCAAAGATAAAATGATGGCTCCTTTCAGCATCTAACCCAAAAAATAAACCAAATCTGTAGCCATCTCATAGAGACCCTACAGGACAGAGTAGAACTGCCCCATAGGGTTTCCAAGGAACAGCTGGTGGATTCAAACGGCCGAACTTTTGGTTAGCAGCCATAGCTCTTAACCACTGTGCCACTAGGGCTCCCTTTCAGCATCTAAGGGAGTAGTATTGATCTTGTGGTAGATGGCCATTTTGTTCATGGAATTACCTTGATGGGACATTGGTTGTCTGTGAAAGGTGAGATCCCTAGCAATGGTCAGGAAGGAGCGAGTTGGCATCAAGAAAAGGAGCTAGATGATACTGCCAGATAAAGTTGCAAGAATGTTAAGTCCTCCCTGGGTGCTACTGAGACTCAGGTCTAGGGCCCTGCAAAGATAGGAGGAGAGAAGAGGTCTCTGGAGAGAGGGGCAAAGCTCTGTACCACTGAGGACTGCGGACCTAAGATGAAAGATAATCTATAAGATGTTCCCCAAGGCAAAGATAGCCAACAAAGCTTAAAATAACTCAGGTTATTAGCTGCTGTGGAGTTGGCCCCTGACTCATGGTGACCCCACACACAACGAGATCTGACCATTGTGATCCATAGGGTTTTCACTGGCTTATTTTTTGGAAAGTAGATTGCCAGTTCTTTCTTCCTAATCCATCTTAGTCTGGAAGCTTCACTGAAGCCTGTTTAACATCATAGCAATACACAAGCCTCCACTGACAGACCCTCCACTGATAGACGTTGGTGGCTGTGCTTGAGGTGCATTGGGTGGAAATCGAACTTGGGTTTCCCACATGGAAGGCAAGAATTCTGCCACCGAACCAACACTGTCCTTCCAAATGGCTCAGAGTCAATTTTAAATCATTTACTTGGTCTGCCTTTTACTGTAATCCCCCTCCATTGTCCCAGAACCTTCAGCTAAAATCTGTTATGTGCAACAGAGTTGTGATAGTGGCCCCTTGAGCAAACAAGGAGAATGTGAGGGGTAGACAGGTAGGGAAGGAGCTCACCAAATGTGGGGGCAAGATGATCTGCACCCTTATTCTTCGGGAGCAGGAATTCAGAGTGAGAGGTGGCTATAAGGTGCTTCAGAAATCCTACAGGAAATGAGATGGAGACTCCAGCCACTTAAACCCACCAAGCCAAACCCATTGCCGTCAAGTCGATTCCGGCTCATAGCAACCCTACAGGACAAAGTAGAACTGCCCCATAGAATTTTCTAGACTGTAATCTTTATGGAAGCAGACTGCCACATCTTTCTCCTCTGAAACGGTTGGTGGGTTCGAACTTCTGACTTTTTGGTTAGCAGCTGAGTGCTTAAACACTGCACCACCAAGGCTCCTTCCAGCCACTTAGAGTGAGTATTAAAGAAAAGGGTGATTCCAGGCACCTGGAGGACTTGAGGCTTTCTGGGTTATCCTTAAAACACCCTGCTTTTGAGCAGTAAAACCAGCACCACTGGCTACAGCACCCAACCTGAGGTGAAAGCCCAGCATCATCTGCTGAGCAGGAAAGCCCCGTGAATGTTCCAACAGGCTGGCAACGGAGACTCACCCTCTCTGAGACAAGTTTTGGGAAAAATGCAAAATGTAGAACTGAATTCTGTGGATTTCCAGAAGCTGGGAGACACTGGGGCACCTTAGGTTAGATCTAACTTCCTTCCCCTTACCATGAGCAACATCACCACGGGAGTCCCTCCCAGGCGGACTGGCCCTGAACAATGCAGAGCAGGCTGGCCTTGAAATGTAAACTTGATTAGACAGAACCACCCCTCACTGTGACGGAACTGTGTTAAGTCCTGCCAGCCTCAGTCGGGCCATCCTGCACATCAGAACCTTGATTCCTATAGTCAGGTAGAGTCACCTCAGTCCAGGTATCCATCTATATAAACACAGGGAAGGTTTCTTTAACTCAAGACTTTAAGCATCAGAAGACCTGTTTGTAGTGACTAAACCCACACTCCACAGGAAGAATGTATACAGTTTTATTATTCTCTAGTACTTTTACCCACCACCCATCTGTCAGTTTGTCATAATGTGGTAACTTGTGTGTTGCTATGATGCTGGAAGCTATTCCACTGCTATAAGTAGGGTCATCCATGGTGGACAGTTTTCAGGGGAGCTTGCAGATGACAACAGACTAGGAAGAAAGGCCTGGTGATCTACTTCCAAGGAAAACCCTATGGATCACAACAGAATATTGTCCAATATAGTAGTGGAAGATGAACCCTCTAAGTTGGAAGGCACTCAAAATACACAATGGCTGCAGCAATGAACTTGAGCATACCAAGTTCGTGAAATGGCACGAGACCAGGCAAAATTTGTTCTGTTGTGCATGGGGCATGCATTAGGAGACGACTCCATGACAACTAACAACAACAACATCAACAGTATTTTTACACAACAAACAATGAAAGATTCACTATCATTTTAGTTCTAAGATAGGTCCTATGTTTCTCTTTGCTAAGTATCTGGTGATAACCCTCAGCCAGTGTAACTCAGCAATTAACTTCTGGGTTCCTCAGGTCTGGCCGTTTTTCTGCACATCCTGCATTGTTCTCATCCCACACATCTGCTCTGTGCAGGTCATTCACACCTGCGTCATGGCCCTTATCATTAAGCCTCAGTCTTTGCCGATGTAACAGGAAAATAAAAATGGATACAGAAAATAAATTATTGTAGAGGTGGAGCCGAGATGGCGGAGTAGCCAGATGCTTCCAGTGGTCCTTCTTACAATAAAGACCCGAAAAAACAAGTGAATTGATTATATAAGACAATCTAGGAGCCCTGAACATCAAAGGCAAAGTAGAGGAATCAGACTGAGTGGTGGGGAGAGAGAGAGACGGTTCAGAAGCAGCGAGGAGTTGCCAGACCTGACCCAGTGGGAACCAGCACCCTGCAGGCCAGATTGGCTGGTGTGTGTGGTGAGGCAAGCAGTGGCACTCAGGACACATTTTCCGCATCGGGAAAGACCAAGTGGCGGAGAGTCTACTCTAGCCTCCAGAACCAGTGAAAAGTGGCAGTCAATTGGCAAAAGATAAGTACATGTGTCTAACCTGCCAGGCAGATCAAAAAACACCCCATTTGGGAAGAACCTCTCTCCCATTTACCTACTCCCTCCCTACTCTGCACTGGGTCCTGGGCTGGCTTCAGCGATTGCTGCATCCCTTGGGCTGGAAGTAGGACCCATCATGCACCCTGAGCCATTCTCCCGGCCTTGGAGAGGGAATAAATTAACAAACAGGAAAAAATAATCTTCCAGCTCCCCTAAGCCAGGAACTTAGGGCAGGAACAGCTCCCTAGGCACAGACATAAGGGGTCCAAGGGCTTTGAATGCCTTTCACCCCTCCATAGACCAGTGTGGGCCCATTTCAACAGCATAGGTCTTCATTACAGCCATACAACAGGGTATATACCTGAAGCCTAACTTCAACTGTATCAGCTATACGGTGGCGTAGCAGGTTTGTGACACTTGACACCACTCTGCCCATTAAGCAGGGTCCTCACCTACCCACATCAGGGGCCTGAGGACTGGTGGCTCCACCCATGCCACCTAGCCACCTGAGATAGGGGTCCAAGAATAAGTGGTGCCTCCGAGTCCTTACTGCCAATAGCATTGGGTGCCCATAGTCTGGCTGCAAAACCCACCCACCTACGCACTCTAGGGAACAGGGATACGCTTTTCTCCCAGACACTCAGGGGCAACCGTCAGCCCCCTGCCTTGCTCAGTGCATGAACTCCGGCTGCAGCCAGATACCTGTGCCTACTCCAATC
>NW_004443953.1:20757078-20813510 GCF_000243295.1 Trichechus manatus latirostris | reverse complement strand
CAACTTATTTGAGGAAAAATCAGATAAAAGAATTTTTAAAAATGAAGAAACCCTAAGAATTATGTGGGACTCTATCAAGAGGAATAACCTACGAGTTATTGGAGTACCAGAATTGGGGGGATAACAGAAAATACAGAGAGAATTGTTGAAGATTTGTTGGCAGAAAATAAATTCCTGTAGTTGTTTCCGAATTCTAGAGGTGTAGGATGGGTGAGCAGGGGCAAGCAGAAGGAGGAAAATGACTTAATTGTTTAGGAAAACACCTGTTTGGTTATGCAAGGTGTGAGCTTGTCACCCCACCCACAATCTAGTGTAGTCTGGAAGGAGAACTGAATTCATATGCATAATGAGATGGCAGGTTTCTGGGGATTTTCCCCAGGCATCAAGGGAGACTGGTTTCCCATTACCCAGAATCAAGTAAAGGTGGACAGAGTAGGATCCAAAAAAATGGCAAAGGCGAGGGTTTAAGGAGAAAGATAACCCATGAGAAATCCCTCATGGCACACAGAGGTTAGGATCTTCAGAGTAGCAGTACCACCCTTGGGCCCTGTGGTTTACACCTTTGCTATTCAAAGCATGGTTTACACACCAGCAGCAGCATATGGGGAGCTTGTTAAGAAATGCAGACTCCTATGCCTCACCCCAGCCTTCCTGATCGAGAATCTGTATTTTAAAAGATCTGCTGGTGATTTCTATGCATACTCCATTTTGATAAGAGATGTTCTGGAGTATTGGTTTGCAACCTTGGCTGCACATTGGAATTTCCTGGTAAATTTTAAAAATATGGATGTCCCACCTCCAGAAATTCTGATTTAATTGATATGGGTACGGACTGCGTTTTGGGGTCTCTAAAAGCTAAATATGTAGCAAAGCCTGAGAACTGCTGCCTTAGACGGCTGCGCTCTGGCCTTTCTCTGGCTTCGCCACTCTGCATGGGGAGCAGTCATGGGGTGGTGCTATGTTGGTAAAGTGGCTTTCCAGGAAAAAACAAAACAAAACACTGACTTGTAGTGTTTGCCAATTTCCATTGTGTAAATATTCCCACTATAGCTGATTTCAAGCTACCAATGTGATGTCACTGAAAGTGGAGTTAGGAAGAGATGTGGAGTTAGGAGGAGCCTTTACTAGCCAGCACACCACTGCTTGGGGCCAATGGGATGTGTCCACACTGAGCCTCTCCCCCTCTTTCTGGACCATCCTGTAGGTACAGGCAGTCACAGTTTACAAATGAGATCCATTCCTAACTGTATCTTTAAGTCGAGGAATTTGTAGCTAAGTTAGAACAGGTGCATACGGTTCTTATTTAGCCTAATTTTAGTGCAAGAAAGGAGACCTGGTAGTACAGTGGTTAAGAGCTCGTATACTAAACAAAAGATTAGCAGTTCTAATCCATCAGCCACTCCTGGAAACCTTATGTAGCAGTTCTACTCTGTCCTATGGGGTTGCTATGGGTCAGAATCAACTCAACGGCAACTGGTTTGGTTTTTTTGGTTTTTAGTGCAAAAAAAGGCTCAAAGACTTTTCAATGATTTAAAAGCTGAACCTGCAGCAAATGAAGGTGATTTTGATGAAGAATTTGTTGTGAGTAGGGGATTGGTTCAGCAGTTTCAAAGTAAGGGCACATTTACATAACATTAAAGGGCAAGTAAGAGTTGTCCATCAATCAGACATTCGTAACCTGGGGACTGCCTGTATATAGGACACGGGTATTCCCTGAGCCTACTTCCAGGGCCTGTGCTGGCCTATTTTCAAAAGGGGTGGTACAGAGTTTAGACATGTGGGCTGGACTGTTCAAACACATACACATGAGGCCCCTAGTGTGCAGGATGGAGCTGGTGATAGGAAGAGAATGGAAGAAATGGCTAGGGCTGGGGCCTCCATTTGTATTCTTGCCCCATCCCTGTAAAGAGAGGAGTGGGCCTCCAGGAGAGTGATGATCCATTTTGAATTTTCAGCTCTTCCCTGAGCTCTGCTATGCTATGGAGAAGTCCCGGGGTGGTGCAAATGGTTAAGCGCTCAGCTACTAACCAAAAGGTTGGTGGTTCAAATCCACCCAAAGGCACCTTGAAAGAAAGGTTTGGTGATCTGCTTCCAAAAGGTCAAAACCATTAAAAACCCTGTGGACACAGTTCTACTCTACAACACATAGGGTTGCCATGAGTAGGAATCGATTCCATGGCAACTGGTTTGGTTTTGATTTGCTATGCTATGGTAGCCTTCTGTTATCACCAACATTCCCAATCAATCTCTTAGAACAGGTTTACACACCCTGCCCTTGAGTTTGGTATGCTTAGGGGATAAAGGAGGAGGGACAGTGCTCTTGCAGTGGGTGAGTGAAGGGAGAGAGGACAGCAGATGCTGAGGCACGAGGACTTGAAAGGTTAAGAATGTAAGTGGGAGCAACTAGGAAAATATAACTCACCCTCTACCTCCCAGGAATTCTTGGAAATGTTGAGGAGGTTGCTGGACTTTCCACAGGATGTGGGAGATGAACTTGAGTCAGTTTATTTGTTTGCTAAAGGAAAGATGATTCCAAAGTGCTGGTGGACTTAGGGTGAAGAACCCAGATCCTGGAGTTAGACCACATGGTTTAAAATCCCAGTTCTATCACTCACTAGCTCTGTGGCTTTGGGAAAGTTGCTTAAGTTTCAGTTTCCTACTTTGTATCTCCCTCATAAACTGGGGGAATGTATCAAAGGAGCCAGTGTGCACTTGGAAGGACAGAGAGTTGGCCGGATCTGGGGCAAGAAAGAGTCAAGGAGGACAAACGGCCTGGGGCAGTCACCACTGGAAGGCCTGAAGCAAGGGAGCTAATGAGGAAGTGGGACAGAACAGGAAGCCCCCCTGTGAGAAGAATGTTGTGGGTAGATGCCACACTGAAGTAAGGGCACCCAGAACCCATGAAGGGAATTGATGAATGAAAAGGAACCCAAGACAAACACCACCTCCTTTCCAGGTATTGCTAGCACCAGCCTTCTACCTCTCTCCCCAATTCCAGGTAATATTTCCTTTAAAAAAATAATTAAAGTATGATGGCTTGAGCCCCACCAGTTGACAGAAATTAAGGCCCTTAGAACGGCCTGAGAGCTCCCAGAGTGCTGTCTTTTGGGTTGTCAGGGTTTCAGGGCTCCAGCTTCCTTTCAGCCTCTGATGCTGGTCAGGAGCAGGCTCTGCATTGCTACACCCACTCTGGCCTTGGAATGCTGGGTCCTCTTTGCTTGTCTGTCTCAAACTGAGAACTAGCCCATCTTCAAAGAGTCTCAGCCTACTACTTCCTCAAGTGGACTAGTTTACCTCCCCACCTTAGGTAATCCTCTATCTAAGATCTTGGACCCACTCATCCATGAGACCCCAGGAGAGGAGAAGGTGTTTTCCTGTTCTGGTCCAATCCAGTTCCCCAAGAAGGAGAAAAACAAGTCAGCTTACCCTCCCAAGAGAGCAAAGATGAGCCATCAGACAGGGATGTGCTTGTCATTCACTGTCACTAGGTTCAGATAAGAGCAAAGTGAGACTTATAGCCCAGTGGGAAAAGGATTATTTTCAAAGAAGACAGATAAGCCTAACATGCGGCTGAGGTCCTGCCTTCACTAGCATGAGGATCAAAACCGAAACCAAACCTGTTGCTGTCAAGTCAATTCTGACTCATAGTGACCCATAGGACAGAGCAGAACTGCTCTATAGGCTGTCCAAGGCTGTAATCTTTACTGGAGCAGACTGCCACATCTTTCTCCTGCAGAGCAGTTGGTGGGTTTGAACTATCAGCCTTTTGGTTAGCAGCCGAATGCTTAACCACAGAGCAACCAGCTTTCCTCTATATCCAGACCCTGTCTTGAGGAGAAGGAGGGAGAAATGCCAAAAGACCAAATAATTACCACAGAGAGACTGTCTGAACGGAAAGTGACTCAATTGACTGTTACTGGCAAGCATCAGGTCTTTTCCCCACAGTTTAGTGGGGGCTCATGAGGAAAGGTAAACGTCCGACTTATGGACAACTTGTATTTTTGTTGCTGTTAGGTACTGCTGAGTCGGTTCCAACTCATCGCAACCCCACGTACAACAAAATGAAACGCTGCCTGGACCTGTGCCATCCTCACAATCGTTGCCATGCTTGAGCTCATCGTTGGCAGCCACTGTGTCAATTCATCTTCTTGATGATCTTCCTCTTTTTCACTGACCCTCTACTTTACCAAGCATGATGTCCTTCTCCAGGGACAGGTCCCTCCTCATAACATGTCCACAGTATGTGAGATGAAGTCTCGCCATCCTCACATCTAAGGAGCATTCTGGCTGTACTTCTTCCAAGACAGATTTGTTTGTTCTTGTGGCAGTCCATGGTATATTCAATATTCTTCGCCAACACCATAATTCAAAGGTGTCAGTTCTTCTTTGGTCTCCCTTATTCACTGTCCAGCTTTCACATGCAAATGAGGTGATTGAAAATACTGTGGCTTGGATCAGATGCACCTCAGTCCTCAAAGTGACATCTTTGATTTTTAACGCTTTAAAGAGATCTTTTGCAGCAGATTTGCCCAAAGTAGTCTGTTGTTTAATTTCTTGGCTACTGCTTCCATGGGCATTGATCGTGGATCCAAGTAAAATGAAATCTGTAAGGTTTTCACTGGCCAGTTTTTTTAGAAGTAAATCGCCAGGTCCTACTTCCTAGTCTGTCTTAGTTTGGAAGCTCTGCTGAAACCTGTCCACCATGGGTGACCCTGCTGGTATTTGAAATACCAGTGGCATACTTTCCAGCATCACAGCAGCACAGAAGCCACCAAAGTATGACAAACTGACAGACAAGTGGTGGGGACAACTCCTATTTGCCCTTTAATGTTATGTAAATTTGCCCTCACTTTGAAACAATTGAATCAACCCCTTCTGCAAGAGATTCTTCATCACAATCACCTTCACTTACTGCATGTGCAGCTTTTAAATCATTGAAAAGGCTTTGAGGCTTTTCTTGCACTAAAACCAAAACCAAACCCAAACCCACTGCTGTCGAGTCGATTCCAACTCTTGCACTAAAGTAAGGCTAAATAAGAACTCTATGCACCTGTTCAGACTTTTCAGCTTACCTATGCATTCCTAAAGATACGCTTAGGAATGAATCTTGTTCGTAACCCAGGGACTGCCTGTAGTTACAGAAAAAAGTGTTTATTTTTTGCACAATCTAAAAGTGAAATCAATCTCTCTCTTTCACACACACATACACACACACACACACTCACAGTGGAAATGTCAGGTCCTATAATAGGCCTGGGAGCCCTAGTGGCACAGTGGTTAAGAGCTCAGCTGCTAACCAACAGGTTGACAGTTCAAGTCCACCAGCTACTCCTTGGAAACCCGATGGGGCAATTCTACTGTGTCCTATAGAGTTGCTATCAGTCAGAATCGACTCAACAGCCATGGGTTATAATAGACCTGAGAGAGGTTTTTTTTATTTTTTTGAGTTAAAAGTTGTTAAAAGTTAGTCCTATTCTAATCCCACACTAGTTTTTCACTTCTCAAATTATCCATTTTTCTCTTTGTTTGAGCATCTCATCTAGCTCCTAACTTGCTCCAGAGTCATAAATACCTTAGGCTTACAATGTCTTCCCATCATCCAAGCTCCTGAAATCCCACTTCATCCATGAAACCTTTCCTAGCTAATAGGGAAAAAACATACACAGACACACACATAGTAAAACTTCCGGGCCTCACTTGTTTTTAAATACAATTCCAAGAATATCTTTCTTATAGATTATTATGTTATACAAAATGTTATGGATATTATTATTGTTGTTAGGTATCATTGAGTTGATCTGTGACTCATGGCAACCCCATGTGACAAAGTAGAATTGCCCCATAGAGTTTTCTAGGCTGTAATATTTACAGAAGCAGATAGCCAGGTCTTTCTCCTGCAGAGATGCTAGGTGGATTCTAATTGCCGACCATTCAGTTAGCAGCTGAGCACTTCACCGTTGTGCCACCAGGGCTCCTTTTCTCATAGATAGCATAGGCATATCTGTTTACTTTTAACTCTATATGTATTCTGCCAACCAGGCAAAGCTGAGAGGGAAGGTCTTTTAAATGAAAAGAATACGTAATTTTTTAGACAATAGGCAAGTGGTAACTTTGGTGAAGTGTAAGACAGTACACAATACTGGGGAAGCCAGTACAATTTGTACAAGGCAAGGTCATTGGAAGCTCCGTAGATACACCCAAACTCCCTGAGGGACCAAATTACTGGGCCAAGGGCTGAAGGGACCATGGTCTCAGGGAACATCTAGCTCAATTGGCATGACATAGTTTATAAAGAAAACGTTCTACATTTTACATTCTACTTTGGTGAATAGCGTCTGGGGTCTTAAAAGTTTGTAAGCACGCATCTGAGATACTCCACTGGTCTCACCCTGTCAGGAACAAGGGAGAACGAAGAAAACTAAAGACACAAGGTAAAGATTAGTCCAAAGGACTAATGGAACACAACTACCACAGCCTCTACCAGACTGAGTCCAGTAAAACTAGATGGTGCCTGGCGACCACCACTGACTGCTCTGACAGGGATCGCAATAGCGGGTCTTGGACAGAGCTGGAGAAAAATGTAGAACAAAATTCTAACTCACAAAAAAGACCAGACTTACTGGCCTGACAGGACTGGAAGAACCCTGAGAGTATGGCCCCGGACACCCTTTTAGCTCAGTAATAAAGTCACTCCTGATGTTCACCCTTTAGCCAAAGATTAGATGGCCTATAAAACAAAACGAGACCAAAGGGGCATACCTGCCCAGGGGCAATGACTAGAAAGCAGGAGGGGACAGGAAAGCTGTTAATAGGGAACCCAAGGTTGAGAAGGGAGAGTGTTGACACGTCATGGGGTTGTTAACCAATGTCATAAAACAATATGTGTACTAACTGTTTAATGAGAAGCTAGTTTGTTCTGTAAAACTTCATCTAAAGTACAATTTAAAAAAAAAAAAAAAAGAATACATAATTCTTTTCTCCTGCCAGGAAAGTGTGAGCATTAAGGCAGGAAGCTTAGACAGAGTGAGGACAACTCTGCTTATACTGGTGCTTTCTTGTGGTCTGAGAGGTGAAGGGCTCCATCTGTCCCCAGAACAGACTGCAGAGCAGAGCAGGCAAAGGCCCTCAAGAGTTCTGTGGTTCCACCTTTAGTTTCTCCTCTGCTGGATCCTCAAGTGCACTTGGATTATCTGACTTGGAGCAAATTCTCTGACATACAATATACCTATATTCCATTGTTAGCATAAAAGATGTCTTATTCTACTAACAGACACAGGGTTTTTGAGGTGTTGGAAATATTCTGGAATTAGATCATGATTATGGTGACACAACATTGTGAATATACTAAAAACCACTGCATTGTACACTTTAAAAATGGCTAAGATGGTGAATTTTACATTATATAAATTTTACCTCAATTTTAAAAAGTAATTGCTACATGTGAATATTTTATTATGTACTATTTTCTTTCAATTATGTACTATTTTGTTTTCATTTCAACATCTATCCTAAAATACAACACTGTCAGTGATAGGATAATATCCATATGCCTACAGGGAAGACCAGTTAATACAACTATTATTCAAATTTACACACCAACCACTAGGGCCAAAGATGAAGAAATTGAAGATTTTTACCAACTTCTTCAGTCTGAAATTGATCATACATGCAATCAAGATGCACTGATAATTACTGGCAATTGGAATGTAAAAGTTGGAAACAAATAAGTATTGGTAGTTGGAAAACATGGCCTTGGTGATAGAAACAATGCTGGAGATTGGATGAGAGAATTTTGTAAGACCAGTGACTTCCTCACTGCAAATACCTTTTTTCAACAACATAAACTGTACCTCACCAGATGGAATACACAGGAATCAAATTGACTACATCTGTGTAAAGAGATGATGGAAAAGCTCAGTGTCATGTGTCAGAACAAAGCCAGGGGCCGACTGTGGAACCGACCAGCAATTGCTTATATGCAAGCTCAAGCTGAAGCTGAAGAAAATTAGAACAAGTCCATGAGAGCAAAGTACGACATTAGTATATCCCACCTGAATTTAGAGAATCTCAAGAATAGATTTAGAGTTAGAGTTAGAAAACCAAAAGGGAAGAATACACTCAGCATTTCTCAAGCTGAAAGAACTGAAGAAAAAATTTAAGCCTCGAGTTGCAATACTGAAGGATTCTACGGGGAGAATATTAAATGTCACAGGAAGCATCAAAAGAAGATGGAAGGAATACACAGAGTCCCTGTACCAAAATAATTGGTCAAACGTTCAGCCATCTCAGGAGGTAGCATATAATCAAGAACTGATGGTACTGAAGGAAGAGGTCCAAGCTGCACTGAAGGCAGTGGCGAGAAATAAGTCTCCAGGAATTGACGGAATACCAACAGAGATGTTTTAACAAACAGATGTAACATCGGATGTGCTCACTCGTCTACGCCAAGAAATTTGGAAGACAGCTACCTGGTCAACCAGCTGGCAGAGATCCATATTTGTACCCATTCCAAAGAAAGGAGATCCAACTGAATGTGGAAATTATCAAACAATACCATTAATATCATACACAAGTAAAATTTTGCTGAAGATCATTCAAAAGTGGTTGCAGCAGTACATTGATAGGGAACTGCCAGAAATTCAAGCTGGATTCAGAAAAGGATGTGGAACAAGGATCCCATTGCTGATGTCAGATGGATCCTGGCTAAAAATCAGAGAATACCAGAAAGATGTTTACCTGTGTTTTTCTTGACTATGCAAAGGCATTACACTGTGTGGATTATAACACATTATGGATAACGTTGGGAGGAATGGGAATTCCAGGGCACTTAATTGTGCCCATGAGGAAACTGTACTTAGACCAAGAGGCAGTTGTTCGAATAGAACAAGGGCATACTGTGTGGTTTAAAGTCAGGAAGTTGTGCGTCAGGGTTGTATGCTTTCACCATACTTATTCAACCTGAATGCTGAGCAAATAATCTGAGAAGCTCAGCTATATGAAGAAGGAGACATCCGGATTGGAGGAAGACTCATTAATAACCTGCAATATACAGATGATACAACCTTGCTTGCTGAAAGTGAAGAGGACTTGAAGCACTTACTGATGAAGATCAAAGACCACAGCCTTCTTTATGGATTGTACCTCAACATAAAGAAAACAAAAATCCTCACAACTGGACCAATAAACAACATCATGATAAACGGAGAAAAGATTGAAGTTGTCAAGGATTTCATTTTGCTTGGCTCCACAATCAAAGCCTATGGAAGAAGCAGTCAAGAAATCAGATGATGCATTGCATTGGACAAATCTGTGTCAAGAGATCTCTCTAAAGTGTTAAAAAGCTAAGACGTCACTTTGAGGACTAAGGTACACCTGACCCAAGTGATGGTGTTTTCAATCAACTCATACGCATGTGAAAGCTGGACAAGAATAAGGAAGACAGAAGAAGAATTGATGCCTTTGAATTATGGTGTTGGTGAAGAATATTGAACATACCATGGACTGCCAAAAGAATGAACAGATCTGTCTTGGAAGAAGTACACCCAGAATGCTCCTTCGAAGCAAGGATGGTGAGACTTTGTCTCACATACATTGGACATGTTATCAGGAGGGACCAGTCCCTGGAGAAGAACATCATGCTTGATAAAGTAGAGGGTCAGTGAAAAAGAGGAAGACCCTCGATGAGATGGATTGACACAGTGGCTGCAACAACAGGCTCAAACATAGCAAGGATTGTGAGGATGGCGCAGGACTGGGCAGTGTTTGTTCTGTTGTGCACAGGGTTGCTATGAGTCGGAATCAACTCAATGGCACCTAACAACATTTTGTTGACATTTTCTCCTTACAGTAGTATTGACTGATAACTGAGTCTTAGTATGCTAATTGAGTTATACATTATTTAATATTCATTATTATTATAGTAGCTAATATTTATTGAACACAATGGTAGGCATTGCACGTAGATTATTTTGTCTAATCTTTATAACAACCCCTCCAGGGCTGCTGCATGCAGTTGTGCAGTCTGTGCTGGTTGAGGAGGCATGTGTAGCCAAAAATCTACCCTGTTCCCCACTGGCCAAGCTGTGTGCTGGAGGAGAAGCTATACCCCTTCCCACCTCCCCCAGGAGAGGAGACGTTTTCTTCACACAGACGCCAACCAGAACCAGTACTTTGGAATCTTGATTACCCATGAAATAGAAAACTTACTATCCCTCTTACACAGATTAAGAAATTGAAATACTGTACAGAGAAGTTAAGAAACTTCCCTAAGGGCACACAGTGGGCTGGAGGTGGAGAAGGGACTCAAATCAGGAAGCCTGACCCAGAGCCTGGAGTCTTAACCGCAATGCTGTTGGTGTAATATCTTTTCTACTCTTTGAAATATTCAGTCTTAGGTTGTAAGCACCCAGAAGACAGGCACTCACGTCCACATGATTTGCCTTGGATTCTATACAACACACTGTCAGCAGATGCTTAAAATGTATTCTTGATGCTAAAGGAGTTGTTGAGATCTATGGACTGAGGTCTCCAGCTACCGCACCCAGCTGCATTAGCCTGGAAGTTCACAATGCAACAGGAAGAGAAGGGCATTGAGAGCTGTCAGGGAATGATACCCTGAGGAAAATCAGCCCTGTAGATTCCCTTTTCTAGGATGTGCACAGTACTGGTGGCAACCAAGAGTTTGGAGTCTGGAAATCAGCTAGGCAAGCTTCCTCAAAGAGAAGGGTTTAATGTGAACCATCCATCTACCTCCTTTGTACCCACATCTCACATCTTTGTGGAGCCCTGAAAGATTAGCCTGTCCATAAAATATTTCTCCCTTCTAAATTTGTGCCTAAAATCTCCAAAATTTAATGCATTTCCTTGGGTTATGGTACCACTACCTGCCATCACTACTCTCCAATTCCTCTCTACTTGCTCTCTGGTCCCTGAAATTCCTTTAAGATGGAACAGAGCTTTTCATTTCATAGACGGAGATAAGGCTGAAAATGCAAGTACCCTTCAGAGAGGTGGCACATTGATTTAAATTCACACCATGTGACTTAGTTATAAATGAGTGCTCAGGTTTTTTTCTGAGATCAGGCTTTGATGAGGCAGAAGCAGGGGAGAGAATAAGGACATTGGAAAAAGCAGTGTTGCACTGGAGTCAAGGAATGTCTTAGGGAAAAAAAGACTGAGAGCTAACCCTTGTAACCAGAACTTCTTGGGTAGATTCGGAATGTCCTGACTGAATCTGCTGACAGAACAAGAAACGGTTCCGGAGAGGAGCTCACCAGGAGAGGCATCTGGACTGTGTCAGCGTTCAGGAGCTTGGTGGGGCGTGGAGGTGGGTGGGAGGTGGTGATGGGTGTAGGCTTCTGCCTGGGCCTGCAGCCCCTATGCACTGGATACAATCCACCAAAGCAGTGGAGAAGAAGCAACCAGGGGACTCCTCAACCTTGTGTGGTGGCTAGTTTGGAACTTCCTGTATTTACAGTGTTTGCTTCTGCAAGAGACACAAAGACGTGTGGAGAAACTTTTAGTTTGCATACTGTAAAAATAGGGTGGTAGAAAAGATCAGACAGGCCCATAAAATGAGACTAAAGGGGCACACCAGCCCAGGGGCAAGGACTAGAAGGCAGGAGGGGATAGGAAAGCTGGTAATAGGGAACCCAAGGTCGAGAAGGGGGAGAGTGTTGACCTGTCGTGGGGCTGGTAACCAATGTCACAAAATAATATGTGTACTAGTTGTTTAATGAGAAGCTTTGTTCTGTAAACCTTCATCTAAAGTACAATATTAAAAAAAAGATGCAGAACCTTTAATCATCATAGGACATGTCCTCGTGCCCCTCTCCAGTCAACATTTCTCTCCCTAGAGGCAATCACTATTTTGATTTCTATCATTATGAATTCACTTCACCTGTTCTTGGACTGCGTCTAAATAGAATAATACAGTTGTATTCTTTTATTTCCAGGTTCTTTCAATCAAAATAATATGTTCGAGATACTGCAAGTTGTTGCTATGAAAGTAGTTTAGTCCTTTGTAGTGCTGATAGTATTCTGTTGTATGAATATACATTTCCATTATCTTGTTGATGAATATTTGGGTTGCTTCCCATTTGCGGCTATAATGAATAAATATGCCATGAAATTAAAAAAAAAAAGAATGGAGTGGCATAGGCATCTGACCTCCTTATCTAACTTCACAAGGGGAAGGAGAGAGAATCACTATCAGCATCAACAGCCCAAAGCTGATTCCTATGAGGTGGAGGTCAGACATACCTCCACCCTCGGACCTTTTTACCAGTTCTGACACCAGTCCCACGGCACTCTCTACTTCACTGCTGGGTTCGAGAATTCATTGCAATTGTCACACAGAACTCACAGGCCATACTCAAAGTTATGAGACTTATTAGGGAAATAACATGTTACAATTCAGGATCAGGGACGACTCAGGGTACAGTTCTTTGATCACAGCAGCCTCTTCTCAGCCATGCCCACAGGCAGGCCTCTGTCTGGCCTCTCTCTCAGCCCCTTGGCCCCTCAGCCCAGCTTCTGCCCTGCTTGGGCAAGTGTTACAAAGCTTTTTAGCTCCGCCAACAAGCGGCCTCGAGGCACCTGACTCTGCCAGGAAACCTCCTGCCCAAAGGTGCTCAGCTCTCTCGCTCCGTGGGTCAGCGCACCCACTGTAACTGCCTTACTCTGTGGGCTGGGAAGCTCAGTGCGCCATCCCATGCCGGTCTCCTGGTTCTACTGCCGCCGCTTCTCTGCCACTGCTTCTTACCATATTGTGCTGTCTCTGGTGTTACAGCGCTCTGTCTGTCTTCTGGGTCTAGGAGGTTCTCAGTGCAGGGACCCTGGTCCAAAGCATGTGCTCCACTCCCATCTCTTCTTGGTTATAGTGAGGTCCCCTGTGTCTGCCTCTGCCTCTGGGATGGCTCATTTTAAGCCTAACAGGTTAGCAAAACTGACCAATCCCCTCATTAGGGTTCCATATACCTTACTTGCATAGTCCCACCCTCACACAGGTCCCATGCACCTTATTTGCATAATTAGCAAGCTGTCCATTCCCCCTGGTGGGCCACAAGCACCTTATTTGCATAGTCCCACCCAATCATTTGGTGGGAGTTACAAGACCACAGAGAGAAAGGCCCATTGCACTGCACATGCCTACCACCCCGTGTGTGTCTAGAATAAGGCACACACTTACCAAAGATTGTGGGACTAGAGTGAACCAAGACGGACAGGACCAAATGCTGGTAGCCTGTGTGTTTCTTCTCTTCCTGCCTCTGCCTCAGTGGTGAACCCTCTTGTGGCCATCCACTGAGAGGGTATGGCGAGAGTTAGCCAGCCAGCATTTTGCATACCAAGAACTCTTTGAACAAGAGCCATTCTCAGGTAAGTGCAGGGCAGGAACTTTCTTTTTCTCGTGTTCTGTCACAGTTGCACCCTGTCCTTTCAGTACTTGAAATCATAGCATTTAAAAATGGAAAATCAAGGTTTGTCCAAGGAATGAATCTTGTACTTTCTCCTTTTTCATTCTTTTACTTTCCTTTCATAGATTAGTGCTGTAGAATGGACAGTTTCTGAGGATTAGGTTCAAATGGTTTTCGTTTTATTTTATTTTGTTATGGAAGTGGGAGAAGCTGACCTTTATCTAATGATTCTTTTTGGAAGAATACTGAACACGCACTACCAAAAACATATCCTTCCCTCCTAGATTTTTAACTACAGGAACTACAGGCCTGACCCGTATCTTGGCTTCTCTACCTATTATTTATAGAGCAACCATCACCATAGAAACAGTACCAGGGTGACTGGCACAACCCCACCCTTTTATTGCTTACACCTTTTTCCACTGTTGAGCATTGTCAAGAGTTGTGCAAAGAAACAAATTACCTGTGCTCCACCCAAGCATGTAGGAAGGACAGATGACACAGGGGTGATGCAGGGAAGGGAAATAATATCCGCCTCTAAGTCGGAGAGCTCCAGGTTTGAATCTTTTTCCACGGACTTGCTGTGTGAACTTGGAGGAATTGCTCAATGGCTCTGAGCCTGGGATTTCTCAAACGTAAAGTGGAAATGATAGTAAACGCATCTCACAGCACTGTTTGGAGGATTAAATATGTCAACAGGTAATGTTTAGCGTATGGTTGGTCCTCAGTGAAAAGTCCCTCTCCTGTGGTGGCAACTAACAGGATATATGTCTTAGCCTGAAAGCACCACTGGGAGCTCCTGCAGGCTGGGGGCGTTCGTTTCCCTGGCTCACTGGTATTTCCCCTGTAATCCATATTTCATTGTAACTGCATCAGGTATGATCAGACAGAAGTGTCTCGTGTCCAGGACACCCTCTCTAAACAGTTTGCATCCTCAGGCTGCTTTTCATTCAAGGCCCCAGCAGAGGCTCCTGTGTCAGCGGCATTAACTCATCTCCTTAAGTGTCTGCTTTCTGCTAAGGATAAATTTAAAACATCAGGAAGGCTCAGCTCACAGCAATTAAAATCAGCACTTGAACACTTGATATTCTTCCTACAGGGACCTTAGGCCCCACATCCAGGAAAAGTTGGTAGGAGAGCTGGAAATAAATAATTCCCCGTATTCTTCCTGATGGGTTGTATTCTTTGAGGCTTTTCCCAATCTATTTATGGATATCCAAGAGACATGAGAAATATTTTCATACCTACCCTTCCTTCACTCTCCTTCCCATTTCCTCCCCTTGCCTTTGTTCTTTTTCCTTTCTGTTTTCATCTTCCAAACACACTGACAGCTTTGCAAAGTATCGTGGTACCAACTGCCCCACAGAGAATGCTATTTTTCTTTCTAAATAAATAAATAAATATTTTTATATAATTTTAAGGCAGAAAGTTCAAGGCCAAGATGATAAGTATCATTTAAAAAATCTTTATTCTTTTTAATGATTAAAGTACTATATGCTTATTGTAGAAAAAGGAATCAAACAGCCCATATGTGTGCATAATATAAAAAATCTCCATCTCACTCATTTCCCTTAATCCCATTCCCTTGAGGTGAGCACTACGTAACAGTTTGGTGCCTATCTTTCCAGCCTTTTCTTATCTAGTCATTTAACAGATATATAGTGACTGCCTACTGTGTTCTGGGCAGTGCACTAGGTGTCGGGACCAGTGCTGAACAAATAGAAATGTATATATTGACAAAAGTGAGATAATGTTTTTTCACTAGATATCTGAAAGCCATTCTTTTCATGTTAGTATGTAGAAATTGTGGTCCCTGGGTGGCACAAATGGTTAGGCACTAGACTGCTAGGTCAGCAGTGCAAACACGTTCAGAGGCACCTCAGAAGACAGGCCTGGCAATCTGCTTCTGAAGATCACAGCCTTGAAAACCTTATTGGGCAGTTCTACTCTGCACACATGGGGTTGCCATGAGTCAGCATCAGCTGGATGGCAACTAACAACAACAGGTAGAAATTGATTTTATTATTTTTAACAGCTGTGTGGTATTCCATTGCAGGGATATACTAAAATGTATATAATCTGTATATGCCATTTAAAAATCAAACTGCATTTCCTCTGCTTGTAGAATGTAGAGCAACCTGCCCCTCATACCTCTGACTCCAAAGCTCACACTGCCCCAGTCCCCGTCACACTCTGCTGCCCCAAATGTCTACTGTTTTTATATGCACATATTTCTGTGGTATCACCCTGCCTTCAGCATCTGCTTCTTGCTGGAAAAGCAATTAATTTTGTAGATTACTGATTAAACAATGGGAAAGGAGGAGGAAGAAATAAACTTGAGGTCATGAAAAACTGAGGTGCAGCCAGAGGAGGACAGTGTGTGTGTGTGTTCTCAAAGTAGCTGCTTTTTCATGCCTGACAATGGGGAGGAGGGCTGCAGGAGGATAGGCAATGAATGAACCGTCCCTCTGTCGTTATGTGTAGCGAAAACTAATGTCTTAAGCCATTAGATAGTGTGAATCTCTTCCTTTATACTCCTCCCATTAACTGCCCCCAGTCTCCCCCTGTGGAACTGCTCAGGAAGGAACGAAAAACCGGATCTTAACAACCAAGTTCAATCCTTCTCCGGCGGGTAGGGTAGAGCAATGACCCTGAGGCTAAGAGGCATAGGCATTCCTCCACAGCCCTCAGCTGGGTGGCGAAAACACAAAATGCAGCCTACGTGGTCACTGGCCATTTCTCGTGAATGAAGAAGGTTTCTTTTTAAGAAAGTGACTTCTCAGCTGTTGATTCACTGCCCCTAGGGAAATTTTTGAGCGGAGGCTTTCTAGCCTCAGTAGAAATTTGCATACAACTTCCACTTCCTGCTTCAGAGCCTGTTCTACTACTTACCTGGGCCGGGAGAGGGCGGAGGGGGGCCGAGAGCGACCCAAGGTAGAGAGAGAAGAGACAGAGCACACGACCACCCTCCTGACCCGGTCTGTCTGTCGGTGGTGACCCTAGGTAAGTTATTCAGCGTTGCCGCCTGCCGGATCTGTTTCTTAACCAATGACCCATTTTCCAAAACACGTTTGTTTTCTCCTGTACTGAAATGATCTGTCTTTACTTCCCTCCGCCTTCCTCTCCCCACGTTTTAACTTGTTCGTGTAGAGACTAGCTTGGGTTGAGAAAATGACAGGTTTCTGCTGCGAGAAAGTGTCGGTGGTTTAGTATTTCAAACAGGCGAGAAGAGATTAACTCCTTGAGCAGAAGAGGCTACACACTCTCCATTTCAGAGCTGCCTGGGAACTATTTGTTTGGGTACCTAGTGTCCCCACAAGTTTTGATCAAGAATACAAGCCCTGCTTCTCGGAGGGAGCCGGGGATGGCAAGGATTGAGTAATTGGCTTCCAGCCCCAGAACACGTCAGTGGCAGAGAAGTAAGGAGAACTCCCATGTTTTCTTGATCCCTGTTTCGTGCAGGGAAAAAGTCAACACCACATTCTTGGGCCAGGAAATTCTATTCAGCTCTGTGCTGGCTGTGGGCGCCCTCTCAGCCCCTGTCCCGCGGCCCTCCGCCCCTTCCAAGCAACCTAGGCATTTGCTGGCGCTGGACAGAGCCTTGAGGGAAAAAGAGGAGAAATGTTATTACTTCATCTTAGAAGCTAAGTAAGCTTCATGTGACTTTCAAGTTCAAGATGGTCTCTTAGAATATGGAAATTTTTTTAAAAGGAAAGGAGAAAAATGAGGCCAAATAAATAATAAAAAGAGGTCAAGAAACTTTCAAGTTCGCACTCTGCTTCTTGCTGGCCCTGTGACTTGGGTAATTCACTTTGGCTTCCCGAGGCCTGCATTTCATCATCAGTAAAATGGGGCAGGGAAGAGATTAGGGAATGAACTAATAAGATTATGTCTAAATTCCCTTCAAACAAAACAAGGCTAGGATAATGTGAAGGGTACTCAGAGGGCCAGCCGTGATGGGTGGTCTTAGAGGACTTGATATTGTTTACTAATTATTCATATCTGTTCATTTCATCTCCAGCTTCTAGATGGTTAGCCCCTTGAGGAAAGGGACTTTGTTTCGTAATACTTTTCTACTCCCCTGGCACCCAGATACTAACAAATGCCTTGTAGGTGTTTGGGGTCATTCCTCATAAACTTTGATTTCTATTTCACTCATCCACCCTCAAAGCAAAAGGTAAAGCTGCAGTCAGGGCAAAAGGCTGGGGGAGGCTGGGCAGCCACATGGCTCGGCAGGAGAGCGGCTTGGAGTTCAGGCATTATTACTGGCTCTTGCTACGTAGGAGAAAACAGGAGGTTTCCTGAATTCGTTCATGTCCCATTTGGATAAACCAGGAAGAATCGTCCTGGGCACTTGCCTGCAGAGTCAAGGCAGACCAAAGGACCAGCAGACAAGCTTGGCTCCAGAAGCTAGCGTGACTGGCTTAGCTGGAGCTGGAACCCACTCCTCATCTAGACCAGTTACTCTGTGGGGGGCCTTTAATGTGAAGTGAAAGGAAACTTAAACACATGCTGATCCCATGTAAGGGTGATGACTATGCTTAGACCCATTATTAGATGGCAGATGCACGGAATCTTTAACGTTTTCTAAACCACTACTTTTTAAAATTGTTATTGTTTATTTTGGGCAATTACCAGGCTGTGACTAACCGGGATGGGCTGATTCAGGGCTTTCAGTATTGCTAAGCCATTTCTGTGTGGTAGTAAGGCCCTAATATAAAACCAACCCAAACTAAACCCATTGCCATCAAGTTCATTCCAATTCATAGTGACCCTATAGGACAGAGCAGAACTGCCCCATACATTTTCCAAGGAACTGGTGGATTCGAACTGCCAACCTTTTGGTTAGCAGCCGAGCTAGATTCCAACTCATAGCCACCCTATAGGGCAGAGTAAAACTGCCTCATGGGGTTTCCAAGGAGTGGCTGGAGGATTTGAACTGCCAACCTTTCGGTTAGTAGCCGGGTTCTTAACCACTGTGCCACCAGGGCTCCTAATATAGCCCTTGTCAAAGGAACCCTGGTAGTGCAATTGTTGAGACTTGGCTGCTAACTGAAAGGTTGGCGGTTTGAACCCACCCAGTGGCTCCTTGGAAGAAAGGCCTGGCATGCTGCTTTCGTAAAGATTAAACCAACTGCCATCAAGTCAATTCTGACTCACAGCGACCCTATAGGACAGTAGAACTGGTGCATAGGTTTTCCAAGGCTGTAATCTTTGGAATCCATGGAGTGGTTGGTGGGTTCAAACTGCTGACCTTTTAGTTAGCAGCAGAGCGCTTAACGACTACACCACCAGGGCTCCTTCTCCTAGAGATTACAGCCAAGAAAACCCTTTGGGGGCAGTTCTACTCTGTTACATGGGGTTGCAGTGAGTTGAAAATGGACTGAATGGCACCTAACAAGAACAACATAGTCATTGTCATGTTTTTAGGCTTTTCTGTCTATCCTTCTAGGATGACAGGTGTGGAGTTTCAAGATGTTTTACCTGTAATGAGTTACTGATTTTATTTCCACGTGATGATGTACCATTATCTGAAATCAGGCTGTTGTTCAGCTGCCAGCCTACCTTTAAATGCCACCCCACAGTCATTTTTAATCCTACGCCACCCCGCTGATGGATCGTCACGAGGATGGATAATGTGGTTACTCTGCTCTGTTCATTGTGTGGGGTGAGCTAACCAGGAATGAAGTCTGTGCGATACACCATGTTGGAGAGAAAGGTTCTTAATTCTGTGATACTCAGTTTTGGAGGGTGCACAGACAGAATATGTTAAAGACTGCTTCTCTTAGGATTAAGGCGTTAAAGGCTATCAAATGCTCTGAAAATAAAAGGAGGAGGAGGCAGTCATATTTGCAGGAATTCTTTTAACGGGCACTCGGAAAGATAGATTTTAGGGGATAGTTTGTCTAAATTAAATCTGTGTTTTACACACTGCAGTATGGGAATCTCAGAAATATCCTGAATTCAAATCATTTTTATGCTGCAGGCAATTTTCGATTAGCCTTTAAAAACATACGTGAATTGTAGGCCACTGCCGCAGTTAAAACACACACACACACAGACGAGGCACATTAAACTTTAAACTCCTTTCAAATTCAACGAAATGACGCCTAATGTTTGATCACATTTCCTTTTCAAAACAATCCTGCAGTCCTTCCGTGAGAAAGCATCTGTGGGTTGGAATCAAGAAGATTTCCCCCTGGGCCTCTCCCATTTCTTTCCGATGCGTTGTCACGAAGATATTTTTAGCTCATAAAACCCAGGCTGTCCTTTCTGCCTCAGACATTCTTCGCCTCTTGTGCCCAGCAGGCCTCCTACATGCCAACGTGTGCTTCACTGCCTGACTGCTCTGTGTGTGTGTGTGTGTGTGTGTGTGTGTGTGTGTGTGTGTGAATGTGTACACAGCGTGTGTACAGGCCTTCCTGGAGACCAGAAGTTGTTAAACTGACTGAGGGAGGGGAGACTTTTCACATAGTGGTCTTTATAGCTGTGTCAGTTTGGCTTGTTTCCCTGACGCTGTTGTTGTTAGTTGTCCTGGAGTCAGTTCTGACTCACGGCGACCCCATGTGCAGGGTAGAACTATGCTACACAGGGTTTTCTAGGCTGTGACCTTTCAGAAGCAGATCACCAGGCCTGTCTTCCGAGGTGCCTCTGGGCGGGTTCCAGCTGCCAATCTTTCAGCTAATAGTCGAGCACTTAACCATTTGCACCACACAGGGACTCTTTGGTTCCCTGATAAACAAACCTGTTGGTGTCAACTTGATTCCGACTCATAGCGACACTATAGGACAGAGTAAAACTGCCCTGCAGGGTTTCCGAGGAGCAGCTGGCAGGTTCAAACTGCCAACCTTTTGGTTAGCACTTGAGATTTTGACCACTGTGCCACCAGCTGAAATCAAGCTATTGGGGAGTGATGGAACTGACTTGAACTCCTATCCGTGTGTCCTCCTTCCACCCCTATCCCCACCCCACAACACCCCAGCACAACCCCGCAGACCTAGGCTGGCTGGGGTCTTGGCAGCTCCCTCAGTGATGAGGGAAACTCGGCTCTTCTGTCCCTCATTGTTTTCCCGCACTCAGGGTTCCAGTGTTATTCCTTCTTTTACTCAGGGTCAACAGGTCTCCCTCGCATCTCTGAACTCTCTTCCTATTCTGTGCTGTCTGCCTAGACCCTTGCAGGTGAACTGGCTTACCCCATAACACTCTTGCCTTTTACCTATGTTCGTTCTTTCCCTTTTCTTCCAATGGCCACTTCTCATACGCAGTAATACAGAAAAACCACAATTTAACTAAGCCTCCCACACCACTAAAGCGCACATTAAAAAAAAAAAAAAAACTTTCCTTCAAGGTTTCCCCACTTTCCCTGCTTCTCTCCAATTCTTTTCTGCCTCTCTGCCTTTTTATCCCTTCCTCTTCTGCTTTTTCCTCTTAATGCCTGCTTTAGTTTCATGCAGAAACATATAGAATTACCATGAGTGAGTGGTTTTAAATAATACAGATTTATTTTCTCACAGTTCAAGAGGCTAGAAGTCCGAATTCAAGGCACCAGCTCTAGGGGAAGGCTCTCTGTCACCTCTAGGGGTAGCTACTTGTCTCAGCTTCTGTAACCCTGGCGTTCTTCGGTTCCTTGGCAACCTCCACATGGCATCTACCTTTCTCCCATTTGTGCCTGCTTGTTTCTGTGCCTAATCTGTTCTTTTTATATCTCAAAGGTGGTTAGATTAAGACACACCCTATGCTGATATGACCTCATTAACACAACAAAGAATACCTTATTCCCAAATAGGATTACCCCCACAGGTTTAAGGGTTAGGATTCCAACACGTATTTTGTGGGGACACAGTTCAGTCCTTAACACTACCCCTCCCTCTCCTTCACTCTGTGGCCTGAACTGAATTAGGGATCACAAATGTGTGCTTAGAGAAACATTACTAAAAAAAAATTGGCTGCTTTGAGGTTGTTCTCTAAATGTTTATTACCAACTTCCAGCATGGCAGAGTCACTCCATTCCCATTAGTCCATCTCATCCTTGTTTAGTAGCTCCGAGGAGTCCCAGCACGAAAGTTTTCAGAATCAGGTCAGGTCACGCTGCGCTGCCTTCAGCCTGATGTGAGTCTTACTGTGCAGGGTCATGTTGTTGGGCAGTAAATGTTCTTTTGTCTCCAGGGCTCACCACTGTTTCAAATCTGCTGGCAAACCAAATGGAAGAACTTCTGTGTCTGGGAAATTCTGCAAGGAAACTTGGAAGTATTTGTTCACTGGAGTTTGAATCTGAGCCAAATAGCTCACTCAAAACCAACCTTCCCCTAAGCAAACCAGTGTTATTGGAAGTTTGCATGTGTTTGGGCAGTAAACAAAGAACGTTAATGAGTTTAAAGTTTTTTTTTTTTTAATCCATGACTTTTAGACACTTATTTAAAAAAAAAAAAAAATCCCTGGGGAACGAAGTATGGCCTTAAGAATCTGTAATTGAAAGTGTCTGGTCCAAATTAGATCTGTCTTCCCAGCTAAAAATGTATATATTCATATATTTATTATGTCCACCTGAAATACGCACACTGTCTCCAGGACTGTTTAACTCTATTGACCAAAAGAATGCTAAAAAAAAAAAAAAAAAAAATCCAAGCAGTTGGTGAACACCAAGTCTTGATTATTTAGGAGCTGGTAATGTGGTTTATTAATTACTCAGGCTGCTCGATCCTGCCCTTCCTCTGTTTCTTGCTACACTAGTTGTCTTCTTTCAGGGACATAACACCTTCATTAAATCCCACGCGTCCTTGCCTCAGAGGCATGCCCTGGAAGATATCCCCTTTCTAGATGCGTCACCATTTATCATCACCTTTTGTTTGTGCTCTGTCAACCAGTTTTCAATTTATTTTGAATTCAGTTTATGATTAAAATTTAATGAGATCCAATCAAGTGCTTTTCTCAAGTCAAGATGCCACTGCCTCTCATCCACATCCTCTGTTGTAATGGCTTGAAGGAAAGCTGCCGCCACAGGTTTCCAGGCTGGCGATTCCTTATAGAACACAGGTGGCGGGTATCCAAGCCTTCTGAGCTTCAAGGTGAATGGTTCTGAAACATAGTCATCCCAGGAGTTTTAAGGAGCTATGTGGCTCCCCCCAGCCCTAGCCCCTTTAGCTCCCCCCTCAAATAGCTGTCATTGTTCTCACCTGAGAGATAAGCAGTTAAGTGCAAGGGCTCTGGTACCCTATTGCCTGGATTTGAAATCCAGCTATGCTACTTACTGACCATGTAAACTTGGGAAAGTTAACTTCCCTGTGCCTCAGCTTCCCTGCCTTTAAAATGAGACTGACAATAGTACCTATCAAATAAGGTACTATAAGGATGAAATAAGTTAATATATATAAAGAACTTGAGCAGTATTTGACACATGGTTAGCACCCAATGACTGTCAACAATTATTGCCAACAAAGGGTAAGCTTTCTTAAGTATATTCATTTCATTAAGTTTGTGTTTTGATTTATCAGCATAATCTGGATCAGGGTTTGGCAAACCAGGGCCCTTGAACCAAACGGGCCCATGGCCTTTTTGTTTTTGTATGGTCTATTGTTAAGGAGTCCCTGGATGGCATAAATGGTTAAGCACTCAGATGCTAACTGAAAGGTTGACGGTTTGAGTCCAACCATAGGTGCCTGGGAAGAAAGTCCTGGTGATATACTTCCAAAAGATAAGCCATCGAAAACCCTATGGAGCACAGTTCTACCCTGACACACTTGGGATTGTGTGAGTCGGAATTGATTCGACAGCGACTGATTTTTTTTTTTTAATTGTTAAGATGGGTTTTTAGATTTTTTAAAGGGATATTTTTTTTTTTTTAAAGGCAGAATAAGAGACAGAATAAAGCCTAAACTATTTACTGTCTGACCCTCTACAGAAAAAGTTTGCCAACCTCTGATCTATATGGTTCAATGGAAAAGGCCAAGAGATCTGCAGGCTAGATTTGGCTTCACCAATCCCGTCATGTGACTGTGTTGAAGCCTCTCTAAAAAGAAATGGTAAAGTGGTACTATTTATCCAGCTTGTGACCCAGGCTTGTTCTAAGGACCAAATAAGATGATATGTGTCAAATATGCTGGAAATGACTGAGATATACATATATTAAAGGATGCTTCCCATACCTTAGAATTATATAATACCATTAATGTGTCCCTGGGTGGTGCAAACAGTTAAGCACTAGACTGCTAACCTAAAGGCTGTCAGTTCAAGTCTACCCAGAGGTACCTCAGACAAAAGGCTTGGTGATCTACTTCTGAAAAATCAGCTGTTGAAAACCCTATGGAGCACAGTTCTACTCTGACATACATGGGGTCGCGATGAGTCAGCGTCAAATCCAAGGCAACTGGTTTGGTTTAATACTCTTAGCACCTAGGTATAAAACCAGTTAACCTAGTCTGGAGAAAAAGCCTCACAGCTAAATCACTTGTTGCAGTAGAAATAATGAATAATAAAATAGCCATTTTTGTTTGAGAGCTTGATATGGGCCAGTCTCTATATTCAGCACTTTAGTTATATCTTATTTTATCTTCACAGCACATCTATGGGGCAAGTATTGTTAGTTTTCCCATTTTACAGATGAGAAAAATGAGGGCCAGAGAAGTTAAATAATTTTCTCAAAATCACACATCCAATTGTGTAGCTGGCAGAGAAAGAATTTAAGCCTACAGAGTCTGAATCCAGAGCCTGTGCATTTAAGTACGGCATATTTTTCCACATCCCAAAAATATGCGTTGATTCAGGGTAACGCCATCTGGAAGCCAGAAGCCACAGTGGCTCTGAATGTGGACATTATTAGACCTGTTAACATGTGCCCTGAGAGAGGCTTGTTTCCCACCCAGGCCAGGTGGCATCTAATGGACTCGCAGAAACAGAGGCAGGGATGATGGGAGGACAAGGAGCCTTTTGATGAACTGTGAGATCAGAAAGGTAGTGTTGTGAAGACTGATAGAATCTGTCTTGAGAAACTAATAATTTCAGTCAGGATGTGCTGGAGGAAGAAAAGGTTGCCCGGAACAGACATGAGTAAAATTGTAAGACTCAGAGGCAGCTGAGGAAGTTGGCTGAGAGCTGTATATAGAAAAAAAAGAGAGAAAGAGAAAGGGCAAATGCATGGGAAATTCTGTGAATGGGACACCAAGGGGGCATTTTCACATGGGATGTTAAGGCTTTGACATCTAGATAAGATCTGGTCTGCAAAACCAGGCTACTCTAGGAATAGAGGAGCCCAGAGAAACGGCTACGGTCTGAGTAGTCAGAAAAGAAGCCAAAGAGAGAGAGAGAGACTTGGAGAAGAGAAACTGATAGATTTGAAAACTGATTCTGGTCAGAAGCCAAGGGCTAGAATGATAACTCTCAGTCCAAAGGGCAATAAGATTCTAGAGAAGAAAAACTCGTGTCTTTTGTGTCAGTTTAGAACGACTGAGAACCAGACTCATGTGGACAACTATTTCTAATTGTGTGTGTCAGAGACTAGCCGTCCATTACTAGCTGTGTCCACTCCCTCTACCCCAGTCAAATGTTCTCACCCTCTGCTGAATGGTATTTTTGTATTTTATGGGGCATGGGGTTTCACTCTCTCCTTAGTGGTCTCAGGAGTTCCTCATTTGTATTGGTTCTCAATCTTTGTGAACATTAGAATCACCAGTGGGTCTTTTCCTCTTCCTTAAAAAAATATTTTATTTATTTTTAAAATAGATACATATACACTTGGTACAAAATTTTAAAGGTACAAAATGCTATGAAAATCAAGTCTCCCTCCTACCCCTGTTCCCAGTCACCTGTTTCCCTCCCCAAAAGCAACCATTGTCCCTAATTTATTATGAGATGACTTATGTGTATGTACTGATACATAATACAAAATGTAGCACACTCTACACGTTGTCCTACTCTTTAGTTTTTTTTTTTTTTTTACTTAATAAATCTTAGAGATGGTTCCACGTCAGTCCACACAGACTTCCTTTCTTTTTAAAAGATGCAGAGTAGTCATTGTATGGATGTACTGCCGTTTTAAAAATCAGAACTTTATTTGGATATGTGGGTGGTTTCTAGTTATTGCTATTATAAACATTGCTGCACTTTGTATCTTGGAAGTCTCACGTTACACAGTATGCACATTATCTGTAGAGGAAATTCCTAGAAGTGAAATTACTAGGTCAAAGGGCATAAGCTTTTTAAATTCTGAAAGTTATTGCCAAATTGTACAAATTACACTCCCTTTAGCAAAGTAAAAGGAGCCCTGGTGATGCAATGGTTAAGCACTTGACAGGAGAATCATGCGGCAGTCTGCTTCTGGAAAGATTTACAGCCTTGACTGAGGGCTGGGGACCATGGTCTCGGGGGACGTCTAGATCAATTGGCATAACATAGTTTATAAAGAAAATGTTCTACATCCTACTTTGGTGAGTAGCGTCTGGGGTCTTAAAAGCTTGTGAGTGGCCACCTAAGATACTCCACTGGTCTCCCCCCATCTGCAGCAAGGGAGAATGAAGAAAACCAAAGGCCTAAGGGAAAGATAAGTCCAAAGGACTAATGGACCACAACTACCACAGCCTCCACCAGACTGAGTCCAGTACAACTAGATGGTGCCTACCTACCACCACCGACTGCTCTGAGAGGAATCACAGTAGAGGGTCCTGGACAGAGCTGGAGAAAAATGTAGAACAAAATTCTAACTCATGAAAAAAAGACCAGACTTACTGGTCTGACAGAGACTGGAGAAACCCCGAGAGAATGGCCCCAGATACCCTTTTAACTCAGTATTGAAGTCACTCCTGAAGTTCACCCTTCAGTCAAGATGAGACAGGCCCATAAAACAAAACAAGACTCAATGGGCACACCAGCCCAGGGGCAAGGATAAGAAGGCAGGAGGGGACAGGAAAGCTGGTAATGGGGAATCCAAGGTCAAGAAGAGGAGAGTGTTGACATGTTGTGGGGTTGGCAACCAATTTCACAAAACAATGTGTATTAATTGTTTAATGAGAAACTAATTTGCTCTGTAAACCTTCATCTAAAGCACAATAAAAAAATTTTTTTTTTTAAATTTACAGCCTTGGAAGCCTTATGGGGCAGTTCTACTCTGTCCTATAGGATCGCTATGAGTCACAGTTGACTCAATGGCAATGAGTTTGGCTTTGGGTTTTGGCAAAGTAGGGGAGAAACTGTTTACCTGTGGGACTTATTAAAAAAAATGCATGGAAGCCCTGGCCCCACCTCACAATCTCTAGGGGTGGGGCCTGGGCATGGTATTATCTCAGAAATGGGCCAGAAGTCAGAAACTCTCCTGAGTTTCTTTGCCCTTCAGTCTCCTCCTCCCCTCAGGGATTGCCACGGCGCGGCAGACCTACTTCAGGGGCCTGGCACTTAGTGGGCACTTAATAAATATATGAGAGAGGAAGAAAAGGGGAAAAGGTCACCTATGAGGTTTAATTTAAAAAACCCTGAGGATTTCGCCCACCAAATACTCCTCGCCTTCTACCCCGACATTCTCCCTGTCAGTTCAGTGGTCCTTTTAGCACACTGATCTGTCTCCTCTCTGAAATGGGCATCAATCATTTATTCATTCAACAAATGTTCATTAAGCACCTACTGTGTGCCACGTGGAACCCTGGTGGTGCAGTGGTTAAGAGCTGCGGCTGCTAACCAAAAGGTCGGCTGTTCGAAGCCACCAGCCGCTCCTTGGAAACCCTATTGGGGCAGTTCTACTATGTCCTATAGGGTCGCTATGAGTCGGAATCAACTCCACCGCAACGAGTTTAGGTTTGGTTTTTTGGTATGTACCACATACAGTTCTAGTTGCTGGGAATGTAGCTGGAAACAGAATACAGTTATGATCAGCATAATGTCAGTTCTGGCAATATCCGACCACATACATGTCTGGGGTTGGGCGCTCGCCCTTGGGAGGATGCCCACAGACGAACTCAGCAGCGAGCCCGCCCTGCTGCATCCACCCTCGGGAACAGGCGCCCCTGCCGCTGGGAGGAGTGAGTGCCGGATCCTGCTCCTGAACGCCCAAGGTCAGCAGGAATCTCTGGGGCACAGCGAGGGGGTAGAGGTGGGCATTGAGTCGCTGCCTGGCCTTCGCCCAGAGCCTCTCCTGCTGCCTGGGGCCCGTGCTGGGAGCCTCAAGGGGCTACAGGGCCATCCACTGGGCAGGACCAGGCCAAGTGCCCCCTGAGGCATCTACAGCGGGCGCTTCCCTGCCCGCACGCGGCGCACAGTAGACCCTGGGCTCGTGTGCCGGGAGCGTCGTGCCCCGAGACCCAGGTGTTCACACAACATCCAAATCACATATTTCACAGAACATATCGTAGACATTAAGTGATGCATGACTGTGGTGAAAAAAATTACGCCCTCATGAAGTTTATATTCTTGAGGGAGAGGGGAAAAGAGAAAACAAGTAGTATGTATTATGGTGGTAACAGCTAGAGAGGAAGACAGCAGAGAATGGAGCTAGGGAGTAGGGGGAGAGTGGTGCAAAAACTTGAGAGACACTGACCAGGGAGATCTCCCTGAGAAGGTGACAGCTGAGTACAGACCTGAAGGAGGAAGGAAGCAAGCTATGTATATATCTAGGAAGAGTGTTCTAAGAAGAGGGAATAAAAACCAAACCCATTGCCGTCGAGTCAATTCCGACTCATAGCGGTCCTATAGGACATAGTAAAACTGTCCCACAGGGTTTCCAAGGAGCGGCAGGTGGATTCAAACTGCTGACTTATGAGTAGCAGCCATAGTTCTTAATCACTGTGCCACCGGGGCACCCAAGTACAAAGCCCCTGAGGTGGGCCTTTGGTTTCTTGTATGATTGTTTTCTCTCCTGAGCTGGATTGCAAGCAACTGGAAGGTAGGAATAATGCTTTAGAAATAATTTTGATTGACTTTTAGAAAGTATAGTATTTTACTGTACCTATTGAATTATGTGTCATTTGTAGGTATCACTCATTGTAAAAAAATTCTTAATTGAGACTATGCCTTTTTGTATCCCTCAGAAGGGGGATGCACAGCACAGAGGTGGACACATAGTATTGTTATTTGGTGCTGTTGAGTCAATTCCCAGTCACAGTGACCCCATGTGACGGAGTAGAACTACCCCATAGGGTTTTTTGGCTATATTCTTTACGGAAACAGATTGCCAGGTTTTTCCCCTGCAGAGTCGCAATGTGAGTTCGAACCACCAACATTTTCATTAGCAGCCAAGTGCTTAACTGTTGCGTGTCCTGGGTTCCTTGGACACATAAGTAGGGTTCAATAATTATTGGCTGTTTTTCAGTGTTTGATAGTGACATGTTTAAAATATTTTTGTTTTTTTAACAATTACTAATCCTACAGCTTTCCTGAGACAGTCTGTTTATTATCATCTGAGGGGCTATTTGTTCCTTTTCAGACTAGTTTTTACCTGTAGAATTCCTGCCATAGGGTGAACCTCAAATTTCAAGTTCTGTGAAGTGAACACTCTCCTTATCTTTTTTCTTTTCTTTTTTTTTTAAATTATTATTGTACTTTAGATGAAGGGTTACAGAAAAAACTAGCTTCTCATTAAATAATTAGTACACATATTGTTTTGTGACATTGGTTAACAACCCCACAACATGTCAACACTCTCCCTTCTCGACCTTGGGATCCCCATTACCAGCTTTCCTGTCCCCTCCTGCCTTCTCATCGTTGCCCCTGGGCTAGTGTGCCCATTTAGTCTCATTTTGTTTTATGGTCCTGTCTAATCTTTGGCTGAAAGGTGAACCTCAGGAGCAACTTCATTATTGAACTAAAAGGGTGTCTGGGGGCCATACTCTTGAGGTTTCTCCAGTCTCTGTCAGACCAGTAAGTCTGGTCTTTTTTTTTGTGAGGTACAATTTTGTTGTACATTTTTCTCCAGCTCTGTCCAGGACCCTCTATTGTGATCCCTGTCAGAGCAGTCAGTGGTGGTAGCCAGGTACCATCTAGTTGTACTGGACTCAGTCTGGTGGAGGCTGTGGTAGTTGTGGTCCATTAGTCCCTTGGACTAATCTTTCCCTTGTGTCTTTGGTTTTCTTCATTCTCCCTTGCTCCTGACAGGGTGAGACTAATGGAGTATCTTAGATGGCCACTCACAAGCTTTTAAGACCCCAGATGCTACTCACCAAAGTAGAATGTAGAACATTTTCTTTATAAACTATGTTATGCCAACTGAGCTAGATGTTCCCCAAGACCACGGTCCCCATAGATCTCAGCCCAGTAATTCAGTCCCTCAGGGAGTTTGGATATGTCTATGCAGCTTCCATGACCTTGCCTTGGACAAGTTGTGCTGGCTTCCCCAATACTGTGTACTGTCTTACCCTTCACCAGTCTTTTTTTCTTTTTTTTATTAGCTTCCTTTGAACCCCTGAAGACCCCTCAGCTAAAAGAGTAGAATTTTCAAGTGATTTTTTTTTTTTTGGTAGGGTAGCACTTCTAAGGCTTTTAGATTCAAAAACCTGGGGAGAATGTAAATGGTTGTACATTTCAGTGCAGGCAATGAAAATGAATCACATGACAAGAAATAGCCGACAGAATTTAGTCCTCATGTGAGTTGGCTTACCTTTTATGTCTTTGCCCTCTCACTCAGCTGTGGGCCCACAGAAGCATGCAGATTACACAACGCTCAGCCAGCTCTTCAGAAAATACTTTTGTTCCATGACCAGCTGAAGAGCATGTTGCACTGCATATCCAATTTCATAGCTGTAAAAAAATTGTGAGAAAGGAGAACAATGGTGAGCATTTTTAAATAATAAAAAGCTGAAATATATGTGTTTTTAGTAAATTCTTGTTCATTTAGGTGATGGGTCTCTTTTCCGTAGAACCAAGAGGCAAGGGATACATGCAGCCTAGAAAGGAGACAGACAGAGGGATAGAGGGACGGGAAGGGTGAGGGCAAGCCAGTAATTAGAAGCAGAAGTGCCAGGGAACAGCATAAGCATTGTTGTACCACAGGTGGATACATTTGATACCAAATAGGGAGAAGAGAAGTGCTAAGGGTGTTGGCAGGGAGTAGAGAAACAAGTTGAAGATAAATTTGGTAGCAAACCGTTGGCTTCCCCTCTGCTCTGAGGTGGCGCATTTTAAAATGCATGTTCTCATGTTCCTGTTGGCTTGGGCGCAGGGCTCAAAAAGAAGATGAATCCATATTTTTCAGATCTTGTCTTAGAACAAAATTTATGTACACTATGACTTTAGGCATAGTAAACCCATTGCCATTCAGTCAATTCCAACTGTTAGGGACCCTAGGCACAGTAAGCCCTAACTAAATGTTTGTGGTTGAAATTCTACATGGATCTAAAATAGGAATTTAAAAAGCCACACTTCACTGCACCCACCCCCGCCCCTTCTCTCTCGCTGATATTTGAAGTACAAGGCCTTGAAGTACATGTACTTGGCCTTGCATAGAATAAGCCTCTGATTTTTTGTTTTTGTTTTTGTTTTTCTTCTTTTCCTTTCACTCCCTCACTCTAGTACACCTGCTCTGGAGCTCCAGTCCCTTGAATGCTGCCTTTTCCTCTGTCTACCTTTTTCCTTCTCCTGCGTCTAGACTTCCTGGGGCATCATCTCCAGCAATCTAATGATAAGGGGAACGGAGTTTTCTTTCTCATTCTGTTACGTTAATTAACTGTTCTATTTTTATAGATAAAGGCAATATTGCCTGGATTGTGGTCTAAAGGCTCTGTGGGCTAAAGGGGAGCTTAGCTGCCTTGCAGTTAAGCTACTACATCACAAACCACAGGCATAGCGCCCAGAAGGAATTAAGTCCTCTAAATTAAGTCCTCTAAACTTAAAGTTGTTAGGTAAAAAATGTCACCATGACCTTTTTCCAGTATTTTTTTAAATTTGGACTTTATTTTTTGTTTGTTTTTTAAAACTTTCATTTATTTTTTTGATTAGGTAATAGTCACATGGAGCAATATTTTAAAAGTTCAAAAACGAAAACTCTCAACCCTACCCCCAGCTTAGTTCTATCCTCAAAGGAAACCAATGTACCAATGTCTTATGCATCCTTCTACATATGTTTTATACATATATAAGCAGATACACACACAAAAACATACACCCATACTCCTCCCTCCTTTTTTTTTTTTTTTCCATACAAAATAGCAGCATAGTATATACATTGTTCTACATCTTGCTTTTTTTTAGTCACCTGGCAATCTATCTTGGAGCTCACTCCATATGGTTGTGTTGCTGTTGTTGTTAGGTGCCATTGAGTCAATTCTGTCTCATAGTGACTGCATGTGACAGAGTAGGACTGCCCCATGGGGTTTTCTTGGCTATAATCTTTACAGAAGCAAATCACCAGGTCTTTCTCCCACAGAGTCTCTGGTTGCATTTGAACTGCCAACCTTCTGGTTCTCAGCTGAGTGCTTAACTGTTGCACCACCAAAACCAAACCAAATCAAACCTGTTGTTTTCGAGTCGATTCAGACTCATAGCAACCCTATAGGACAGAGTAGAACTGCCCCATACGGTTTCCAAGGAGCAACTGGTGGATTCAAACTGCTGGTTAGCAGCTGAGCTCTTAATCAGTGTGCCACCAGGGCTCTACTGCACCACCAGGGCTCCTTAATGAGTTACTAAAATTTCTTTCATTGTGGATTCCAAACACACATAAAACAGCTCACATAATGATAATTTCTCTTTCCTCATTTCTTGGTAGTTGATTTTCATCTGTGTTTTCCACTTGCTGGTAAATGATGTCTACCACAGGATGGCCCAGTCACATTCTTTGAATCACCTTTCAGATAAAATATAATCCTAATAAGCATTAGTGCTTTTGCCTGGAGGATAAGCGAACAACTTAATGTGATTGGGGCTCCGTAAGCACATTTGTTTCACACTACTGTTAGTTTAAGCCACATCCTGAAAGAGGTCCCTTAAGGTCATATAAAGAGGGCACTCTTAAGAAATGATCTCTCTTCTAAGGCTGTGGCATGTTTTCTCTTGTTTCAGAAACTAGAATGAACCGAAGCATTCCTGTGGAGGTTGATGAATCAGAACCATACCCAAGCCAGTTGCTGAAAGCAATCCCAGAATATTCCTTGGAACAGGACTCAGAACCACCTGCTCCAAATATAAGGAACATGGCACCCACCAGCTTGTCTGCCCTCCAAACCCCTTACTGTTCCTCAGGAGACTTTACTTGGGCTCACCCACCCCTGAAACTTGCAAATCACCAGTGGCCTGTGTCTGAGCAGGCCACCTGCCTGCGCAATAAAGTCCTGGAGGAGAGTGAAGACAGCTTCTGTAGGAGACACCCAGACCCGGGCAAAGATTTTCCCTTGGGCCCCTCTGCAGCCAGTGAGCCTGAGTCTGAGTCTGTGGTTGGACCCCTCCTCCCAGAGCATCAGTTTTCATTTACGGAAAAACGTAATCAATGGCTGGGATCTCAGCTTTCAGCAGCTTCTCCTGACACTGGCCATAACTCAGACAAATCAGACCAAAGTTCGCCTAATGCCTCCGCGGACTCCTCAGGCAGTAGCCAAGAGACGTTGCAAAGACCCCGGCCCCACAGGAACCCAGGAGCCCCAGATCTGCCTACTATAGACACTGGGTATGACTCTCAGCCCCAGGATGTCCTGGGCATCAGGCAGCTGGAAAGACCTCTGCCCCTCACCTCCGTGTGTTACCCCCAGGACCTCCCCAGACCTCTCAGATCCAGAGAGTTCCATCAGTTTGAACCTCAGAGGTATCCAGCGTGTGCACAGATGCTGCCTCCCAACCCTTCCCCACATGCTCAGTGGAACTATTATTACCATTGTCCTGGGGGTCCCGACCACCAGGTGCCATGTAAGTGACCTCTACTTCCTTGGACATTCTGGGCTGGGTAACTGAGTAAACAATGGCCTTGCGTCAGGATGCAGAGATGGCATTCTGTTTCTCATAGGCACTTTCCATATGGGGTTAGATTTGCAAAGGGTCTTGTTGTTAGGTGCTGTCCACTTCATCTCATAGCAACCCCATGTGGCAGAGTACAACTGCCTCATCAGGTTTTCTAAGCTGTAATCTTTACAGGGGAGCCCTGGTGACACAGTGGTTACGAGCTCAGCTGCTAACCAAAAGGTTAGCAGTTTGAATCCACCAGCCGCTCCTTGGAAACACTATGGGGCAGTTCTCCTCTGTCCTATAGAATCGCTATGAGTTAGAATCGGCTCAGCGGCAACAGGTTTAATCTTTATGGGAGCAGATCATCAGGTCTTTCTTCCGCAGAGCTGCTGGATGGGTTAGAACCACTAACCTTTTGGTTAACAGCTGAGTGCTTAACTGTTGTGTCACAAAGGGTCTTAGAGGAATGCTTTGCCTTAGCTCAAAGTCTGTCCCACTTGGAACCTCTTTCTCTAGGGACCCTTAAGGACAAAACAGAGTCTTCTGTTTGAGTTAGTTTAGCTGAAACCTGCTTAGAGGCAGGGAAATGATCCAAATAACCTCTAGAAAACTTGTTAATTGTCCTAATTCTTGGGCATCTGGATTCTTCTTTCTCTGCATTCTTCTTCTCCATCTTAACAGGAAGATGGGCTTTCAGTCAAAAAGTCAGAAGGTGCCCAGAGTGTCACTGAGACTCTGGATTCATGCTGTTACATGAAGATCAAGTTGCTCCTGTGATTTTGTTGCTTAAACCCCTTCCGAGACTTGCGTTCTCCACATCTACCCTGCATTCCAGCCGCACCATATGGCTGGTAGTCCCCCAAACTTGTTAAGCTGTTTCACATCTTGATACAATTGCCTATGCTATTTTCTCTATCCAAGATGTTCTTCCCCTTCTTGTCCATCTATCCCAGTTCTGTACGTTTTTTAATAGCTTTATTGAGCTCTAATTTACATACCATGAAATTCACCCTTTACCTGTTTTAAGTGTATAATTCAATGAATTTTACTATATTTACAGAGTTGTACAATCATCACCAGATAATCTTTTAAGACTTATCTCAAGTGTCCCTCTGGAAACCTCCTCAGACCTCTGGAAACCTCCTCAGACCACTGTCTCCTTGAGGCCTTCTGTCTCCCTTGTGCTCTGTCTCAGCACCTAATACTAGTATGGCATTTGCTCATGGACTTGTCTATCCCTCATTTCTGACTTGCTTTTGCACGTCAGTGTGTCTTTTTTTTTTTTTTAAGTAATATTCTCTTTTTATTTGAAATCTTTACTCCTGTTCCTGCATTTGCTAGTTTCCATGTACTATTTGCCATTGTTGTTAGGTGTTGTCAAGTTGATTTCAACTCATAGTGACCCCATGTGACAAGAGTAGAACTCCTCAATGGTGTCTTCTTAATCGATGATGCCCCAGCACTTATCACAGTGTCTGACATGGTACTAGACTCAGAAAATTATTTCTGAATGAATGAATGAACAATATGTGTCAGTGTGGTAAGAATATCTGAAAGTCTTAGAGATGAAAGGTCCATTATAACTATTAATGTTAAATTTTGCTGAAGCCATTGGAAAATAATAATGGGTTTTTCAGATGAAACACAGAGTTGTGAGATGTGATATTTTTCTTAGCGAGTTAAGTATTGTACAAAAAGCAGTTCAAATGGTGTAAGAAGAATCTGAACAAAGGCCTGATGCCCAGCCTTTAAAATAAATTATACAAATGATCACAAAGGCTGTAATCAACCGCAATTTATGTATGTGTACATAATACACTCAGTATAAAGCTTCCAAGGAACCCTGATAGCTTGATGGGTTGGCCGTTTGAACCCACTCAGCGGCTTTTGGGAAGAAAGACCTGGCAATCTGCTCCCACAAAGATTACAGCCAAGAAAACCCTATGCAGGTAGTTCTACTTGGTCACATGGGGTTGCTGTGAGTCAAAAATCAACTCGACAGCACCCAACAACAACAACATAAAGCTTCCTAAAGTGAATGGAGCAATTCATAATTTTTAAAAAAGGAAGGTAGAAAAATTTAATTCAGAAGATGCTTGGAAGAAACAAATAAAGATGACTGAGCCAGAAGCTGGGGAAGCAGCAGGGCTTGGGGAGAGGAGGAGAAAGAGCCCCTGAGGACTAACACTAGACCTAGGGTGGTGGATGTTGGGAAATCACCTGATTGGATGCATGGACTCACTGCTGCTCCAAGTGCCCAGTAACAGGAAGGGTGTGGCTGGTAGAGTTCCTTAAATATGAATCAGTGAGGACTGAACAAGGGCAAGTCCAAGGCTGTGTTTATTTCTCAGTGATTTCCAGGTTGAAAGGAATAATTCTGTGAGAATAATACCATAAACTATTTTTTAACAATGAGTTGGAATGGACTTGACAGCAGTGGGTTTGGTTTTTGGTTTCAGCATTTAAAAATTATTTTTCTGATCATAAAAGTAATACTTATTCACCCCAAAAATTGAAATATGCCAAAAGATTCAAAAAAGAAAGGAAAAAGTATCTGTATTTCTAATACCCAAATATAATTCCTTATTAGGGTTTTGGCATATTCTGGTGTTTTTTTCTTTGCATCTATATTTAATATAAAATTAAAATACTTTCCAATGTTGGCCCATGAACTTCTTGCAGTACCATTTTAAAATGCCTCATAGTATTTTTTCTGAAGGATCTACCAAATTGTTTGTAACCTATTCTCTATTGTTGGACATTTTAAACAGTTTCCGGTTTTTTGTTTCAATTAGCAGTGCTATGACACATATCACACACGTAAGTTTTTATCTGCATTACTGATGAAGGCTTTAGATTAATGTGTAGAAGTGTGACTACTTAGTCAGAGCTTTGTGATACTAAGCCTCAGATAGTTGCTCCTACTAACAGGAGAAAGCCTGATCATGATAGACAAAGAAAGCATTGACTCAATATTACAATTTGAGGGTCCCAGGAAGATCTTCCCATTTCAAAATATTTTCCCTGTTGAAGCTGAAATGGCACCATGAGCAATCCATTCTTTGGAGGTAAGCTTTGTCAGCTCTACGCAGGCACCTTTCAAATTCAAACAGCTTCCCTAATACCTCATGACCTGCTTTCTTTCATGAGATTGCCTTCCTTCTCTGTACGTGTTATGTCCTATTGACGGAGGGGAGGAGGGAGAGCCCTAGGACCCTTGGAGTGAAGAGAGGTGATGAAAGGCACTAGGAGAGAACTTGGGCAGGAGAAGGGAATAATTCACAGAAGCAGCCAATAAGCATATGAAATCAAGCTTAACATTACTAAATTTAAGAAATACAAATTTTAAAAAGACATCTTTTTCCTTGTTGGGTGCCATCAAGTTGATTCCAATGCATAGCAACCACACGTGACAGAGTAGAACTGTCCCATAGAGTCTTCTTGGCAGTAATCTTTATGGAAGCAGATCACCAGGCCTTTCTCCCGTGGAGCTGCTGGGTGGGTTTGAACACCCAACCTTTTGATTAGCAGTCACACACTTAACACGTGTACCACCAGGGCTCTTATTAACCAACCAAACTTGTTGCCATCAAGTCAATTTCGACTGACAGCAACCCTATAGGACAGAGTAGAACTGCCCTACAGGGTTTCCAAGAAGCGGCTGGTGGATTCCAACTGCCAACCTTTTGGTTAGCAGCTGAGCTCTTAACCACTGCACCACCAGGGCTCTTATTAGACGTGCGAAAAATCAAACTCTCACCCCAGAAAGCATGGCTCCTGGATTCTCTATCAGCCCAGAACTAAAACAATTTCCGAGGCCAACTCCAGACAGGGATTGGACTGGACTGAGGGACATAAAGTGATACTTGTGAGGAGTGTGCCTCTTAGCTCAAGTAGATACAAGAGACTAAACAGGCAGCTTCTGTCCGGAGATGAGATGGGAAGGCAGAGAGGGCTAGGAGCTGGTTGAATGGACATGGAGAATCAGGAGTGGAAAGGAGGAGTGTGCTGTCACAGAATGGGGTGAGCAATTAGGGTCACATAACAATGTATGTATAAAATTTTGTATGGGAGACTAACTTGAAATGTAAATTTCATTTAAACTACACCAATTAAAAAAAAAAAAAGAAACTCTCAGACAACATTGACTGTTAGTGTGTGGTTATGGGGAAATGAAACACTCCCAGGCACTCTTGGTAGGAGTGTAAACTGATACAATTTTCTAGAAGGCAGTGTCACTATCAAAATTTTAAATGTGCTTCCTCTTTGACACAGCAGTTTCACTTGTAGGAATCTATCCAATAGGAACATTCAACGAGCATATAAAAACACATAAACAAGGATGTTTATTAAAGCATTGTTTGAGTAAAAACGGAAACAAGTAAAATGTCTATCAATAAGAGGATAGATAAGTAAATTGTGATTTATTTATACAATGGACTATTAGGCTATGAGTCAGAATCAAGTCGACGGCCATGGGTTTGGTTTGTTGTTTGTTTTTTTAATTAGGCTCCCATTGGATAGAATAAAGTACACATTCTAACATAAAAAGATTAAGTGGAAAAGCAGAATGTACTGTTAATCTCATCTGTGTTTATTTTTTAAAAACTATATATGTTTGTATATACATTAAAAAGTCTATAAGGATTACCCCAACTGTCAACAGTGATCATGGTGGGGGGGGAGGTGGGGGGCAGAAGAGGGGAAGGAAGATTGAGAAAAGAGGAAGAGATTTTCCTTCTAACTTTATATACTTTTGTTAAGTATATATAAAAATATATTTGCTACAGCAAACATGTAATACTTTTATAATTAAAAAAAAAATTACAGTTAAAAAAAATAGTAAAGGGAAGAGAGAGTGCACGAAAGGCAGGATCACCCTGTGGGTGTGCCTTGGCCCTGGCTCCCAAGGGCATCAAGGAAAAGGGTCAGGGTTTTACCTGTTTTGTCAGGGAAGTCGGATGCTTATGGCTTTTCTGCAGGGCACTGCAACCTCAGAATATTTATGAGGACTCCAGCAGCAATGCCTCTCATGAAGGTTGCTGTGAGGATTAAATGAGATAATTTATTAAAGGCGCTGGGAAAGTTGCTGGCTTGTAGTAAACCCTCGATAACTAGCAGCCCTTAGTATATTATTGTTATGATTTAAATGGCGCCTGCAGCCCAGCCCTGCAGAGTTCCCCTCTGCTTCCACATCCCTCTCGCTGGCACAGATTTTAAACATTCAGGGCAGATGTACAAATGCTTAGTTTCATGTCAGAGCTGTAACTGCACTTAATTACCAACAAAATCTCTTCAAAAGAGCCGTTCACCTACAGGATGCTCTAGCAGTTGGAAACCATGGCTACATGGTTCTGCCTGGCTTTAGAAGAGCATTACTTTTTTACCCATTAATGAAAATATAAATAAATAATGACCACCATGCAAATGGCATATCTTAAGCTTTTTGCGAGATAAAGCAAAAATGCCTATATTCCCTTCTCACCTCTCTCCCTGGTGAAGTCTGCCTGTTATAGTTTCAGAATCCAGGGCTCCTACTGAAGGCCACAAGAAAGGAGACTGTGGCTGTGCAATCAAATAAGACCCATGATGAAAATATATTGGAGAAAAAGAAGGAATTCAGTCTAGAGAGTCCTTATTGCTTTCTCTACCAAGGAGACTGAATAAAATAAAACTGTGGCCACATGCCTACAATTGCTTATATGGACCACCACCCCCCGAAAAAGAAAAAAAAAAAAAAGTTATTTTTATGTTGGAATATGCCTGCACAATTAAAAGTAAGAAAAAAATAAACCAGATGGAAGAAACGTTAAAGAAAGGAGTTGCCTTTCAGGAACCACAGCTGCTTACAGCTGTGGAAGTCCCTGTAACAATTTATGTTGGCCATTTAGTTTCCTGGCTAAACTGATTGTATTATATCATGATGTTTTTTGACAACTTGAAAATCAGATTTTATTTTCTTTCTCATAAACTGTTTTAATACCATTCTTAATAAGGAAGAAAAATGTTGAGCGTTTTGAGTGATAAACGGAAAACCTCGTTTAGGATTTGGTTTACATATTCCAAGTGTTTTTGTAAAAAGCCCAGTAACATGAAGACCATGTGTACCCAGGCCAAGAGGATCATAAGATTAACTAAAATCATACAGTACTGGGTGTCCATTTATGATTGTGTAAGGTTGCATTTTGGGTTTTTTTTGTTTGTTTGTTTTTTTAAAATTTTTTTTATTGTACTTTAGATGAAGGTTTATGGAACAAATAGTTTCTCATTAAATAGTACACATATTGTTTTATGACATTGGTTAACAACCCTACATGTCAACATTCTCCCTTCTAGACCTTGAGTTCCCTATTACCAGCTTCCCTGTTCCCTCCGGCCTTCTAGTCCTTGTCCCTGGGCTGTTGTACCCCATTAGTCTCATTTTGTTTTATAGGCCTGTCTAATCTTTGGCTGAAGGGTGAACCTCGGGAGTGACTTCATTACTGACCTAAAAGGGTGTCTGGGGGCCATGCTCTTGGGGTTTCTCCAGTCTCTCTCAGGCCAGTAAGTCTGATCTTTTTTTGTGAGTTAGAATTTTGTTCTACATTTTTTTCCAGCTATGTCCAGGACCCTCTATTGTGATCCCTGTCAGATCAGTCAGTGGTGGTAGCTGGGCACTGTCTAGTTGTACTGGACTCAGTCTGGTGGAGGCTGTGGTAGTTGTGGTCCATTAGTCCTTTGAACTAATCTTTCCCTTATATCTTGTTTTCTTCATTCTCCCTTGCTCCCGACAGGGTGAGACCAGTGGAATATCTTAGAGGACTGCTCACAGGCTTATAAGACCCCAGATGGTACTCACCAAAGTAGGAAGTAGAATATTTTCTTTATAAACTATGTTATGCCAATTAAGCTAGATGTTTCCCAAGATTATGGTCCCCACAGCCTTCAGCCCAGCAATTCAGTCTGTCAGGGAGTTTGGATGTGTCTATGGAGCTTCCATGACCTTTCCTTGTACAGGGTGTGCTGGCTTCTCCAGTATTGTGTTCTGTCTTATGCATTTTTGTTTTGTAATTAACACTGCCTCAGAATTGAGGAAAAAGTGCCATGCTAACAATTCAGTTGTCTATCACATCACCCACCTTCCATTCTACATCTCCTACAGAATAAAACCCTTTGATGGAATTTTAGGCACTGGGGACAAGCCAGTGGGGGAAGATATTTTTACTGAGTGATTCTTAAGTTTACCATGTAGGTGGCTGCTGACTTGTATGCCTCTCCTTCTCACACTAACTAGTGTGGGTTTGTGTTTAAAAACAGACACCCACAGACACAGATTTTCTCTCTCTCTCTTTCTGCCTTTATTTTGAGCTGCTCAAGGGAACTGTATCCTAGTTATCTTTGTTCACTAAGTGCCTAGCTCTAGAGGTTCAATAAATATTTGTTGAATGAATGAAAAAAAAAATCCTTTCTACTTACTAAGGAAAGGAGTGATCTGCAATCATGGGTAGAACCTCTGCAATGCCAAGCCCTGGAAAGGCCATCTCTAATTGTCTTACAAGAAGCCCTGGTGGTGCAACAGTTAATCACTCGGTTGCTAACCTTGAGAGAAAGACCTGGCGATCTTTTCATAAAGATTACAGCCTAGAAAACTCTACGGAGCAATTCCAGACTATCACATGGGGTCACTAATTGTTGAAATTAAGTTGATGGCCCCAAACAACAATTGTTTTACAGAGAAGAGAAGGGAACGAAGGAGGGTAATGGAATTTGGAAGCATAACCTTTTCATTCATTTATCAATTTATTCAACAAATATTTGCCAACTCCTGTGCTAGGCACTGGGTGTACAGTGGTGAATGCAACACATATGGTCCTTGTCTTCATGGAGTTCACAGTCTAGCAGGGAGACAAATAAGTCAAAATCAGCAGTCAAAATGAGACATTATAAACACTATGGAGGAAATAACCAGGTGTTGAAATGGACATTAATAGAGTGACCAGAGAAAGCCTCTTTGAGAAGTTGACACTTGAGCTGAAACCTAAAGGATGAGAAGGAGCCAGTCATGTGACAAACAGGTGGCAAGCATCCCAGAGTAATTGCAGAACAAGTGAGAAGGTCAAGGAAGCAAGGAGCTAGGTGTAGTTGAGGTACCAAAAACAAGCCAGCAGGGAAAGAGCAGGATGAGCAAGGAGTGATATGCTATGAAAACAAAGGCTGCACTGTCTATGGTAAGGAATTTTTTATTCTTACCAGCAAAGTTAAACTTCTTTTTTGTTGTTGTTAGCTGCCATTGAGTCTGCCCCCAACTCATGGTGACCCTGTGACCCTTATCAGAAGTAGATCAACAGACCTTTGTTCCTAGTCTGTCTTAGTCTTTCCTGAAACCTGTTCAGCATCATAGTAACTTGTAAGCCTCCACTGACAGACAGGTGGTGGCTGCTCATGAAGTTCATTGTCCAAGGATTGGGCCAGGGGCTCCCACCTGGAAGGCGAGAAGTCTACCATTGAACCACCAGCACTAAGCTTCTTTAGGAAAACAGAATATTGAACTCTATAATCCTGAATAAGGAACTTATTACTTGGCATGAAGCAAGTGCTCAGTAAATGTTAGTCATCATGTATACATGTATTGCCCAACTAAACTAGCAAACCCTTGTCATAATAGTGGAAAGGAACAATTAAACCTTGAGCACGGAAAAGATTTTTATTTACTTGAAAAATATAACTTTTATTTATCAAAAGAGTATTTTGAGTGATGGTCTGATATTCAATACTGTCTTTATTTTAAACGATCAAAGGACAGGATAGAGGACTATATTGTCAGTACCCTAATTTTAAAAATCATTTTCATGTTCACATAAACCAGTGTAACTTTTTAACACAGGTGGCTATCTCAGAAATGAAAGTTGCAGCTAATCAAACACTTAGCCACATGCCTTAGCGATTTTAATGATATGATTTGTTGCTATGAGACAAAAACATGTTGTGTGAGAAATAATGTTAAAAATCATATGACCTTGATTCAAAGGCTTTTGATTAACAGCACTAATATCTGCTTTCTGGAAAAAAAAAACAAACCCTATGATTAGAGCTTGGTAGTCTTTTTAAAGCAAATAAAACATTATTAGCTACTCATTAATGCGTATGGAAAGCAAAAATGGCTCTAAGCATTAAAAGCTTCACTTGAGTTAATTCAGTCCCTTTCTTGTAAAAGCTTTTCAAGGCCACTGGCAAAGTTTCTCTTCTTTTACCTTGTCTTTCTCCTTTCTCCTTTCTGGAAGGAGATGATGATAAAAACCCAAATGGACAGCAGATGAGAAGTAGACAGCCTAGAAGACCCAGAAACTAGCTAGCAGATTGTGCAATTCTAAATGACTTCTCTTTTTCTATGTGTGTTCAATAGGCTTTGTGACTATTCAACCTTCATTCATTCATTAAATATTTATTGAGCATCTACTATGTGCCAGCCCTGTGCTGGAGACATGGTAACAAACAGACAAGGTCCTATTTTCACAGAACTTATACTTTTATAGGGAAGGCAGACAATAAGTTGATAAATAAGCAAGTGTCATACTTACTTATACAAACATGTAAGTGCTATGAAGAAAGTAAAATAGGGGAATGGGATAAATTAACTGGGTGATGGGGTAGACCTCTTTGAAAAGGTGATATTTGAGATGAGACCTGAATGACAAGAAGTTGGTATGTAAAGATCTAGGGCAAAAACATCCTGAGCAGAGGGGGTGGCAAGTTTAGCATCCCTGATGTGGGGGCAGATTGGGGTGTTGAAGATAAAGAAAACGGCCGGGGTAGCTGGGTGTAGTGAGCTAGTGAGAGCATAGAAGGAGGTGAGATCAAGAAGGGCAGGGGACAAAAACTATCCCCTGAAATCTTCTTTGAACCAAAAAAAAAAAAGAAGTTTATCTTAGTAAGTAAAGTATGTCTGCCTTGAGCATTGTGCTCTTTTAAAGAATTATTTATGTGAGATCAAATAGACAACAGCAACTCAAAACGTTAGATGAGAAGCTTAGGGGGGCAATGAGTTTAAGTCAGTGGTGGTAGAACAATTTGGAGAAGGATAGCAAGAATGTTTGCACAACTTGAAGAATGTAATCAATATCACTGAGTTAGTTGTAAGCGTAGAAATTGTTGAAATGGTGTATGAGCATACTGTCAGCAAAATTTAAAAAAACAAGGAAGGCAAAGGTCTGATCATGCAATCATACAGGGTGGATTTTAAGTGCTGTGAGAAATCTCTGGAGGGTTGTATCTAGAGCTAAGGGTTGTAAATGTTGCACTCATGCAAAGCTCATGTAAAAGAAGGGCTGGTCCCTGCCTGGTGACCTGATGGCAGCTGGGAAGACAGAGCAGTAGTAGTGACCCGCTCTGTTGTCCTGAAACTCCAATTGGCAATCTGGACCCCCTGGATATCAGCCTAAGAAGGCTGTAAAAGAAAAAATCTGTGTGGTATATTTTGTCCTGGACCATAGTTGTTTCTGTATCTCCGTTTCCCAGAGCTGCCCTAGAGCAGGGGCTGGGATAGACCCAGGCAGATCCTTTTCTTCTCTTTCTCTTCCTCATGCCCCTAATATCCATCATGACCATGCCTAAGTAACTGCAGGGCAAGGTCTTGAGTCAGGGCCAGAAGACAACCTGGGTTGGAGGGGCATGGTCACTGTTACCAGGGGAAGCATGACAGGAAAGACCTGGCTGGTGTCAGAGGTCAAAGCAGTCAATAGATTGAATCCAGGGACTCTGACCAGGCTTGAGAGACAAGGTTGGGCACATTTCTGGAACCACCCAGCCAAGTTTCCTGATTCTCAACAGTGGAAACCTGGAGGTAGCCACACTAGTAAACGTGCCCATTGCTTGTCTTCTGTTCTATACCTGAGGCCATCATTAATTCCCCCGTTCCCCTGAAAGCTTCATTGGCTCCTGATTTTTTACCAAACTGAGAATATTATTTTATAATCAGAAAAAAGATTTAAAAGACCAATTTTTTCTTTTTTTTTTTTTTTTGAAAAAAAAAAAACAACTTTGGTGAAGGTTCCTTCCCGCCCTAACCGTTCATGCTGCCTAGATCACCCTACTTCTTACCTGGGCAGAGATGGCAGTGCTTGAATCACCAGGAGGTACTCATGGTTCACTTTATAGGGAGAGTGATTACCCACTTGGCTCTTTCTAGTCCCATTCTAAGCTGGACCCACCCTGAAAAGGGATCCCCACCCTTATCACTAAGATTTCCCAACACTTTAGCCCTTTCAGGCATGGGCAGCTCCCTCAAGGCCTTCGTCTCTCGCCCTCCTCTGTCCTTCAGTTCTCTTCTCTCACCTGGTCAGGCAGGCTCCCCTTCTTCACTTTAGACTCTGCTCCTCCTAGGCCTGACTGGGATCAAGTGCCTCCCAGTTTACACGTTCACATAAGTCACCACTAGCCCTGGCTTTGCTCTAAGACCTGGCCTCTTCTAACTTATCTGGCCTCAAGTTCATATAGAGTTGAGCAGGAGAGGACCAAGGAAGTTGCTGGTGGGTATAGCAACTGGTTCATTAGAATTGGCTGGCTGCTTTCCGGAAGGGTAAGCCAAGTTTTCATTTATTTACTTCTTCTGAAGAGGGAGTGGTATATGTGTGAGTGTGTGTGTGTGTCTGTGTCTGTGGGTGTGTCCACTTGGGGCAGGAAAAGAGAGAATAGTAAGTTTATATCTAATTTCTCCTAGCCTTGAGTTCTAGAAACCTGGAGAATTAGGGTAGGAATGGTGGTTTGAGAAAGGGTCTTCCTGGTTAGATTATCCTAAGTATCTTATTAAAATAGGGGGCTGTGTTAAGTTATACTTTGAGCTTTCCAATTAGAACACCAAACTCATAATTTTACATGTGTTCTTATTTAGGGAAAAAAAGTGGGGTTACCATGAGCCAGAATCGACTCCATTGGAAAATCAAGTAAATGATAGTGCAGAAATATGGCAAACATCATGGAGGTGGTAACTGATATCTGGAAACTTCAGTTGGTATCAAGACAAAAATTTGTACTCAGCTTACCTCCCCTTTCACAAAAAAACATCTAGGGTTGATCTTCCCTGTTCTCTTTATTGTCTTCATCTGCAGATGGCCACGACTACCCTCGAGCAGCCTACCAGCAAGTGATCCAGCCGGCTGTACCTGGGCAGCCCCTACCTGGAGCCACCATGAGAGGCCTTCATCCTGTGCAGAAGGTCATCCTGAATTATCCCAGCCCTCGGGACCAAGAAGAGAGGCCAGCACAAAGGGACTACTCCTCCCCAGGGCCCCCGAGGTATCAGTTAAGTATGGCAGGGCCAACTTTCAGATATTTTTAGATACTTTTTTTTTTTTTTCAGCTATACAAGTAAACATTTATTAACATCATTTTTAGCAAGCAGAACACAAAAGACTGTACAACCTGCTTGGTAAGCTCAATCAAATCCCAGTTCCGTGGTCTAGATACTTCATACCTTGCATAAAGGGTTCTCTTTAGGCAGATGCAACAATACCTTGAAGCTGTAATTGTTAACCTTATAGTCAGCATTAGGCAATTAGAATCCTCCAAAATCAATCTTGGACTTGACTTTAGCCCTAAGCATCTGAAAAAGGTATATGATGTAGAGCTTACTGGACCTTACACCTTGTCGATATGGGAGAAAATCCCCAAAATACTCCAGCCAATTCACATATATCAAATGTCACTAATTTCATCAATGAGAGCCCATTTCTGATAGCCCCTAGGACTACCAGAAATCGTTCTGAAGTCCTTAGATTAGCTGCTTTTGAAGTGTGGCCTTTTTGATTAAATGCTAGCTGAGCATCCCTGGAATGTAAATTCTCATTAACTAACATGTACTTAGATAAATTAGATTTTTAACAAAAAAAAACCTCTAAAATGGAAACTCCATGAAAGCAAGGATTTTTATGTTTTGTTCACTGTTGTCCCTAAAACACTCCCTGGCCCATACATAGTAAGCGCTCAAATATCTACTGAATGGGGAAATATCACACTGCACCTGCTGAAGTATTTAAGTAAGTTACAGACATAAAAATCAGGCTTTGGTCACAAGCATCTTTAAAATAACCACAATAAGAAAAAATAGTTCTGAAACACATTCTTATTTTAGGAAACTTAATGGTTTGAAAAGAAGAAAGAAGAGGCCTCCAGGTAAAAGAACACACAAGCTAGCTTTCCAATACTGGGTATTATCTACTTTCTATAAGTTTGTATCCATCAACCGTAACACATCTTTTTATAACCCAGTCCTCCTTAAATCTAAAAATTAAACTGGCACTTATAGCCAATACATTGTGGGCCAGCATTTTCTGTAAAGCTTTTTGTTATTTGTAATCTCCTAATGCATTTTAAGAACACTTTGTTCCTTCTCTCAAACTCCTTTCCTTGCTTTTGAGTATTTACTTTTGAATTTATAAATACTTCACCATATTTTTATTTTACCATATTATTTGCAGCCTATTAAACCTTGACCAATTCTTAAAATATTAAATATTAAAAGAATGACTATATTTACTGATGAATACACTAAACCCTTAAGTACAAATACTTTTACATTTAGCCCCTGTAAAGCCATCAGATGTTTGAAAAGTTTTTAAACATGAACAAAAAGGTCTAGTTTTAAGAATTTAGTTATAAATGAGTGAGATCACTCCCCATTTAATACAGTCCCGAAATGATAACAGAATGTGTAAAATGAAAAGAAAGTCCCTTAGGAGTCTGAAATTCTACTGCTGCACAATCTTGCCTGTCTTCTTTATTCAAGAAGTTTGTAGTCATTTTCAGAAGCCACTCCAGAAGCCAACTTCTTAATTTAGATATCAGGCAAACCAGTCAGGGCATAAAATACACGAAGAAAAACACCACCAGGTCGAAGAGGATGAAGAGCCAGACATCTAACCAGTAGGAGTGTTTTGGAATCATGTTTGACCCGGACTGAGGCTGCATATCTCGGTTCTGCTCCTGCCTCCCAGCCTCGCTCAAGCCTCGCCGCTCCCGGAGACCGTCCTCTCCAACTACAGCTTCCGCGCCCACCTCCATCTCACTCTCGCCGACCCACCGCAGTTCGAGCACCTGGAAAAGTCTGTCCACCTAGATACTTTTAATATGAAAAAGAATTATGCCTGTGCAACCAAGATGTCTCAGAACTCTTAGGGTTCCTGCCTAAGCTAGTTAACAAGTCACACAGTGGAACGCCCAATACAGACTCTTCAGGTCAGGAGGAAATTGGGGCTGGTTGACAAGAATCTCTTTAGCAGGATATATAAAGCCATTAGTGACTAGTCAAAACTCTCTTGAAGGAAAGACTCTTACAATGCTCTCTAAGTCACACCTCCTTCTTTTACTTTCAGATCACTTGGCCTTTTAGCTCATGAAATTGATTTTTATTTTTACTATGGCTGCCTTCCACTGTGAGGAAGTTATTTATATCCATCCACTAGTTTCTGTTGCTGTGTAAACTCATTTCTTACTTAAAATTTTTTAATTTAATTAATTTTCAATGGAAATTAAAAATAGCCTGTTATTTTCTTTTGTAATAAAAACATTCAGACGTGTTGAGCACCATTATTAAGTCACTCTCCTATGCCTTCTTACAGAAACGCATTTCTGGTTTTTCATGACTTCATTTCTCTAACCCTTTAATATTTTTCTCCTCATTGTTCTCTTTTGACTCTTCTTCAAATTTTCCTTTTCTCTTAGTTTATGGATCTAAAATAGACAGGAAAAATTTATGTAAGAGGGCCTTCCCGATTTATGACAAATTGGAAAGAGAATAGATGAAATGTTTGTTTTTGCTTAAGCACAACATTTATATCCCACTCAAATTAAAACTATGTTGTTCTTATAGAAAGAGATGAGTTATGAAGGTCCTATTAATGTGGATCTTTTAGAAATACAGAAAGTCGTAATTAGCTAAAAAAAATTTTAGTGAAAGAAAAAAAATCCACCTTATTAACAATGGCAGATAAAGCATATGCCTCCTCTCCCCTCTACTCAGAAGATTACAAGTATCATTCAGATCTTCTTTCCCAGACAGATCCTTTATTTTTTTAAAAAACAAAAATGTATGTCCTTTAAAATGGAATTAAATAAAGTGGATTTTATAGCAGGATAAATACTCTTGCAGTAAAAATATCTAAAATTCCAAGAAAACAAAGAAAATTTAAGCATCTTTATGAAATAAGTTTGGTATTGAACAGGGGAGGCAATAGTCCTTTTTTTAAAAAAATAAGCTTATTTTGAAATAATTTTAGATTTATAGAAGAGTTGCAAAGATAATACAGAGTAATTGGTTTTGTAATATCAATTCAAGCCGGTTAGGTTCTCCTTGGATTTATTTCAGCACTTTAGGATAATGAAAAATAAGTTCAGGTGATGAAGATAATTCTCCTTTTACTGATTATTTGAAAGAAAAATTTAATCCAGAAAGCCTACTCTGTCATTAATACCTATAATGTTGCTTTTATGTGGAAGTTTTTCATATTATCAGGACCTTGATATTTCTTTATCAAATGAGCAATCGTCTTTTATGACAACTAAGAAACTTTAAGTATAAAGGGATTTAATGTGAAAAGGAAATGGAACTGGATCCCTCTTAGATCAAAACATATTTTAAAATTTATAATATGAAACAACTTCACACAAAAAGTATCAAATATCCATGTTCCCACTACCTAGATTTTTAAAACATTAACATTGCTGCATTTGCTTCAGAATTTTTTTTAAAGAAATAAAACATTACAGATACAGTTTTAGTCCCCCTATCCAGTTAGAATTCAGCTACAGAAAACAGGAACAACCATACCTATTTCAAGCAGAAGGGGATTTAAGGTAGGGAATTAGGTGCTTACAAAGTTGTTGGTGGTTGGAGGGGCGAACTTTGGGCTGGGCTTCTAGGAATGATCCGAAAGCAACACCACAGAACAGGACAACCAAAGAAACTGCCTCTTCTACCTCAATCAGGAAGGTGGAGGACCAGAAAGCCACCACTTGGCCCTAGGCTACACTGCCATAGTACTATCCGGAATCAGGAAGCTGCCACCACTACAAGTGTTAGATCCAGAGCCCTCCTAAGCCTGCTAGATCTGCACTGGTAAAAAATGGATGCCATATGCCCTGCCCTTGACACTCATGAAGCTGGTAACAGGACACTGGGATGCTTCCTGAGGAAAACTCAGCACCTTGTGACTGTGCTTACCAAAGGAAACCACAGAAGGGGCAGAAGCATGACCTCTACTTCCCTTCTGCCTTCCAAATCTCACACAAGTGCATCTGATTTGCCCCCTCAGCAGACTGTTCCTGAGATACTGGCAGCCAAAGTAATAATGAAGACGCTATATAATAAACTGGTAGAAACTTTGTTAAAGGGTCTTGCAAATCATGTTTTCATTCATGTATTAACAACATAATACTTTTAAACTTGCATGGCCTTTTGTACCTTTGGATACATAATTAACTGTTATCTACCATTATCTGAATGCCTATAATGCCAACCTTGTACGTCACCCATTATACTACTTGTTTTGTTGGTGACCTTGTCTGTCCTGTGTATGAGACTTATTTTCCCAATTAGACAGTCCTTGAATAGAGAAATCAAATCCTGTTCCCTTCTTTTGACCCCTAGCACAGAGTCTTACATATGGCAGCCAGCTGAACTGCTTATCCACTGAAACTCCATGGAGCTCCACCCACCCCTCTTTGTCAAATATGAAGTGGAGGCAGAGAAGACAGCTCACTTTTAAGCTTTCTTAAAAAGCTTTCTGTCCTTCAAGGTTTGTCTTTGTAAAGGATGAAAATTGACTCTAAACCTGTTCCTTTGCAGGGACCAATTGTATAACCAGACACCTAAGAGAGCTGGAGCTCTTGAGGAGTCCTTGGAGCGTCCTGCAGATTTGAGACCGCAGGGTCCCCAGGCTCCATCTCCAGCTGGTATCCCTAGACCCTCCAGTATCCCTCCAGTCAGAGGAACTCTGAAAACAAGCAATTTGCCAGAAGAATTGCGTAAGTTGTTTGCAATGGTGTTTTCTCCATCTTCTTGTAGGTCTTATACTTTGAGAGTACTTGAGTATCATTCATCTATAATTTCAGATATTTCTCATATATTCAGTGAAATAAAATTTACTTTCTTGTTTTTGCTCTTTGCTCAAAAAGTAGCCAGCGTTTTCTTAAAACATTTTTATTGTGCTTTAGGTGAAAGTTTATATAGCAAATTACTTTTCCAATCAATGATTCTTACACAAATTGTTTCATAATCTTGGTTGCAATCCCCTCAATGTGTTAGCACTCTCCCCATTTCCTCCCTGGGTTTCTGTTTCCATTAGTCCGGTTTCCCTGTCCCTCCCTGTCTTCTCATCTTTGGTTTTGGGCAAAATGTTGCCCTTTTGGTCTCATATAGTCAGTTGTTCTAAGGAGCACGTTCTTCACAGATGTTATTGTTGATTTTATAGCCCTGTCTCTTATTTGGCTGAAAGGTGGCCTCTGGAGGTTTTCATAGTTTCAAGTTAGAAGGTTATCTTAGGGCAATAGTCTTGGGGTTCCTCCAATCTCTTTCAGACCAGTAAGTTTGGTCTTTTTTTTTTTTTTTTAATTTGAATTTTGTTCTACATTTTTTACCCATTCTACCCGAGACTTTCTATTGTGATCCCAATCGGTAGTGGTAGCCGGGCACCTTCTATTTCTTCTGGTTTCAGGTTAGAGGAGGCTGTGGTTCATGTGAGTCATTAGTCCTTTGGACTAATTGCTTCCTTGAGTCTTCTGTTTTCTTCATTCTCCTTTGTTCCACGCAGGAAGAGACCAATAGTTGCTTCTTAGATGGCTGCTTGCAAGCTTTTAAGACTCTAGATGCTACTCACCAGGCTAGGATGTAGAACATTATCTTTATGAACTATGTTTTGCTAACTGACCTAGATGTCGCCCAAGATTATGGTCCTTAGCCTTCATGTCCAGTAGTTCAGTCCTGATGTCTAAGTAGTTTCTATAGCTGTGTCCCCTACATGCTCTATTATATATATGTGCATACCTGCAGCATTTACAAATATGTATGTATAAATATCCACAACCATACCTATATATGTACATGGGTGTACTCCCGTACAGCCCTCTTCACCTATTTAGCATACATATTAGCCTATGTATCCACTCCCAAATTATTGTTACTACTGTTGCTGCAGGATTGTATATGTTATAGCATTTATCATAGTTGCCCTTTATTCTTGCGTACCTCTCAGTGTCTTCCTTTGCCTTGGTCATGTTGGTAACTAGCATTTTTGTATAAATGTTTTTAGTGATTCTGAAACTACCAGTAATACTCACAATGTGCTTACCATTAGACTTTCTTAGACACATACTCCAACAACAAACAACCCGATCATTTTTTCCTTCTTCTAAATGATGCTTTTGAGTGGACTTAGCCCTGGATAAATTGATTGGATAACCATGTGGTATTAGCTAGGGATCTAGTGTCTCACCATAAATTAGCAGCAGCCATCAAAAACGAGGCCATTTCCTGTAGGAAGGACTGTTTGGAAAAAACAGTCTCACATTCTCCATACTGCTTCACAACCAAATGCAAACTAAGCCTTTTATTTAAAGAAACATTCGACTAACTGTCAGGTGGTGATTCTTTTTCCACATTTTGCAGCCAGAACCAGAAATGTTGAAATATCACCAAAATGTTCTCATATTAAGGTCAGTCAGGACAGTAAGTTCCAGAAACCTTAAGAAAACAACTGCTACTTGTGAAATTCTTATATTCTGTTGTGCTTGCTAGAGAAGCTCAGATAATTCTATTAAGCCTTTAGCAAATCTGGGCACCTCTTTGAACCAGCCTTGAAACGAAGCCCTTTGCATTTGCTAATTCCTGTTGGGAGATCTGTGCTCTACTCTTTTACTACTCTGAAAGAGTTCTGTGACAATGATCCACTATTGCTCTTCATTTAAATGTTTTTTTTTCCCCCTGAAAATCTTTTAAAAATACTGTATGTTTTAATTGTGAGCATTTCTGTAGAACTGATGCTACCCTGCAAGGGATATAATCCTGATATCAGTCTATAGATCATATTTATCTTACCATAATCTATAAAGGCAGTCCTAAAATTACTTATATAGGAGTTGGTTGAATATTAGGCATTGAGAATAAAATGAATTGAGTGCCATCAATATGCCTGGCTGCTTAAATGGGTCAGTATGACCATTGTACACACTCCTATTTGAGAGCCTGAGCATAGCTGAATACATACAAATTCTTATTTTCTCTCCAAACCTCCTTTCTTCTCCACCCTCTCTGCCTCAGGGGCTTCCTGAGATTTAGCCAGTCCATTCTTAACTAAAAACCAACACACAGAGATTATTCCTCTCCCACTTTAAATTGCTAGCCAGATAATGTCCCTAAGACTTTCGCCCAAAAAAAATTTGTTCTCATCCTGACAGAGTTAAACTTGTCTGCTGCTCTAAGCTGACCTAGGCAAGAGTGAGGGAGTGAGCAATGTTGGACTGCCCAGCGGTGGATTCTCTCCCTTAAGTAGCTAAAGTTCTCACTAACTGCAGTTTAGACTACTTCAGCTTCCTGTTCTTTCCCCCACCAGAGAGTGGATGGGAGGAATGAAGGGGAGAGGTACCACTTTCTCCTTCTCCCCTCACTTGCTCTAGTCAAGCAAGAGTTCCAGTGCAGCAGATAGCATCATGAGATTAAAAGAGGACACTGCTGGGTGGCCCTGTAGTTTTCCTCTAGCATGTGTCTGCTTCTTTGGCAGGCTGTAAGAGTATTCGTTGGGCATGGTGCCAAGTGCCTCTAGGAAATCAGGTGGTGGCCTGATCCTAAGGACCCACAAGTTCTGGGTAGTAGATTTTTGTTAAAGCATCAGATGGTTTTTCAGAAGATCTCTTCAGCTTGTCTTCCAGACTGCCAGTGCTCCTGTATGTCCCCTTACTTCCGTTTACCCTGAGCAGTCTGCACTCCCTTGGACAGACCACCCCCCACCTTTGGGTTTGAGGAGCTATGCTCTGGGGACAGCAATCCAATCCAATGTCCTACACCACTGCAAGCATGAGCTCTTAGGCAACACCCCCTACCCCCAGGTTTCCCTTTATTGTTCTTGAAGAATGAAAGACATTGCACACATTTCAGAAGGATTTCTTGGAATTAAATAATTTGACTAGTTTTTAACAAATGTGAAAATCTCTCTTTTAGGGAAAGTCTTTATTACGTATTCTCTGGACACAGCCACGGAGGTGGTGAAATTCGTGAATTTTTTGTTGGTAAATGGCTTTCAAACTGCAGTGAGTATTTTATCCAAAGAGAAAACTGAACAGTTAAAGTGAGTACAATGAAAATAAGCAAACAAAAAGAAAAAAAGTATAAATAGCTGTTGCTGTTTTAAACTACATAATTTGATTTATATGATTATGAACTAAATAGTTATGGATTTAGATAATTATTTTTTAGATTTTAAACTATCTAAAGTCCCCAGCATTTTCTTCCTGTATGCTTTCTGAGGTGACCCTGAGTGCCACTGAACAGCAAGAACCGTGTCAGCGCAGACCACACACGCAGCTGGCCCTGACCTGAAGGAACTACCTGCCAGCTCTTGCTGCACTTTGTACCTTTGCCCTTTTTCACCAATTGTGCCCATTTTGTTTGTGCTTCCTGTGATATAGGAAGCTGCTGGCTTCACCAGAGTCACCTGCTTATTTAACAAGGCCCTTTTGTTCTGCACTGGGCTTTGAGGTTTTGTCCCTTGGGTATCCATCTTCCAATATTCTGGGACTAGCAGAAGCCAACCCCTTGCAGCCTGGCTCCCCCATCACACACAGCTGCCTTGATGCAGCCAGATTTTCAGCTGGTTTAGTCTATTTCTAGGAGAGGTAGATTTAACTCAGACCTACTGGTTCACTGTGATCTTGGGCCAAGAAATCTCAGAAAGCAGACTCTTCCTGTCCCCCTGCAATCCCTTGAAATAACACAGCGTAAAGCCATGTGACTGTATCTTTAGGATAATAAAATACCACAGGATGCTACACAGAGGGGCTGGCTTTCCTCAAACACTGCGATCACTTCTTTTCCTTCCCAGAGGCCCTCTCCGGGTATTTAGTGATGGTGAATTCTAGAGAGTGGCAAAAAATTAGAGGAAATGTCTATGAATGGGAATATTGAAGGATAAAGAAGGGACACTTAGTAACTAAATATAAATTTTAAAGATTATGTAGCATTGTTTAACAAGAATTTTTATTGAAATTTCTTTATCCTATAATACAATTCTTTTTTCTAACTAGGAGTGTCTGAAAGTTAAAAAAAACAATTTATACAATCCAACTTCATGACTATATAGAGACCAATGTTTCATTTTCTCATTTCTGGAATATGAAAACATTGCAGCAACAGTGACATGAAATCAAATTATAAGATATAAGGCCAACATTTCAGAAAAGATCTAACATTTTGATCATTCCAAATAAGCATATTGATGCCCCTAGAGAGGAGCCCAGGTCTTCATGGCCTCCACAGTCAGGGGCTGCTTAGGTAGAATTTATATCTGTCGTTGACCCTCATCAGTTTGAAGCCTTATAGTAGGGTCACAGAGCCCCAGCCTGGACAGCTAAGTTAGTATATTCATATAGCAAGATCCCCTTAGTGGATTGATAAAATAAATGGGTAATTTAAAGAGATCCTAAATAAAGGGACTGTTTACAAAGCTGTGGGGAGGTCTTAGGGAATCCATAGGGAATAGTGCAATATCCTGGGGCTAGCAAAAGCAGGGAGTTATTACCACCCATAGGTCTAAAGAGATAAGGGAGGAGTGGTTATTGGAACCTGAAGAGGAGAGCTGTATGGAAAAGCTGACCTGACAAGAGATGTGGACTTTGGTAGAGATTTGGAGGAATAAATGGAAGATATCCAGCACATTGAGTCTCTCAGAATATCCAACTCAGTTGCTGTTGTTGGGTGCCGTCAAGTTGATTCCAACTCACAGTGATCCCATGTGATAGAGTAGAACTGCCCCATAGAGTCTTCTTGGCTGTAATCTTAATGGAAGCAGATTGCCAGGTCTTTCTCCCACAGAGCCACTGAGTGTGTTTGAACTGCCAGCCTTTCAGTTAGCAGTCGAGCACTTAACCATTGCACTACCAGGGCTCACTGTCCAACTTGGCAGCAGAGAATAATTTAGGCACTGGGATAATAATAATAATGACATTTATTGAGTACTTACTTCATGCTTGGCATTCACCTTGATATGCCTTTTCATTTCAGATATTTTTATCTCTTCTAATTTTTTATTTATCAGGAGTGACCGAAATTTAAAAAAATATAATTGAGTTCCATCATCATCATGGAAATGATTTTAAGAGAAAACTGGTCAGATGAATATTACTGCTTCCCATTTTCAGCCAGTAAATAGTTGCCACTGATAAATAGACTTGATATGCCTTTTCAATGTTAACACATTTTAATCCGTACAACTACCCTAGAAAGCAGGTTTATTAACCACATATTACAAATGAAGATAAGACTTACAGAGTTCCAGTAACTTTTCCAAAGTCATGCAGGTGGAAAGTGGCAGAGCCAAGAGTAGAACCCAAACTGTCTGTCTCTTCTCAACCCCAACATTTCATTGCTTCTCCCTTGTATAATAGAAATGGATTACACAAAGAGCTACAAATCTTTCTCAACATTACTTCATGTAGTCATTGGCCATGGGCATTTTAAAATATGAGTCATCAAAACCAAAAGGAAGGCGATTCCATTTTTTTTAAAATTGTACTTTAGATGAAGGTTTACAGAACAAACTAGCTTCTCATTAAACAATTAGTACACATATTTTTTGTGACATCAGTTACCAACCCCATGACATGTCAACACTCTCCCTTCTTGACCGTGGGTTCCCTATTAACAGCTTTCCTATCCCCTCCTGCCTTCTAGTCCTTGCCCCTGGGCTGGTGTGCCCATTTAGTCTTGTTTTGTTTTATGTGCCTGTCTAATCTTTGGCTGAAGGGTGAACCTTGGGAGTGACTTCATTACTGAGATAAAATAGTGTCCGGGGACCATACTCTTGGGGTTTCTCCAGTCTCTGTCAGGCCAGTAAGACTGGTCTTTTTTTTTTTTGTGAGTTAGAATTTTGTTCTACATTTTTCTCCAGCTCTGTCTGGAACCCTCTATTGTGATCCCTGTCAGAGCAATCAGTGGTG